>NW_005842081.1:443523-469939 GCF_000455745.1 Alligator sinensis | reverse complement strand
CTCTTTCCTGCATATGCAGGGGGTCGGACTCGATGATATATTGAGGTCCCTTCCAACCCTAACGTCTATGAATCTATGAATCTATGAATAAAGGTAAATAATGAACAATACTGGCTGAGTTTGTGTTGTATAACCTACATCAGTAATTACACGGAGCTCTTTGAGACTTCTGGCATAGGTAAGGTAACAGGGTTTGGCTCTACAATTCAAATGGGAAAAGAAAAGGATTCATCCTTGCTTCTATTGAAGTTAATGGGAGTTTTGCTTGTGTCTTCACTCAAAAAATGAACCACCTCCATAAACCTAAATTCCAAAAGTACAGTTCTGCAAAACTGCATGTTCAGTGTTGAAAGTATAGTAGGAAGGCACCAATAAGCCAACACTTCATGGAGGTTTTAAATGCCACTTTTATTAAAGGGAATTTTGCCCTCACAAAATCCCACACCCAGCATAGTTTCTAAAATGTGTTTTTTTGTTGAAAGGGGAGAGAACACATAAACAAGGCCCACATTTCACACAGTAACTTTCAGGTGACTTTACATGCATATCAAATACAAAAATGTCCAATAGCTACAAACTTAACTTCATGCTCAAGCTTCACGCTCACGCTTCAGCCTCCAAGACTGATTTCACATTCTTATGCATTCCCGTACTTCATCACATGCTACCTTCACCTACTCAGGTAAAGAAATATAAAACCAAGATCCCTTTCTCTTCTTTGTCCACCAGAAATGTGACCCACTCTATGGTAAAAGAAGTAAATTTGAGTGCTAGTGCCTATTTAATGTAGCATACAAATGTTAGAGCCAGGTCTCAGGATTTCTTAGATCTGGTGCTCTATTCTGCCATCTTATTTTACCAAGCCAATGCCCCACAAATCCAGGCAAGTATTTCCCTATGTCTCTGATAGTTTGGAAGTCTGTAATGAGCAGGGATCCTGGTTTTCTCTGTTTAAAAATCACAAAGTCTTTGATAAAAATGGCAGGTCCTCCTTTCCCCCCTCCCACCCAATGCGTGGCCTCTGCCCCTTCCCCCATAGACTTGCCTGGAGGGAGCTGAGGGAGCTGCTTTCCACCACTTTTGGCTGCCACATGCATGTGTGCATGTGCACGTGCACAGGGCACTCCCTGCCTGATCACTTCTCCACCCACTCCCCACAGTGCCAAGCAGCCCCTTACAGGCTGGAACTCTGCCAGCCTACAAGGGGAAACCCATGGTTTCGTGGTTTTTTCTCTGTTAAAGGAGAAAATCTATATTTCTCTGCAGCAAACAGAAATCCCTGGTAATGAGTATACTGGTCTGGGTCTTGTATAACTTCAGTAACTACACTAAGACTACAGCGATCTTATTTACTTCAGCTAAGGATCCAGACTAATTTATCCAAACCTTCTGACCTAATAAGTATTTCTATAGTACACACATTCATGATGCTTTCCTTACATTTCCATCATTTGCTGGAATTATCTCCTGGAGATTTGGCCAACACACTTGGAATCAGAGGAAAAAAATTGGTAAATAGCTTCAACTTGATGGGTTTTGGAAGTGAAAAACCTACTTTTGCATGTATGAGATCAATACTTCTATTGAAAATGGGCTCCCAGCTTCTTTTATCCCAGCAAACTGAAAGGGGCTGGGTTGTAGGTGGTCTTGCCTAATGGTTAGGCCACTGAGCAAAGGCAGGGAACAGGGTCTGGGAGCCGAATTTCCAGGATCAGAGGGGAATTCAGGGGCAGAGTCCAAAACACAGACCGTGGTTGGTGTTTGAAATCAGTTGTCAAATACCAAATCCAAGGAATAATCCACAGGTCAGAGCCTGAGAACAGAACGAAATTGGTGTCAGGAGCCAGGAGGCTTGACAGAGCAGGCTGGGGTCAGTACTGCTGTCTGGGCTGGGAGTCTACTGCCACAGCTGGGGCTAAAGTAGGTGGTCACAGTAGATGGCACTCCCAGCAGCCAATCAGGAAGCCAGTTAGTTAATTAACAAGGTGTGTGTGGCTGCCTAGATAATTAAACTAGGCTGGTCTGCCTGATTAGGGTCCTTGACAAACTGAATTTTTTTGCAGGCAACTACTGTCTTAACTTACCCTGTTTTACACATCTCTTCCTCTGTCCATTTAAGGTGCCATCAGCTCTTTATCTCATTTTCCTGGAACTAGTCCTGGTTTTAAGGTACTGGGGTTATTTCCTATTCCTCTTTAACTTTATGCTGGGAATCTAATCAGTCTGATGCCAAGTTGCACACAGGATCTCACTGAGGCTAGGAACTGAATTAGATTTTGTGATTGAATGGGTGGGGCTTAGTTCTTGGTGATGTCCCCAGGCTTACCAGAGAGTCAGAGTAGGTACGGCCATAGTCCTCCAACTCTAAAATAGAGACAATAATGCTTCCTTTTTTTCTATTTAGCTTGAAAGCCCTTAGAGGCATGTATTTTTTCTCTGTGTTTATAGTCAGCACAACAGGACTTCTAGTTGCTGCTATTATATTACTGATTGTTAGCTCTGTGCACGTGATTGAGCACAACTTAGTCACAATGTCCACCCTCTCCACCTCTCTTCAGTTCCGCTTCAGTTGGAAAACAAGAGCATGAGCCAGCTCTGCGTAACCAGCCCACTCAGCATGGGCCACTAGGGACTGCTCCACAGACCACTGATGGTCCTCAGACCACAACTATGGGGAACCTATATTAACAGGGGAAGAAGAGATGTACCCTACCTGCCTGGGCTGAACACAGGCTCCCCCCCAAATACCTCCCACTGCAGCATGTGGAAACCTCTTCACTCATTGAACTGTGCGCCTGCACCCTCCTCCACAGCTGCATTGCACACTCGTGTCCCTGCTCCTATCTTCACTGCATGCCCTCATCCTCCCAACCACTGCACTGTGCAGCCATACAGTCCCAGGATCACCCTCATTTCTCCAGGCCATGCCAGGCTGCCCTGTCCTGGCCCCCTGGGGCAGGGGCAGGCAGCAAAAGCCAGAGGGAGGAGCCTGGAGACTCTATTTGCTGTTGCAGCCAGAGTAATGTGGGGAGTAGCAGCTGGGCAGGAGCCCAGGACTGCAACGTAATCCCCTGGGGGACCACATGCGCCAGTTGGACAGCCTTGTCTTGAAGTCTGAATTTCTCAATTAAAATCTGAATCTCAAATATCCATTAAATCTTCAAGATCTGTAATCTTATTTTCTTAAGGGCCTCAATTCTGATACATTTACATTATGCTGTACATTAAAATGTTTCTTTGCAATTGTTAATGCTAGCAGTAGACTATAAGCCCCTGAATTTGCCTTGCTTCCACCTCTTCTATAAATCTCCTTCTAGGCCTGGGTGGTTTTTGGGCATGGGCACAATTTAATTATATCAGTTTTCTTCACCAAGTTATTTTACTCTGGGATTGGGCACAAACAGATGTCCAGCTATCCTGGAGTAATTCGCACAGTAGGTGGCTGTTACTAGCTTTGCCACTAGGTGGCAGGGGAGTATGTAAGTGCCCACTTGTCTGTAGCAAACGGCTGCTTTGGGATGGACACCAACAGGTTGAATTTACATGGGCAGAATAATTATCAACTAGACTGGGCATAGATCAGGGTTGCATGATCTGCCCACTTCTTTTTTTACACTAGAGCGATGTAGATTAAACTGGTATTAACATGTCATCTGTCCACAGCCTCAGTGTTTCCAGAGATGAAACTAAAAAGAAACAGAGGAAGTGGGACAATTTAATGAAATGATCTTCAAAATGCCCTATTCACTGTTAGTTATCTAGATCCAAGCTTGAGGAATGGGTTTCCCCAGGTACAAAAGAATGACATTAAAAGTAGCCTCACCCCATTTCTTGTAGGACTTTTCCCAAGTAAATAAAAGAACAGCTCTAGATGCGAACACAGCCTTATGTGCTTTCTTGTATTTAGGATTAGATCTTTAGTTAGTATGAAATGGACATCGCTTTGTACACTCCAGTTCACACTGGCTGAGACTCCAACCGTTTAATTTTTTTCTGAGGTTTCCCTTTCACAAAGTTGACTGTACTAGATAACCCACGGGTAGCTCTCTCTGCCAGTATCTTCCAGTCACAGTTGCTTGTTCTCTTTCAGAGCGCTGCGGATGGTTCTATTCAGTAACTTTATCGTATACCAGACATACGGCTGGCTGGGAAACAGGAATCCTGTTATGTCAACCATATCAAGGTTTCATGACTTGTTTTCATTCTGATGTGGTAGAATTTGACATTTCAATTTTTTTCAGGGGGAAAAATACAATAGAGAGCCAGCCTCAATACATTCCCTTCCCAAGGAGCCAGTAGATTAATGGTTAGGGAACTCAGCTGAGAGGCATGAAATCCAGGTGTATGGCTGTGTCCCATATCAGAACAGGCTAGAAATGATATTCTATTATAAAAATTAAGGGTTGGAAGGGAGCTCAAATGATCATTGAGTCCAACCCCCCTGCTCTGGGCAGGAATACTGCTGAGATCAAATGATCCCAGCAACATGTCTGTCCAGTCTGCTCTTGAAGACTTCCAAGGTTGGGGACTGCACCACTTCCTTGGGAAGCCTATTCCAGATTCTGGTCACCCTTACTGTAAAGAAGTTTTTCCTTACGTTCAACCTGAAACCATCCCCTAACAGTTTATGGCCACTGCTCCTTATCTTCCCCTGGGGTACCCTAGTGAACAGTTTTTCTCCCAGCTCCCAATATTCACCTCTTACATACTTACTGACGGCCACCAAGTCCCCTCTCAGTCTTCTCTACCCCAGGCTGAACAGTCCCAGATCCTTTAGTCTTTCCTTATAAGGTTTGTCCTCTGGGCCCATAATCATTTTTGTGCTCCTTCTCTGGACCCTGTCAAGATTCTCCATGTCTTTTTTGAAGCTCAGTGCCCAGAACTGGGGACAGTCCTCTACCTGGAGTCTCACCAGCACCAAGTAGAGAGGAAGTATCACTTCCTTAGTCCTGCTTGTGACACATTGGCTAATGCATCCCAATATGCTATTAGCTATGTTAACCACAGCATCACACTGACAGCTCATGTTCATTCTGTGATCAATAATAACCCCGAGGTGCCTTTCAGCCATCGTGCTGGCCAGGACATCTCGTCCTAACCTATATTCATGTCGCTGGTTTCTTCTTCCCAGATGAAGCACTCTGCTTTTGTCCTTCTGGAAATGCATCTGGTTCTGCTCTGCCCCTTTCCAGCTTGTCCAGGTCCACATCCAATCCGCTACCAGGACTGCTTTTCCCCATAGCTTAGTATCATCTGCAAACTTGGCCAGCGTGCTTTCCACATCCTCATCTAAATCATTGATAAAGATGCTGAGCAGCGTGGGACCAAGACCCGAACCCTGAGGGACACAGAGCTGTCCACTAACTCTCCCTCGGTTCAACACCTTAGCTGGTTCCCAACCCACCTCACCGTGGATTCTGCCAGCCCACAATCCCGCACTTTTTTTGTAAGAGTGCCATGGGAGACCATATAGAAGGCCTTTTTAAAATCCAAGTATATGACATCAACTATAAATCCCACATCTAAGCAGTTTGTTACTTGATTGTACAAGGAGACAAGGTTGGTCAGACATGACCTGCCCAGAATGAAACCATGTTGGCTATCCTTCAGCATAATGCCTTCTGCCAGAAGAATTTGGCTGAAGGCTATCCTAGACTTAAAGAATTTTTTTTCCTGAAAATGTTAGATTTCTATGAATGAGAACTCGTGGTAGAGACGATATCTTTTATTAGACCAACTAGATATTTACAAAAAATATTCTTTCATTTGCAAACTTTTGGGTACACTCACCCTTCTTCAGGCATGGGAGAATGCAAAGATTGTAACATTTCTCCTAGATGGAAATGAAAATTCATATTTCACAGAAGAGCTGAAGGTGTTGTAAGATCTCCTGGTTGGAAAAGTTCATTTTGTGCCAATTGGGCTTAGATAAAAGTTAGAGCAGTCTGTTTACCTGAAAGCTGTCTGATGGCAAGCAGGATGTTGAATTATGGTTATGATGTTTCATGTTTCGCAGGAGGATGGGGTGATGGCATGCTCTCCTGGGCAAGGAATTTCCCTTGTGTTGAGGCAAGCTCTGTGCTCTGTGAACATGCACATTTTAGCTCAAAAATGAAAGGCAGGAACAAGGGTGTTCGCTTTCAGGTTTCCAGGTGTTGAATTTTGCTTCTTTATTGTAAAATTATAAAATTGTAATTTAAAAAAATGTCGAAATTCAGTATCTTCCATGTTTTAGGGATGCAGGTTGTAGCCGTATTGGTCTACTGGCAAAAGTAATCAGAACTCATGGTAGAGGTGATATCTTTTATTAGACCAACTAGAGATTTGCAAAAAAAAGTCTTTATTAGCATTAGATTTCTGTGGAAATTTTTCATTTTCCACAACTCGGCATATTTTATTTAAAATGGTTGGGAGAATTTTTTTTTAGCAAGTTCTGACCAGAAGCTCTCCACCTGCTTTCCTCAACAAAATGTCAGAGGCATTATCTTAGGCCAGAGCTTGGATCAGCGGTGTGGGTAAGTGCAGATGCCCTCTTGGTGGTTGGAGGAAGCAGCCAGCTACAGCAAAAAGGTGCCTACCCTTGTCCTAGGGGGTAGCATGTAGGCATTCAGACACGTATCCATCATCACCAAAGTATCTGCATATTAGGTTATCTGGCAAAGGCCTCATTCATCTTTGTCTCTGATTTAGACTAGTCCAAGTTTTTTTCCTCTTCTTTCTGTAATTTAATTTTGCCCAGAAAGTGTCTTTGTTCCTTTGGGGCTGATTTAGTTCTATATGTCTCTAATGTTTTGAGTGATTGCTCTTGTCTCCTGGCATAAGACATCTCCCTCATTAGTCTTGGTCTCTGAAATAGTCATATATTTTTGCTATAAGACTCCATGAGCTGTACCCTTATTAGCTTTGGGAGGTCTAAGTGCACCATACTCCTCAATAGGGTATTAACTCTTAAGAATCGGTGGCCTGGCAGGGTTCGTACTGCTCATACGCACCCAAACCAATGCAACTTCCCTGGTAGAGTAAGTACTGAGGGGAGCCTTGCCTCTGAGAGGACAGAGGAGAATCCTGCTGCTGCTTGTGGTCGGGACACGTGTCCCCCTGCCATAGCCACTCTAATGGAAGTCCAGGGGCCGACCCATTTCATGATGTGCCTGGAGCTCCATATTTCTGTGATCAGGCCCTATTTCTAACTGATTTTTCCTTAACAGCTCTGCATGCTGTGTGCTATGTTTTCTCTTCTGTGAAGAAACTTGCTAGAGGCAGAATGAGGAAAGGAAATCTTTACAAGGACCCAGTAGCCAAACTTGTTCTTCAATCTCCATTCTAGTGGGTATTGGATACTTTAGAGCAGGGGTCAGCAACGTTTTTGGGCAGAGTGCCAAAAACACTCACAACTTCAACTTGTAAGATGTTGGCGTGCCGGGGTGGATGGTGGGAGAGCCACAAAGGGACTGATCCTTGTGGCCATACAGCCCCAGCCCCTTCCCTGCCATCCACCAAGAGGCATTTGTGCCAAGAAAAATGTCTTTGAATGCAGCACTTTGGCACCTGTGCCGGGGGTTGCCTACCCCTGCCCTAGAGGAAGAGGTAAGAACACCACAATAAACAGGTTGGATAATCTGACCCCTTCTTTCCTATGTTAGGTCTCACTGCAGTCCTTGTTAGTTAGAGAGAGGCTTATGCCTGCAAGCACCAGGTTTAATATACATCCCCAAATGTTGTTAATTGGCTATTCTAGTTATACATATCAACTGTCCAACCTTGCTCGGAAATCTCCTGATTTTTCCACTACTCTGCTTTGCTCTCCCTACTTCAGCCATAAGCTTTAGTTTTCTAGGAGTTTTATATTTGGAAGCTCTGCCCACTTCCTTCATATTTGAAATATAGAAACTTATGAGGCCTTTTCAGTATATTTCCAGGAGAAATTCTTGTCTCACAATAGGGTTCTTTCTGATCTTTTAGGGGACAAAGGGGCAATTTTCTCGCATAAACTTGACTATGCATAATTGTGCCTACTGTAAACCTCTGTCAGAGGCCTGAAGAAGCACTGGTTCCCTTCAGCTAACAATACAGCAGGCTAATTGGTAGAAAGAACTATCCCAAATACTGGAAAAACTCAATTAGGAGAAAAGGGCAGTAAAATTTTGTTCCCAGATATTCCACCTTCATTACAAGAGACCACCCATGTGAGAGGAATGTTCTGCATGTTATACAGAGGTGTTATTATTTTAAAAAGGGCAAATTTGTAATAGGGAGAGTGAAGGTTGAGGGACCTATTAAGCAGGAGACAAATTACTCCTTTTGCATTGAGAAGATAGAAAGTTAGAGCAATAATGAGACATGTAATGAAAGCCAAGTGCCAGGACTTCATTTTTTATAATGTGTGGTCCAAAGCCATTGTATTAAATGCAAATGGGGGGGAGAAGGAAATTATATTACATATATTCTATACTGTATTGTAATCGTTCAGGCAGCTGGCTAAAGTGCACGCAGCCTGAACCACCTCTTTGGTGGTACATGCCGTCCTCACTGAGGTCAGTATTATTTCTTGTCCTGACAAGGATTCTCTGCTCAAAAGGCTTCATTTTTTTGTCTGCTTCAAGCACCAGCAGGGGGTATGAAAAGGGCATTTTTCTCAAGTGATGAAGTCTGTTCCCACGGCTGAGAGAAGGAAGATGGAGGGAGAGAGAGACAAACAGGCAGAGGAGTCAGAGACAGACCTTTGGAGGAAGATTTGGGAAAAGCAGCTAAAGGAATATAGCAGCTGGGCATGTTGTTTGCAGTCAGTGTGGAGCCTACCTCTGCCGCATGCATTTCCAGCGAGTGGGAGGATTGATGTGGCCTGGGGCTGAGGTGTGACTGAGCTTTAATACAAGAAAATGTTGTAATATTCCTCACTGGTACGTGTCAGCATGCTTAAATCTGTCAAGTTCTCCTTTCACATTGATGCGCCAGTCTCATCCACATTTGCTGCTAAGTAAATACCATGAGGTAGGAGTCTTGATGTGCATAGGATGAGCTAGAAAGCATGAGCTATGCAGAGCTCAAGTCCCACCCCATTCAGTATTATTATTCATTTCTAGCATTGTAGTGTAGAGAGTGGAGCATCCACTATGTTAGGCTCTGTACAGTCCTTGGCCTACAGAGTTTCACTGACCTGTAGAAGCAAGGAAACACCATTCTCCCTATTTAAAGAGGGGAAACTGAGGCACGGAGAGATGACTTGAGGTCACAGGAAACATCTATGGGTGAACCAAGTAGGCTGATGCCTGCGTCTCTAATGCCAGATCTCCTTACTATGAAAAATCACTTGAAGAACATGGGATGCCCATAACGGTGAGATGGGTAAGATGCTATTCCTTCTCACCCAGCCCACATAATTATGCTCTGTAGAAGGCATTTGTACTTTATTGGTTCACCCCTCACAGCGACCATTGTACACACTGGGTGCATCTACATGTGTGCTTTAATGTACAGTAGCCTATTTACTGTGCATTAAAGCACTGCATAAGAAAACATGCTATTATGCTAATGCACAGTAAAATAGGCTACTGTGCGTTAAGCGTCACCTAAAAAGCATGCGCTTGTGCTACTGCGCATCATTGCAGCCTAATTTAGGACCTCGCATTGGAGGCACAGGAAAAGTGCATTAATGGATGGGTAGGTGCGCCCACTGGGCCCTGTTCAAAGGTAAGATCCAGGTTCTGGGTTCCTGAGGGAGAAAGGAAAGAAGTCATCCAGGAATGAGAGCAGTATAAGATATCTGCCTTCCATGCTCTCCAGTGGGGCCCATGAACCAGCCAGCACAACTCCCAGGTTGGCTTGAATCAGGAGTAGGTAGAGGGCTGTTCTGACTTGGTGATGAAAGCTTGTGCTATGTGTATATATCTCTACTTTGGTTAGTCCATGAGATGAAAATCTACCCTGCCTTCTACTTGACTTCAGAGTGACTCAGCTAAGTATGTCTCGGTGAGTGTCCTCCGGAGTTGAAGTTGCTGGACTGTCTCCTTTGGAAATCCAGATAAATTCTAACGCTGCCATCTCCTGGCAGAATACACCTACAGGACTATATCCTCCGCGCGCACAGCTGGCGCAGGAATCTGCAGCTAGCTAGGCCCCCGCTTTGGGCTGCAGGAGTGAATCTAGCCCACTGTTTGTCCTTTACAAAGCCAGGATCCCTGTCAGTGAAATGATCTCTTCTCTCTCCTCGACCTACTCTTTAAAGCAAAATTAAAGCAGCAGCAATATGCATATAGCCAAGTGTGAGGAGTGAGAAAACAAGGGGATAACATTTGTAAATGTAATGGGAAAAAAGTACATTTCTCTCCAATGGGTGCTTGCAGACATGCCACAAGACTGCTCTGATGTGCTGTAAAAACAGCGCGTCAGAGCAGACTTGATTAACTGAGTCCGCTAGAATGTGCTAATTAGTGCTCTCCAGTGGCGTCTGTGCCTTGTGTATCAGCATCCGTGTGCTTCAAAATGGTGATGGGGCACTTAACTAAAGCCCATTGAACAAGCTTTAGTTAAAGTGTCCCCGCAGCCATGTTGAAGCACAGGGAAACTGATACACAAGACTCTGTGGGCATTTTAATTACAGCAGTTCTTGGAGCTGCTCTAATTAAAGTGCTTCCCCCCCTCCCCCCCGCACACACACACACAAACACAAACACCTGTTGTGTTATAGTCGAGCTAAATGTCACTTGTGCCTAGGCTGAGGCCTTTGGGAAATCTGGCTGTAAATCTCAATGGGAGCTGATGGTTGCAAACCAGTATCAGAAATCTGGCTCTGATATGGTGTCAAGCTCTTTGAAAATCTACCTTCAATGGAAAATCTTAGTTGATATTATGAATTGACATCTATCCACTTGTCCCACCTATAACCAGAGGTCTGCAGTCTCTATTGACTCTCTCTGGGGATACTGAGACACCGAGAGATGAAGTGGCTTGTGATGATATCGCACAACACAATCCAGAAATATAATCCACATCTTCTGAGTCCCAGTGCAGTGCCCATTCCACTTGGCCTTGATACAGGGAAGCAAAACAGCCTGGAAACGTACATGGAAACATGATTGATGTACTTGTGCAAAAGGCAAGGATTTTTTGGGTAATATCTTTTATTGGACCAACAGCACGACTGGGATAATCAGACAAGTTTTTGGAGGCAAGGCATTCTTCATCATGTACACTGATGTAGGGTGTGCAGAAAGGACAGTATTCCAGAGCCAGGAAACTTTCAGGGAGAGGGACCTGCTTCCCAGTTTTCTGAGTTCATGCAGAGAGGATCAGCAGCACCAGTGTCCTGGAGGTTCAGTGAGTCTTCTGGGGCAGAATGATGGGAGTTTTATTTTAAGAAGGATTAGTGCTAAGCAGTCCAAACATGGTCCTGCTTCTGTAACTCCTGAATTCAGTGGAAGACTTTGCATTAACTTCAGTGAGCTCTGGACTGTGATATTCCGTGCAGCATCCTCAAATAAAATAGAGAGCTTTCATGCTAGTAACTACTAGGGCATCTTGCTCTCCCGGGCCCTACAGTCCTCATTCTGGCATAGCTCCCTTTGACTTCATGAGGAGGCTAGCCTGAGTAAACACCATTATGATTTAGTCTGTGCTGATCATTTCACAGTAAAAAAAGGACCAATATGCTCATAGACAAATTCTAATAATGTCTGACAAATGATATAAATAAATAGGATGCAAATAACAGAAAAATTATGCAGACATGCATTGTAATCATTTAAACTGGATGCATTCATTCAATACCATGAAACAAAGTTTTATACTAGCCTGGAGCACACAATGAATGCATTTAGAGGGTAAATTATATTAATGATGTTATTCAAAAAGATTAATGTCAGGGTAGCATACAGTCCTGAATGCATCCCAAGATGTGATCTATTAATGAACTTTTGAATAAAGGCATGCTGAGCAAAACAATAGTTAATTGAGCAATGGAAAAAACAGAGAGGAAGATATTATCTTTTTGAAAACAAATTTATACAGTTTAGTCTGAGACAAAAATGTTGTTTGAGGTACATGGATTCCCATGTGCAATGAGAGAATGCCATTGCCTGTTGGACAGGACATAGGAACTGGCCATGATGGGCTTCTTGCCATTTGATATTAACCATTGCATATCTGACCTAGCAGGATTTAGAAATACCTTCCCATTTTTTTAGCATAAAGGTGTCTAAACCATTAAGCCATTTTTGGCAGTCACAATGAGTGAAGTTAAAGGAGAAAGAATGAAACAAAACCATGTTTATGAAAGTGAAATATCAGTAGTTTTTGCTACCCCACAACAAGAGGTAATGATATAACTGAGGTGTATGATCCAGCATTATCTCAGAAGTTATAGGAAATCACTTGGCTAGGCTTGATCACTACTTCGTCAGCAAACGTACAAGAAAGACTCAAAAGGAAGTTGGAAGTGGTGTTGATCATTCATTGAAGGTCTTGGCATACAACGTGGTCACACTGGTATTGTTATGCCTGTTTTTTGTATACCAGTGGGCATGTCTACACGTTCCCCCGACTACGCAGTTGTTACTGTACAGTCCCAGCGGCACCAGGGTCATTTCCGACCCTCTTGTGCAGTAACAATAAACTAGTTTTAGTTGTTAATGTGCAGATAATTAAGGTATTAGGAGCTCCAGTAGCTGCCCAAAATTACTGTGTAACAAAGCCCTTACAAGGAAATCCAGAGCGGACTAGCTCGCCCATGCTAGGTGAGTGGTGCTAGCACGATTACTGTCTCTCTCCACTATATGACAGGGAGACAGGTAACAATGGTTTGCTTTGAACAAAGCTTCCCTGAGATAATCTGGAGATGCATGACACTTAAACTGGTGTAATTTACACTGGTATAATTTTATCTTTGATTTCCCCAGAGTAAATCTACAGTATATTTGAGTAAGTTAGAACTGCACAGGGCTGTACATGTGTGCATTTCTTTTTTTAAACCACTTTAAAGAAGCCAATTACACTGGTATAACTGTGTCGTATGCCCATGGCCCAGGCAGCATTTTTTCCTGTAATTCATTACAGATAAATATTTTTACCATCATGTTAAAGAACAATACAATGATACAGCTGATCTTTCTTATGGGAATAAAACACTGAGCTCTTCTGCTCAGTGAAGAACTCCTGCACCACTTCATAACTTTGCCTACTCAAAAACAGCCAAAGAGACTTTCAGCTGGCTTTTACATTTTTCAGTTCTAGGCTAGTATTTGCTGTGGCCTTTAAGACATCTGCTTTGTCTCATCCTGGAGATTACAAACCAATCATTGAAGTGCAAAGGGCTTTGGTTGAAATAATGCACATAATATAAGCAATACAACATATACCAGCACATAGGTAAGTGATTTTGACCATTATTTATATATAAATTATTTATACAAAGTGCATTTTTGTGGCTTGGTGTCCAAGAAATAAGAAGACTCCTATCAGGGGGTAGGTCAGATCTAACATAACTGGATCTCTTTAAAGGGAAGGATGAATGTGAAAGGATGAAAGTAGATTGTGACATGAGTAGGAGCTCTCCAGTTTTGGAGAATGAGTTTCTGTTTCCATGTGGGAAAGAGGGAAATCCACTCAGGCTCTGGGGACAGTGCCCTCTATATTGTAAATCCTGTCCATCTGTAAGCAGGAGTGATCTCCATTGTAATCAGAACTGCAATGACTTTGCAAAGGCTGAATTTGGCTCGAAAGCTCATTGAAGCTCACAAAAAGACTCCTGTGGACTTCAGTAGGCCAGATACCACTGAAAGTCAGTGATTAAATACATGTGAAAAAAGCCTTAGTGCCTTGCAGAAGGAGCCATATGTTTTATTGTTGTGCCATGCACACATGTAAAGAATACAAGCAATGGTTAACAATGGATCCCTCCATTAGGCAGGTAAACTGATGGGGTGAGCACATGTTGTGTGCTTAAGTAATGCATCACTGTGGCTTATACTGTTCTAACACATCAGGAGACACTCCTATTTAAACAGGCTGGCCATTTATTTGGATTTAATCCATTAAAGTTAATGGAAATGCATTAGAGGAAGTGAGAGCAAAGCCAGGCTATAGGTATCTTTGCCTACCTGCCCTCTGAGTGTATGGCAGCTGCTGTCTTGGCCACCAGCAGGTATCAAAGACATCTAAAACTGAAAGCACGAGGCCGTGTCTACATAGCAAACGTATGCCGTTGGGCACTCCATACAGTTCTGTGCAGGCTACTGCCTGAACTGGAAATAGTGTAATGTGTTTGCATGACATTGTAGGTAGGCTAATTAGCAGGGACAGGCTAACTGCCCTGGCCACTCAGCAGTGCCTACTAGTCTTCCTAAAGTGCTCTGTGGATACTCCCAGTTTAGGAGATAGCCTAAGTATCTACTCAAGGTAATGTACTGGGCTCTGTAATAGGCACAGATGAGGACACAGCCCTCACTGGCCAACAGGCCATCCTGCTTTGCTTTGAAAGCCAATGGCAGCAATTGGTTTTCTATTTTGCTTCCTCATTTTTCATGTCAGTAGAGATCGCTTTGTCTTTAAAAGAAGTCCAGTCCCTCCCTCCACCTTCCCCCCACACCCCACCAAGCGAGTGTGCAATGCGAGTGCTCATGTGTATATTATAATGGCTGTCAGGCCCTTCCTTGGCACTACCATGGGACACATCATTTAATGGAAGGCAGCATGATCTCACTCTGGTCACAGTCGTTTTCTTCCTGCTGGAAAAAGAACATTGTGGCTATTAGCAAAGAGGAAGCTCATAGTGTCATGAAAGTTTATATCTCGTTATTTTTTTGAACAATTGTACCTGTTGTTCAAAAGGGCTGGAAAAACATTTTTTTCCTAATGGCACGGTATCATTTCCCACCAAATTATTATTATTATTATTATTATTATATTTTTTAGCTCAAGTTCTTTTAGTCATAAAAAAATCCTTGATGGATTAACTCTTTAAGGTGCTATCAGCCAACACTGAAAAATGACAAAACATAGAATCCCTAAATAGTCTCAGACTTTGGAAAAAAAATTGAATGTGTATCTAAATTCTAAGACTCAGAAGAGGGAAAAAAGAAACCTCTTTGAGTGAATGTTAAGTTAATGGCAAGAAAGTACTTGCACAGCCCTCTTCTATCTTCTTCCCCATGATTACAGAATCATTTAGCAGGCCTTAGTGACACAAACAATGGAACTGGATCAATACTAAATGGAAGCTGCCTATCCTTGCTGTGCCCTTTCATCCCTTGTCTAGTTTTATCTTCCGTTTTAGTCCATAAGTCAGTACAGCAATACTTAAAAAACATTTTATATTACCTGTTAAGTAAAGCAAGATACATTAAGATGAGATAATGCAGAACTCTCTACCCCAGGATGGCAACACTTGCAAAAATATAAGTAACAAACACATAGTTGATTTTATTGGTGATCACTTAAAACATAATTTCCCTTGGGTAAGCTGAGAAAGAAAAAACAGACCCAAATTGCATATCACAGGGCTCTTGCACAATTATTTTCCAGAGTTCTGCTTTTTGAATTTTCCTAAATAGAGACCAGGACCATGATCCTAGATCTGCCGGGGGTCAATGTGAGTTTTGTCATTGTCTTCAGTGAGCCCAGAACTCCAGTCCAGGTTTCAGGAGGGAGCAAGTGCCTTTCCCAAGCTGCGAGAGGTTTGCTCTCCCTATCTCAGGATTTACTTCAAAGGCAATAGAGACAAAACAGTTATTTGGATCATCTAGTCTGACTCCCTGCTATACTCTGCTTTCTGCATGTCCTTTCACAGCATGTGATGAAGGGAGCTACAACTCGTGAAAGCTTGTGCTACATAACACACTTTGGTTAGATAAAAATCTACCCTACCTTCTCTCTGTATTTTGCAAGACTGCTTACTGTGCCAGTCTCTGGGAGCGTCTACATGTGAAATTAATGCAACGCAAGAAACTCTGGTGCATATCGATATGCACATGAGCTTATTGCTCCTGGGTGCCCTTTTTGACTATGTGCCCAGAGCAGCCCATTGAACTGGGTCTGACAAGCCCTGGCTGGCAGGGTGCCCAGGGGGGTCAGGCTGCCAGCCCGGGGCTACTCTGACCCAGCTCAACTTGCTGCAGAGGGGCTAGCTGGGGCATGAGCATGCTCCAGTGCAAAGCTAGCCCCTGCACTGAAGCACCCTTGTGCCCCAGCTAGCCCTGTCAGCATCTATATGTGTGGTGCTGCTCACTAAAGAATGCTACCATTGAATGGTACTTGTGCTTACAGGTACTAACCTATGACGGAGTTAATTAGTTTATTGCAGCCTAATAGGGCCACATGTATTGATGCAGAAGCTTTACTGAGGCGCTGATTAGGGAACTCCACAGTAAATAACGCGTGTAGATGCTTCACCTGAGCATGTCCAGATGAACATGCATGTGCCTGTTGCAGCATCTCAAAGCAGTTTGAGACACAGCAAGAGGCACACTGGGAATGAAAAAATGTTCCCCGTGCTGCATATTTACAATGCAGACTCTAAATTTGACACCGGGAAATCCCAGTATCAAAAAAACCCCAAACCCTGGAAAAACGTGGCAAAGGACACGCTCCAGGAGGCAACCAGAGGCTGGGTCCTTTAAGGAGACACTGGCACCTGGCCAGAGCATCTCTATGCCTGCACCCTTCCCCTGCTGCCCCAGCACGCTACCTCAGTGTGTTGGGCAAAAAGGAGCGGGGCAAGACTGCAGCAGTGACCTGGACCCATGCTCCATCCCTGGTAAGTAGGGACATGGGGGTAGGGGAGGACTGTGTGTGGGGGGCCTGTGTAGGTGGGGAGGGGACTGTGTGGGGTGGGGGGGGACTATGTGGTGGTGGTGAGGACTGCTTGGGAGGGGTGGGTCCCCTGCCCACCCCCCACATGGTACACAGCTCTTCCCACAATAGCAGCAATGGCCATCGGGTGCTCAGAGACTGCTGCTGGCAGAGTCCCCCTGCGGTGTGGCATGGTTCCGGTTGCTGAAGACCCAGCGCTGCCAGTGCCACATGGTGTGGGCCTGACCTGGGGCCATGCACCTTTGGGCAGGACTGGGCTGCTCTTGTTGTCACCTGAAGCCCCCAGCATCACATGCAGGGGCTGTGCTTTGGGCTGGCCTGGGTTCTGCCTCCATAGAGCCAGCCCACCCTGACGGCGCATGGGGTACTTAGAGGCAGGACCTGGCCCATCCTGAAGTGCAGCCTCTGTGTGCAGTGCTGGGACCCTGGGGTGACAGCAAGAGTGGCTCAGTCCTACCCGAAGGGGCATACTCCCAGGCCGAGCCAGGCTGGGTCCATTCCATGTGGCACAGGAGGTGCAGGGTCTCAGGTGGCTAGGGCCATGCTGCACTGTGCCATGCTATTGGGTGGCTCCTGCCAACAGAGACCCCTGCATGCCCAATGGACATTGCTACTGCTGGGGGGGGTGGGGGCTGGGCTGTGTGCCGTGCAGTGGGTGGGCAGGGAACCCACCCCTACTGAGCAGTCCCCCCCACCCCTGCACATTCCCCCTCACCCACACAGTCCCCCCAACACCCACAAACCCCCACACAATCCACCCACAAACCACGTCCACAAACCCTCGACCCACATACCCAGCCACAAACCCCACCCCCACGCAGGGGAAGGCTGGCCTGGAAGGGAAAGTGCTTGCTCAGCTTAGTCCCTGAGCCCCAGTCAAGGGCTTCCCAGGAATGGCATGGGGATTGCTGGGGCCTGGGCACAGGCACAGGGAGCAGAACAGAAAGGGCTGGCACTGCTCAAAGCCACAAAGCAGTGGGTGGGACAGCTGCAGCTGGACTCATGTCCTGGTTCTGGAATGGAGCTGTTGCTGGGAGGAAGCTAGTGGGGGTAGGCAGGGGCTGTGGGCTAGGAGTGAGGGATAGTGGAGTTGGGGACTGTGGGTTGAGAGTGAGGGGCAAAGGGAGGGGTAGGGCACTGACATATCAGTGCTGCTCACATCCTGGTGAGCAAAAGGGGCAGGGGCAGCTCTGATATTTTTTATGATAAAAAAGGCAAAAGCAAACACCAAAGGGTATAGATATTTAGAATTCATTTTGTTATGATGATAGAAGCAGTGGTAAGCTTCCAAATTGCTTTAAAATTGTAAATATATCAAGAAAACATTGCCCAACTGATTTCTCTATATATAGTGGCATTTCATTTAATCAAGGAAGAACACGGATTTTGGGTATTTTAATGAGAGAATTTGGGTTTTTTATCAGAGAATTTGCAATTTTTAAACAGGGAACACCAGGATCTCTGTGGGTGAGACAAGTGGTGAGACCCGGACAGAGGAGCCTGTCCAAGGCCAACACCGGGGACCCAGCTGGAGGGCAGACGAAGTGGCTAGCCTGGCCATTTGGGGCCAGGAGGACACACTTTGATGGTTCAAAGTGGGCCACTGTGACAAGCACATCTTCTGGGTGATAGCTGCCCAGATGGCAGGGAGGCGGCACCAGAAGACATGATAGCAGTGCCGCCTGAAGTCCAACTGTGCAGACATGGTCCACTGGCAGCTGGCCCAGAGGTGCAGGCGGCTCTTCTGCAGTGCCCATACCACAGCCCAGGTGTCCATGAGGTCCCCATCCAGGTCTGGCAGGCATGCAGCCATGGGGCTGCAGGTCCAAGGGGGTGGATGCTGTTGCAGGTGGCAGCAGGGCACAGCCCAGCAGGCGGCCCCGAGGGACACTCTAGGTTAGGGCTGCTTCCGCAGTCCATCTGGCACAAGGGGCTAGTGTCCCCAGATACCAACTGACTGGGCCTTAGAAGTTCCTGAAGGCAAGTAGCTCTGAGCTATTTACTAGGGCAGAGTCTTATACTGCTGGGGCCAGCACAAATACTGGTGCCAGTCTCTAGGTCCCCCTGTCTGAAGATCCAGGAGGAGCTGGGATGGGTCAGTTTGCCCCAAGTGGCGCAGTTTGCCCCACACTAGAGTGCAAGTTCAAGCATGTGTGCTGAGGGACAAATCTCCGGCACAAATTTGGGCTGCTGCTGTTTGACCTGCTGTGAGTGCATGTGTCTGCATGTGTAGATGTGCCCCCTGGGTGCATCCAGTTGAGCATGGCCGTGCGGTATGTGGTGCTGCAAACACGTTTGCAGTGCCACATACTGCACAGTCAGGCATTTTCTGTACTGCAGGGGCACACACCGCGTGTGTGCTGCTCTGGGTTTTTTTGACTCCTGGATATCCAGGGATCAAAAAAAACCCCGCAGGAAAATAAAACCAGAGCAGTGCATGCTTGGGCAGTGCACACTGCTGAAAAGCGAGCTGGGCTACCCAGAGATGCACTCTGCTGCTGGCTAGGCTCTGCCTGGAAGGATCACCACAGCTGCAGCCCTGGAAGGTCCCCAGGACCCCAGGTAAGGCTGATGGGGCCAACACAGTGCCACCCCCAGCCTCCCCTACTGCCCCTGGGATAATTTACTGCATGCCAAAGCACATGTGGCACGTCCCCAGAGACAAGTAGCTGTGGTGCAAGGTGTGCCGCTGTTACTTGTTCCTGGGGAACCAAATGTCTGTGCTCATCTGGCCATGCCCCCTGAGTCCTTCTAGTCTACTGAATGTCAAGTGCTAGTGCTTCAGTGTCTTGCTGTGGATGGCTGCTACACTGCCAGGTGGTTCTTATTTACAAATGTGCTCCCATTCTAGTTCTCATAGGCAAAGAACAAGGGGACATGTAATAAAACGGAAAATCAGGAAGATTAAAATTGATGAAAAGACATTTTTGCTCCATGCTTAATTACCCTGTGGAACTCAGAGCTGCAAGATGAAACTGGAGCAAATGACCTAGCAGGATTAAATAAGGAATGAGACATTTCCAGAGAACACGCACAGTTACATTAGAGGGGATAATTAATCATGTTGTTTGGAAGGGATAAAACCTGGCGCTTCAGGGTTCAAGTCATTGTCTTTGTGATGGGATTAGAAAGAACAATGGCCTGTGGGCAGGTTATTTCATAAGGACTCACTTGGGTGTTCTTGGGACCCCCTCTGAAGAAGCTGGTGCTGTTGTTGTCAGACATTTGATCCCTTGGTTTGATTTTGTCCTGTATTAGTTACTAGGGGGGGAGGTAATGTGAGTGACCATCCCAGGGAAATGCTGTTGGATGGTCCTGTAGCTTTGTTAATAGAACAGAGCCTGTGTAAAGATATGGGCTTTGCACTATGCTCTGAATCAGGGCTGTTGCTAGTAAAGGTGACAGTAGGACATACCAGTCTAACCAGCTCAGTACAGATGGCTAGTGCCTATGAACAGCAAAGGAGCACACTTGTTTCAGCTTCTGTAGTGTCAGTAGGTGAGAGAGTTTAACTCTCTATTGTGCCATTTACTGGTGCTGTTAGGGAAATTACACAAGTAAGCGGGCGAGGGGTTTCTATAGCTCCTGCTACTCCACAGCCATTAAGACACTGGGGAGTCTGGCTGGGGGTTCTGATCCTAGGTATCATATTGAAGCCTGAAATGTATACCATTATACCATGTTGTTAAGCCTTAGGTTATTTTTGACAGGTATCACGATCATAGCGCATTAAGCCATCTGCTCCTGAAGCCTGGTCAAAGCGTGAAGAGAGTCTCTTGCATATGAGGAACACATTCTCTAATTTCCTTCCCACAGATATATATATTTTTCTTCTGGGAGAGAAGGGTAGTGGAAGGGGGAAGGAGAAAGCAATTGTTCTCAAGGCAAAAACACTTTAGGAACGTAAGAGTTACCAGGCTGAGTTTGACTTACTGTCCATTTAGTCAAATACTCAGTCTCTCTGTCTCCAGGACCATGTTTCAGGGTACGGTGTAAATAACCCTGTTGCAGTCAGATATGAAATAAGCTGTTCTCGGGGAGAGCAACCTGGTTGTTTAGAAATTGGTTTATACCCTGCAGTAGGAGGGTTTGTATCTTTTGCAAAAACTCCTGTTTTCTTTCCCATTGTTGCTGCTTGGCTGCTGCATGTTCTGATTATTTACATATGTGACCAAGAATTGTATTAATGTCCTGGGTTTCTCTGGCTGAGATATGCAAAATAAAAATCAAAGTACTTAGAAATCATGACAAATTGAAAATCAATAATGAATTAAACTGAGGTAATTAATGATAGATGTGATGTGTTTATACCTTGCTACTGTTATTTAATTGTTTGATTTATATCCCCTCCTTCCAAACAAAGCCTCTGCTTTTTTTGCTTACAATAAGAAAGTAGAATAGTTTGTAAAATAGGAGGTTTACAAGAGAATAAAACAACTTACAAAAGAAGCAGAACCTCGGCATAACCAAGAGATCCCCTAAACTAAGGGTAGGCAAAATATGGCATGTGGGCTGGATCTGACTCGCCAACTGATTGTATTTGGTCTGTGGGCTGGCTGCTGCTAACTCATGGGATCTGGCCCACGGGTGGCCAGTGGCTCTGGCTTTGGTTGCTACGTGGTGCCAGGTGGGTGTATGGGACTGCTTCTTCCCAGTGCTGACATGGACACCCTGATCCCCACCCAGAACCCACTGGGCACCTCTATAGCTGATGCTGATATGTCAGCCTAGCTTTGTGGTTAAGCAATTAGGAAGCTTGTTGCCCAAATAGAAAGGTCTTAACAGCACTACCAAAAGATGTCCAGGCTCTGGTGGTCCTCAGGAGGAAAGGTATTCCAGAGCTGAGGAACAGCTGGTGAAAATTACTTCCCATGTGTTTTTGCTAAGCTATTTGGTGCACTGATGGTACTTACAGGAGGTTATTCTCAGCTGACCTTAGAGATTGCTATAAGGGAGAAGATGGCCCTTAGATACAGACGATTCACACCATTTAGGGCCTTACTGGTCAAATCAGCACTTTGAATTGTTCCTGGAAAGCTATTGGGAGCCAATACAGATTCTGGAGCACTGGAGTTTTGTGGTCCTGGTGACACACCTCCATTAGAAGGTGGGCCACCAGGTTCTGCATCATGCTGGTACAAATTGCTTTTCACTTCTATCAATTATAACATCACAAAATAGTCCAGAGAATGTCATAACATCTGTTGCATAATGTGTCAATGGCTGACAATAATGGATTTTGTGTAGGGTGCACAAAAATGATAGCCTGAATTCAACCTTGATGCATGTCTACACCATCCTTGACATGTCTGAGGAGAATTGCTTCTTTGAATACTCCGAATACTTGCTTTGAAACATTCCTGCCCAGACATCTCACGGGTGTAATGTAGATATATTTATGACATCCTCACAGTAATTCAAACCTGGGAATGGGGATTAGCCTTTTTGTCTTCCCTACTGTCACAGGACTTCCTACAGAGCTGGTACCACAAATCTGACTACTAAATCAGTTCTGAGGTTATTGTCCCATCCCTAGTTTATATGTTGTATAACAACAAACTAAGTACCTACAATATGGAGAATTATGGGTGTGAATGTTTATCATGTAATAAGCTTATCCTATACATTTATGATAAGCAAATTAATAGAGGTATACAGGATTCATAAAAGTATTACAGATCTTTTTTCCACAGCGGACACATCTACACATGCATTTAAGCATGACTAAATTTAATGCACATTAAGCTAAACGTATTAAGTGATTTTTGGCAGGTGTCTACACATGCAGGACTTGGCACTAAAGTCAGTGCCAGGTTGCATCTATACATGCATTAATGCTCTTTAACTAATTGCACCTAAATTTGATGCCTGCATTTGCATGTATCAAATTTACATGTAATTAGCCTAATTTTACCATTTGCAATGTGCATTAATGGTGCGCTCATGTAGACACACACCCATAACGCGCATTAAATTAGGCTAATGCACATTAACGCATTTCATGTAGATGCACCCAGTCTTCTGTATCTATATAATCCAAGCTGTGAAATTGGAATACAACTGTACCCTGAGTAACACTGTTTTACTATTTGTTCATCATTAGACTGTATACATAAAGGCGCAACATTCAAGGTTTGACATTTGTGCTGGGCAAAATGTCAATTTGTCTATGAGGGTTTTTTTGCAAAAACTAAATGTCCTTAAATTAAACCCATGGCAGGATAAATGTTTTGAGTCCTCTTGCAATCACAGTTTCATCAGGCAGTTGAGTACTTTTGTCCTGCTTGTAAACTTTCCAGTTTTAGACCTTGTAGGGGCAGTAGTTAGCAGTGCTGGAATGATGTTGCAGCCATGATGGTGCAGCAAATATGCAAGGGGAAAGGCTTTTAGGTCATATTTTCAAAACAAACAGTATTTTCTAAGTAGGAATGTCTAATGAGTGAGTGCATGCCTGGTCTTCCTCATCTAGAAGAAAGTTGCATAGGATAAAATTTTGATATCAGTTATTATCTCATTGTACTAGATCATTTCCACATCTCGCAGTAGCTTTTTGTAAAGCTAAAATCTGTTCATGACTGCGAACCGTTCAAATATGATAATGAAGAGGGTGATATAAGGATGTAAACAAAGATCAGGACAGTTCCCCTTAGTGCTCCAAATAGTCATTTGTGCCTGTGGATAGACTCTTAACACATCTGCTTCTGTTCCTTACCAGGAAGTAATAGCTAGGAGAGAAGAACAGCTGACTAATCAGGTTATTTTGCTTCGGGGGCTTGCTGAATCACATGAACTTGGGGGCTCAGGATGTTCCCATAAGGCACTGTAACTTCTGACCCTACCTGAGTTCTTAATGTAACAGTCACTAGACTCCAATGAGCCTTCAGTGAGAGAGGGTCCAGGTTCCCATAATACTAATCTGTGCTTCTTGGATTTACATCCAAACCCTGATTCTGAATAATCCCTTAAACCAGAATTGATCCAACCCTGCCATAACTATCATCATTCAGCCATAAACAGCTGTCTCAGCGTGGCTCCCATTATATAACATGGAAACTGGCCTCAGGCTACCGGTGTAGTTGCTGGGGTGTGCAACATTTCATAATGCTCAGCAGTGTATGTTGAATGGATCTGGCTCAATGATTACAGCCTAGAGATTGGAATTAGAAAATGTTTTTTAAAAAAATCTAAAAAGTTAGAATAATTAAAAGAAAAAAAAAAGAAAAGAAATTGTAGATTTTCACTCTCTCTCAAGTTCCAGGAAGTGCTGATAAATGAAGAAAAAGGTGTTTTACATTATAAAAAAAAATGCAGGAATGTCTTATCAATTACCTATCCAAACTCCCCAGGTTTTTATACAACAGGCTCTCTGGACTGAGATACGTCTCTGGGGGGAAATGGTATACAGAGTCTCTCATATCAGTACATAAAGAACCTTTTCAAGAGGGCCACATTAGGATGTTAAAGAATCTACAGTGTGTGCCAGCGTCTAAAAGCTGTGCAAGCAAACCAGCGTGTAGAGGAAGGAGAATGCCCAGGGCAAAAACAGGATTAGCTTTTTGGAACATCACCTGTGCTAAATACTAGACTGGGCCAGTGACTGATTTAGTGGGAACTGAGAGAGAAAGCCAAACATCTGTTTCCCTAGATCCATTTGAAATGTTTCTTTCATCCTTTCATAATACCACACTCACAAATGTTTCAAGATCAAAGTGTTTAACTTCCTGAGCATTTTTTACATTTAGCAAACATCTGAGAGTGAAGGTTTGACCTTACTCAAAAAGAGATGAGTTGGGAACTGAAAAATGTGAGTCTTGGAGACGCACAACATTATCTTCCAAGTATCTAATCTGGAAGAAAAGTCCTACTGACTGACCTATGCTTATGCCATTTCAGTAACAAAAAGACATACAAAAAACTAGAACTCTTGGTTCCAAAATGATACCTTTTATTAGACCAACTGGGAACAAGGCTTTTTGGACTCAGACCATCTGCTAATCAGTGATGAAAGATGCAAGGCAATCAAGTTTCTATGGAAGGTGATGCACAAGAGCTGAGTAAGAAATGATTTTCCAAATTGTTAAGCAGATGTGATTTTTCCAAATTTTGAAGATTTTCATGGTTTTGTAAATGTTAAGTGGCCTGTATTGGAACAAAGTAGTTAACGTTTTTAAAATTTTTTTTTCCCCAATTGAAACATTTTATTTTGAATTTTTCAAATAGTTTTCAAGCCCAGAACCTTTTATGACATTTCTGTTTTTTGTACTATCGTTATCATCATAATTTTCAAAACAAAAAGATTTTTTGGCCTGGAAAATTCTTTTTTGTTTGTTTAGAAAATGTTTTAAAGGGACATATGACCATCTCAAAACTCTTTTCCAAGTGTGTTGTTGCTGTTGTGAGATTTGTTAAAACTCATTTTTCCCTGCAGCAAAGTTTATTTTCAGTAAACTATCTTTATTTTTTTATTGCAGGGAGCAGGGAAGCAAGGTTTCATTGAGAAAAAAAAATCATCTGTGTCTATGTTGAAATGTCAAATGGTTGCGATTGAGCTGAATAAGCAAGATATCTAAATGACAATACCTTAAACTGCAAAACACTTCAGCGCTGAGAGATAGCAATGTACCCTGCATGTTTTTGACCTATCTCTGCTCTTCAGTACAGTGCATGTAGAACAGAATGGATATGAAAATTGTACAGAACCACTCAAGGGACAGGACAATACTTCCAAACATGGAGGTGGTAATGGCACAGGATCCTCACACTGGGATAGGTGGGAGTGGCTAACTCAGGGATAGGCAATCCCCAGTACATGTGCCAATTAGTGGCACATGGAGACATTTTCCTTGGCATGCCGGGAAGTGTGCAATGAAATTGTTTTTAAAAACAACATTTTTTTTATAAGTTGCTGCTCTGGGCTCTCTGGAGCAGCCACAGGTCCCAGTGCCATGGCAGGCACTGGGGGCAGCGTCAGGAGAACACAAGCAAGGACGCTGTCTGAGCTCTGCTGACCCTGCCCCCTGTCCCAGGCTGAGCCCTCCAGCCCGGCCTGAACCCTGGAGCGGAGCTGCAGGTGGGCAGGGATGGGTCCTGGGCAGGCGCTATGGAGGGCCGCTGTGCTGGAGGCTCCCAGCCGGCTCAGCCCCGAGCGCTGCCTGCAGCAGCTGTTCCCAAGACCCAGACCCTGCCCTGAGCACCCAGCCCCAGCGCTCTGTGTCCCTGCGCTGCCCCAGCCCTGGCTGGGCCCTCCCTCCCTCCCAGCCCTAGGCTCGGGCTCCCCCTGCTCTGGGACCGTCAGGGAGGCCTGAGCACCCTGGCAGCTGCTGCTGGGGTGTTGCCGCCTCCCTCTGCCGGATACTGCCTTGGACCAGTGGGCCCGAGCCACAGCTGGTAGCAGTGGGAGACGTGGGTGGTAAGGGACACATCCTCTTTCTCTTTTTCCTTTTTTTTCCTTTCTTCTCGTTCTTTCTCTCTCTCCTCTTTTTCTCTCTCTCTCATTTTTTCTTCTCCTCTTTTTCTCCCTCATTTTCCTTTCCTTTTTTCTCGCTTTCTTATTTGCTTTTTTTTCTCTCTCCTCTTTTTTTCTCTTTTTTCTTTCTCGTCTCTCTTTCTTTCT
>NW_005842081.1:414658-443499 GCF_000455745.1 Alligator sinensis | reverse complement strand
TCCCTCTTTCTCTTTCTCTTTTTTCTCTCTCTCATTACAACATGCTTAACAAAAAAAATACACAAGAACAAAAGTAGTATATGAAGTTTTATTTATCGTCACCACGTTTAGAATTTTTAGAAAAAATGGTATTTACTGTAAAAAAAAAAAGCAACATTTAGGATTATTAAGTATATTAATATGCAGTGCATTCTACCATGTACACCCCAACCTGGTTTTGTTTTTCTGGCATGCTAGCACTCTGGCACCTTCTAGAGTAGACATTGCAGTTTTTTCAGCACTCTGGCCAAAAACATGGCCTACCCATAGGCTAACCTGCTTTTAATCAAATATATTATGACTTTTACTCATTACTGTGAGCTGGTTCTTACTGTCACCTCTGCATCAGTTTTGCAAACTTGTTTTGCATTGGCATCAATCTCTAGTGAACAGCAAGCAATTCCTAATCAGCAACAACCTATAAGCTGTCTGTGGCTCCATTAGGATTTCATGCTACTCATTACAATTTCAGAACAGCAACAGACATAGAAATCAGACCCCAGAAAATAAAGACCCTTACTACATAAAATATCCTTCTTGTTAGAGGAGCATCTACAGGCCTTAACAGAGACTGGCAACTTACAGTAACCGCTGTGCATGCACACCAAAACAGTCCCCAAACATTGTACAGTCTAAATAGACAAGACAAAGGGTAGGGTAGGAAGAAAACCAGAGAGGTTATGTGACCAGTCCAAGTTAACTGTAGACTGGGAAACAGCACCTAAGATTCTTGACTTAAACTCCAGTGTCCTACCCAAAAAAAACTTTGTCTGCCTAGAGTCCAACCCCAGGCACCATGTTGCCTTCACTGAAGGTGAGTCTGCATTAGTTGTGAAAGGTTAAGGACACACAGTTGAGCAGTTTGATCCCATTCAAACAAGGGCAGGGCTATAGAATATGGAATAGCCGACTTGTTACACTGTTACTAGGCTAAACCTACACACTCTGCAATGTCTTGGTGGCTTAGAAAACTTTGGGCATGCCAGTGACGTGTGACCAGTGATCTCATACCTTTTTCAGTAGCTCCCCAGTGCCAAAATCACCAGGCATATCTAGCTGCCATATAGGACTTTTAATCATTGGGTCTAAATGCACTTTGCAAATGTGGTCAGTCTTATTGTCCCTGTTTTAGAGAAGGGAAATTAAGGGATGGAGAGATGAAATTACTCAGCAGAAGTTACCCAACAGGCCAGTTGTAAAAACCAAGACTAGACTCCTAGGCCACATCCAGATGAGCAGGGGGGTATGCTTGCAGCAGCACAAATTTGTGCCGCTACTTGGTGCAGCAGTGCATGCCCCTGCATGTTCGCTTTGTTGCAGGACACACTGTCCTGCCATGGGCAAACTGCCCATGCCCAGATCCTCCCAGTTCCTGGAGTGCTGCTTGAACTGGGCTCCATGTGCTGTGCAGCCCCTGCACTGAGGCACCCTGCACCCCAGATAGATGGGGAGTGGCACATGGAGATGGGGTAGCAAGCAGCCCAGGGCTCCCTCATCTTCAAGTGCTGCAGGTCCCCTAGCTGAGGCACATTGTGTCCCAACTAGCACAGAGGTGGGGAGCCTTGAGACAGGGAGCAGGCAGCCCACTCCCCTGTCTCAAGGCACACTGCACCCTGGCCAGCACGGAGCAGCTGGCTGGGGCACAGTGAGCCTTAATGTGGGGGCTCTGCAGCATGTAGAAATGGGGAAACAGGCAGCCCTGGGCTGCCTGCTCCCCCGTCTCCACATTTGTCCTGGCGCACACTACTTTGGTGTGCTGTGCACCATGTTTTTTTCAAGGGCTTTTTTGCTACTGGGGAATCTTGTTAGCAGATTTTGCCCCTGCACTGCAAATTAGCAGTGCTGGGCATGGTTTAATATGCAACAAATGTGGTTTGCATGTGTGGATGCAGCCCTAGGGTCCAGATGTTCAATCCAGTGCTATATCTAATAAGCCTTGCTACACAGTAGAAGGCTTGGCGGGCTGTTGGGTATAGTTTTAGTTTGCGAAAAACCCACAGGCTAGTAATTGCTTGTCCAAACAGCCCAGTGATTAGCTATGGATATTCCACCTCTCCCCAGGAATAAAGATCCATCCATTAATGATTCACAAACAGGAAAAGAAAATGATTCTTCCCAGCTCTACCCAAGACCTTCTTCCCACCCAACACAAACCATTGTCCACCTACAGCCTCAAGTGCCCTCCCTTAATACACAAACCCAATACTGTTTTCCCAGGGTAGGAAAAGGAGTAGATCCAGTGGTTTTCCACTGTCTCCAGTAAGGTCTGGGCATAGCTAGCTTGATTAGTCCCCTTCCCTATTCTTTGGGAATAGCATTCTGCTCTTGGGAGCTTTCTGAGAAGGGTGTGGCAACCAGTGCCATTGCATGATACAACCGTGCACAAAACGCACTCAGGTAGAAAGTGTTGTTATAGCTACACAAAGTGTGGTCTATTGTTCATGTTATCTGCATCTGATAGTACAGTTTCTTTTCATTTTATTTTCCATTAATAGAGCTGTGAAGGTTTTGAATTTAAAGAATAAGGGTAAGGGAGGCAACTGTATCCATAATTACCTTCCAAGAGAGCTTCAGTAGGTAAAAAAAGTATTTACAAGAGCAGAGTCAAACGTCTAATTTTTGTTTCCTAGAATCATGTACAGGCAGGCACACAATGTTGTCATTTTATTTCCCATAGTTCGGTACCTCCTCAGTGTCCACATTCTTTTCAGTGTGGCTTAAATGGTTCTTTTCACATAAAAATATGCAAAAATGTGGGATTATAATATATTTTCTAGGAAAAAGCAATCTCAACTTGAAAAACAGGCCAGTTTCCATTTGGAAACAGATGTAGTCTTGCTTGAACTCTGGCTTATTTTGCTGGAAGAGAGACTCAATTTGACCTAAAAAGTATCCCACGCCAGCAAAACCTTCTGGGTAAACGTTTTACACAATTTGAGTAACTACCCACGTTTAAAAGAGGACTGGATCCCAAAGTTAAAGCTTTATTGTAGTGACTGTGTAATACAGACAGTTGAAAAGCTTAGTTTTGTGTCTCATTTGGAAGTTGGCATCTGCCATGGTACAGTGACCCCTAGTGTCATTTGGGGGCATTCAGTCTGCACATGGAGGGAAGATCACCCCTGGCTGAGTCCCAACACCGTGTGTTGCATGGCTTTCCTTTAACATTTGCCATCTAAGAATTGACTAAACCTGGATCTGACAAATTCATGGCTTTGGAGTTTTATAGCTGAAAGCCTAAAACTCTGTGAATGAATAAACTAGATGCACACAAGATTCAGGAGGCTTATCCTGTCTGAGTCAGTTGAAGTTGGTCCATAAAAATCCCTGGGCACCATGATAAGAACTCACTCTAGGAATGTGTCCATGATAACGGTGATTTTAGGTCTGTCACTGTACTCTTGCACAAAGGAAGTCTTTGTTTCTAGCAAGCAATGCCTACTTTTCTACTTCTAGTTTTCTCCAAAACTATTGGAGAGCAAGGAGTTCCCTGAAACATCTCCATTTGAGAGTGGCTGCTCTACGTTTTCTGGGGAGGAAAAACAGTCAACTAAGACCAAACCTTTTGTACTCCTTATTTTATTATTTGTTCATTCATTTATTCCTAGACACTTATTTTTCCTTCCCTTGTTCCAGTTGTTCTGGCTTCTGGGTGGTAGTGTGAGGCTGGCTCTTTGGGGTGTTTGAGAGTTTAGCTGTGGGACATGTCCAACCCTTCTTGAGGAATACAGATGAAAGAAGGACAATGGTGGCTTCTAGCAGCTTTTATCTCAGCCAAAGATGACTGGAATTTCAAGGTATGAAGGAAAAGGCCCTTTCCTAGCTTACAGATATTCCTTGTGCTGTATGTCAAAGGTCTGCTGCAAACGATGAAGGTAGGAGACCTTTTGGTCACTAGAGTCATGGTAGGGGGACATGAACAAGTTACCGTGGGGTAAACTTGGGTGTGAATTAGAGCACAGCATCTGCTCTGTAATAACTGCCCACATGCCTGATCCTAGTCTGCAATGCAATGGCTAGATTAGCTCACTTGTGTTGGCGGCGGGTGGGGTTGCTTCCCATCTACTGAGGGCTCAAAGCATGCATACAGTTACCATGGAGGGGCTTGCACACTGTAAATCAAACCTATCTGGTGTCAACTTATTTGTGTAGCCATGCTCTTATGCAAGCTGAACATAGGAGTTGCTCCCAGCTTCTCCTGAAATACTGAGACTGACTGGCAAACACAAATAAGTAGGAACAGAAAGTGTATTCTGCAGCTGGAACCACTGGAGACAGACCTAACTTCTATTGTTGTAAGGGAATAAACAGGAAAAATTAAATAGCCAGCCCATTGAGAGCTTAACAGCTGAGGGTATAAAATGAAAGTAGTTAAATATAGCCCATGGAAGATCCTAAAAGTCAGTAAAAGAAGGTACTGGCAGACTTTACGAGACCTTCAGGATAAAAATATGCTGCCATATCAATATGTTTGTTAAATGGCTCAGCTTGCAGGACTGAGTACGGTGATGTGTTTCACAGCAAACCTCTATGGGAATTGGGTAACACAATGATGAATGCTGCATACAGTAAAGACTGGTAGGTAGATTAGTGGATATGAGTTCATTATGCCTCGAACTTCAGAGCTCAGCACTCTCTTTTTTCAGAACGCTTTAAAAACATTAATGAATTAATCATCATAAATTGAAGGCAGGGCAGGGTAGTACCTTAGATCGTTTGTACACGCCACGGGGGTTTACTTTGGTTTAATTCTCCCTAAATTGAAGTGGTGGGTCTTTAAAAACACCACTTCAATGTAGAGCAAAGTAAACCCCTGTGGCATGTACACAAGGGTCAGGCCTGACCCTTACTTGTCTCTCTGGCAGTAGGGAGGGGAGGGCAAGCTGCTGGCGGGCCCCCCAGGTGGCATCTGCCTGCAAGCACCTGGCCCAAGCAGTCCTGGGGGGCACCACAGCTGCGGAGGGAATCACCAGGCCCTTGCGCAGCTCAAGCAGGCAGGCAGGCTCCGGGGAGAGAGAAAAAAAAAAGATCAGGCTCACTGGGTTTTTTTTGTTTCCTTCAGTGGAGCCTGCCTGCACGGGCTGCCTGCACAGCCCCTGAGATGCATGGGGCTCGGTGCTTCCCTCTGTGGCAAACTAAACCACCTCGGAGATGTTTTATTTTGCTGCGTTCCGACACTGCCGACACGTGCAAGCAGCCCACCATTAAAACACATTACGCTGCTGACACGTGCAAACAGCTGCACCATAAAGCAGTGCAAAAGGGCATTAAGCCGCTTTAACGGCTAATTTTGTGGGATGTACAAATGGTTTATAGAGACTAACTGGTTCAGAGAGGCACGAGCTGTTGTTGGCAACAACCTACCAGTACTTTGTCAGATGTTCTTCTGGAAATTAGCATCTGATGAAGTAGGTTGTTACCGACAAAAGCTCAAGCCTCTCTGAATCCACGAGTCTCAGGTGCCACCCTGCTCTACATTCTGCCTGTCGACAGACTAACACAGCTAATTACCTCTGTCATATTATCCAAACAGGCACATAAGCTGGGGAACAGCAAAGATAAGGAATTTGGCCTGGGTCACACCAGAAGAGCATGTGAGAATTAGTACTGGGCTACTAAAGTTGCTTCCAGGTCATGTGCATTCAATTTTGTGATTGGTGAAGGCAACTGATGAAAAATTACACAATTGTTTTGAGTTTTAGTTTCCTAAATGCTGTAACTGTTTGGTCATTTCTTTTCTTTGCCAAATTTTATATTGTAAGCTCTAGAAATCAGAATTTTTTTCCTGTTTTTGCTTTTTCCTCCCTGTTTTTGCTAACGTTAATGTTATGGGAAGAAGAATAGTGTTGTTTGAGTTGCTAATGTGCTATTCTGGTTGTCATAGCAATAACATATGATTATCTTGTTTAATATTTATTTAGGAAGTGCATTCAAGCTACAGTTTTAAACTGAATTACCCAATTTTCTCAAGTGATCAATGTGGCACGTTGGACAATAACATACTTAGATGGAAATAAATGTCCAATTCAGAGACTTTGTTATTTGCATGTTGAGTTTACATTCTCTTTTCTTTTGTTTCCTTGCCTGCCTGTATACTTCTATTCTGAATAAAGATATCCTCCAGACAACTTAGCTAATCAATATATTTATATAACACTTAGTAATATGCCATATGGTGACATTCTTCACTGGGTCTATTCCTGGGTTTACTGAGAATCCTATGAGAATAACAGCTGGATGTAAAATGATAGCCTGAGGGTGCTGTCAGGCACACACTTCAAATTTCTGATTATTTATGAAGATAAGCAGATAGCTATAAAGATAGAGATAGTTGCACTTAAAACTCCTGGCTATAGAAGGTGTGCTTGCGTACTGGGGTATGCCATTGGCTTCAGACTTAAGGTGGTACAGTAGTTTTCCATTCAGTACACACACTGAAAGCGCTTAAATAAATTCTGATTATAATATTGGTTCCTCTTTTAAATATTAGGGATAACTTTGAAGTCTTTTCAGTCCTTACAACTGGAATAAATTATTTAGTTTGCTAAGGGCAAGAGCCTAAGTGATCTATACTGCTTTGTCTGTAGGGTTATGCCGGCCTCATGGCATTCAAGTTTATAATTCAAGTGTTGTGTAGCCTCTCTTACATTTCTGGTATTCAAAGAGTAGCAGTAGTTAAATACTTTTTCTCCTTTGCTGAGTCAGGACAGGACAAATCTTGGTTCAGGCATGGTCCTCATGATGTATGAGGTTACCAGGGCCACCTCTGGATTGGCACACTGCAATATACCCTACTTAGAGCTATTGGCAGAGAAGATATGGACAATGCATACCTTAGAAAAAATGTTGCCCCATTCACAGCCTGTGAAACTTTGCTGAGTTCAGGGCAGTTGCATGGGTGAAAGTTATGGCACCACTTGGCCCTTTGAGGTTAGAGAATAGTTTAACTTTTCTCTAACTTTGCTAATGACTAAGAACCTATTGGAAAAAAAATTTAACACAGTAGTCATGGAAAGGCCCCAATCCTGTAAGTATTTATGCATGTGCTTAATTCTGTCCATGTGAATAGTCCCCTTGGAGTCCTGGGGACATGTGGGAGCGTATTCAGGGTTGAGACCATTGATGCCACCACAGAATGACTCATTTTGCCAAATGCAGGTGTTCCCATAAAAGGCTTAATTATATTTTTGTACATATGAATGGATGGCCCTATGGAGAGTAGAAATATTTTCCTAACCAACTATTGACATGCAGGAAAACACTACCCTAAGATTAGCTCAGGCAAGGATTTCCAGGTACAATTTTCAATGGATGAATTTTCCATGTATACAGAGGCCAAAGGATGTCTCAGCCAGAACAGTCACCCTTAAGGGAAAAGAGAAACCACCAGCTGTGCCAGGAATCAATTTAAAAAGTAGGCAGTAAATTAGATTTTTCTTTGAACGCTGGAACTTTGGAATTCTTCTCTGAATGTTTCATCCCACAGTCAGTGGACATGAAGGACTGAATCTCAGTAACCACTCCTGGTCCTCTGTCTTGGCAATACAAGGTGGCTGTCTCGTGGGTCCAGCAAGATGCATTGAATACAAAAAGCATAAAAAAGAGCAGCTGGTTTTAAATTCTAACTCATGCAATCATTTGAAGGCTTATATAGAAAAGCACTTGACATTTATGAGGAGCCTTTCATCACTTCAGGTGGTAGATTCTTTTCTGCTGATGCAGAGAAGTTGCATGAAGAATCTGGATACGGAAATGGTGTAATGGGAGGTGTTGGTATTTCTTGAGGCAAATCAGTCTGCTTAGTAGTTTTCAGATATATCCTTAGCATAACTAATAGAGTTTAGACAAAATGATTCAGCTGGGTAATTTATTTTTGCTTCCTGATTCAACAATGCTGATACAACCTACTAAATTTTGCAGGGGCATAATCAGGAAGGCAAAGAAAAAGAATGAGCCATACCTGGTAAAAGAGGTTGAGGACAACAAGAAGAAGTTCTATAAGTATATTGGTCAGAAAAGAAAAACCAAGGAAGCTATGGGTCTTCTGTTAACAAGCCAGGGGAACTCCTAGCTGAAGATGCAAAGAAGTCAGAGCTACTCAATAGATACTTTGCCTCAGTCTTTACAAAAAAATTAAGATCCAGCCAGACACCTAATAGGGATTATCTGGATAAGGAAGGGGCCAAGCTGAGGGAGGAGATAACAAGAGAGATGGTCAGAGAGCTTTTGTTGGGTCTGAATGACTTCAAGTCAGTAGGGCTGGATAAACCTCATCCCAGGGTCCTGAAGGAACTGGCAGAGAACATCTTGGAGCCCCCTGGCAAGGATCTTCATGGGACACATCCCAAGTTCCAGAGTACTAGAAAAGGGCCGACCAAGTGGTCCCTCTTTAAAAATGGTAAATAGGAAGACCTGGGGAGCTACAGATTGGTTAGCCTCACCTCAATGTGAGAAGTTACTGGAGCATGTCCTAATGAAGGCCATTTGCAAGTATTCATAGATTCATAAATTGTAGAGTCAGAAGGGACCACAATGGATCATCATGTCCGACCCCCTGCCCCTGGCAGGAAAGAGGACCGAGGTCAGACGACCCCAGCCAGGTGACTATCTAGCCTCCTCTTGAAGACCTCCAAGCTAGGTGATAGCACCACCTCTCTTGGAAGCCCATCCCAGATCCTGGCCACCCTTACTGTGAAAAATGTCTTCCTAATATCTAACCTAAATCCACTCTCAACTAGTTTACACCCGTTATTCCTAGTCATTCCCTAGGGCGCCCTAGTAAACAGTGCATCCCCTATTCCCCGTTGACCTCCCCTAATAAATTTATAGGCGGCCGCAAGATCTCCCTTCAGCTGTCTCTTGTGAAGGCTGAAGAGATTCAGCTCTCTCAACCTCCCCCCGTAGGGTCTATCATGAAGGCCACTAATCATGCGAGTGGCCCTCCTCTGGACCCTCTCCAGATTCCCTGCGTCCCTCTTGAAGTGCGGCACCCAAAACTGGACACAGTACTCCAACTGCGGCCTGACCAGTGCCTCATAGAGGGGGAGCATCACCTCCTTTGATCTATTAGTCATGCACCTGCTAATGCACAACAAGGTGCGATTTGCCTTGTTGATGGCCTCATTACAAGGTGGAGTACCTTACATTTATCTTTATTAAATTGCATCCTATTTCTCTCTGCCCATTGATCCAACCTGTCCAGGTCAGCCTGAATCTGCTCCCTGCCCTCCGGTGTACTAACTTTGCCCCATAACTTGGTATCATCAGCAAACTTGGAGAGGGTGCTCTCCATGCCCTTGTCCAAATTGCCGATGAAGGTATTAAATAATATCGGTCTGAGGACCGAACCCTGTGGGACCCCACTGCCCATCTCCCTCCAGGCCGAGAAGGAACCATCCACCACCACTCTCTGGGTGCGGTCCCTAAGCCAGTTGGCCACCCACCTGACCGTGTAAGCGTCCACTCCACAGTCTGCTAGTTTCCCAATGAGGATAGGGTGTGAAACTGTGTTGAAGGCTTTCCTAAAATCCAGGAAGATGACATCAGCCTTGGCTCCTGCAGACTAAATTATGGGTGCAGACTAGTCCTGCAGACTAAATTGTGTCACACTAAATTTAATGTGCATTCGCGAATGTTTGAAACTGCAAATGCTGAACTTGTGAATACTGAGGGTTTCCTGTAGTCCCAACCCACTGAGGGTTGCTTGTCTTCTCCCCAAACTGTGCTGCCTGGTGCAGTAGATTGGGAGCTGACCTTGCTTGTGAAGGCCGAGGTAAAAAAGGCATTGAGCACTTCAGCCTCTTCCTCATCGTCTGTCACTAGGTTGCCTCCCCCATTCAGTAAGGGAGCCACACTTTCCCTGACCTTCCTCTTGTTGCTGACATACTTGTAGAAACTGTTCTTGTTGCCCTTCATGTCCCTTGCTAGCTGCAACTGTAATTGTGCTTTGGCCTTTCTGACTTCATCCCTGCATGCCCAAGCAATATTTTTATACTCCTCCCAGGTTGTTTGTCCAAGCGTTCACTTGTAAGCTTCCTTTTTGTGTTTAACTCACCAAACAGTTCTCTGCTCAGCCAAGCAGGTTGCTTGCCACATTTGCTATTCTTCCTGCACATCGGGATGGTTTGTTCCTGTGCTCTCAGTAAGGCTTCTTTAAAATACAACCAGCCCTCCTGGACTCCTTTTCCCTTCAGGCTGGCCTCCCAGAGGATCCTGCCCATCAGTTCCCTGAGGGGAGTCAAAGTCTGCTTTTCTGAAGTCCAGAGTCCATACTCTGCTGCTCTCCTTTCTTCCTTTTGTTAGGATCCTGAACTCAATCATCTTGTGGTCATTTCTGCCCAACTTGCCATCTACTTCTACATCCCCCACCAATTCTTCCCTGTTTGTGAGCAGCAGGTCAAGACGAGTATGGCCCCTAGTTGGTCTATCCAACACTTGCACCAGGAAGTTGTCTTGAATGCTCTCCAAAACTTCCTGGATTGCCTGCACACTGCTGAATTACCCTCCCAGCAGATGTCAGGGTGTTTGAAGTCCTCTATGAGACCCAGAGCCTATGATCTGGAAACTTCTGCTACTTGTCTGAAGAAAGCCCATCTACCTCATCCTCCTGGTCAGGTGGTCTATAGCACACACCTAGCACAACATCACCTTTATTGCTCTCCCCTCTAACCTTAATCTAAAGAACTTCAACAGGTCTATCTCCAGTTTCATACTGGAGCTCTGAGCAATCATGTGGCTCTTTTACATAAAGTGCAACTCCTCTTCTTCTCCCCTGCCTGTCCTTCCTGAACAGTTTGTACCCATCCATGACAGTGCTCCAGTCATGCGAGCTCCCGCCGCGTCTCCGTTATTCCAATCACATCATAGTTCCCTGACTGTGCAAGGACTTCCAGTTCTTCCTGCTTGTTTCCCAGGCTCCATGCATTCATGTACAGATACCTGAAGTCACTAGCTGATTGCCCTACTTTCTCAGGAAGAGTGAAGTCTCCCCTGTTGTCTCCTCCTGCTTCTACTTTCTCCAGGTCCCCCATTTCCCCACTTGCTCCAGGGCTTTGGTCTCCACCTGCCAGCAAACCTAGTTTAAAGCCCTCCTTACTAGGTTAGCTAGCCTGTCTATGAAGATGCTCTTCCCTCTCTTTGTCAGGTGGATCCCATCTCTTCCCAGCAATCCTTCTTTTTGGAACTTCATGCCATGGTCAAAGAAGCTGAATCCCTGCTGGCAACACTACTTGTGCAGCCGTGCATTGATCTACAGGATATGTCTGCTCCTGCCAGGGCCCTTCCCCTTGACCAGCAGGACTGAGGAGAACATGACCTGTGCCCCCTTCCCCCTGTAGTCACTCTTGATCTGCTCAGGGTCAGATATACCTGTTCACTGTTGATGGGCAGACAAACAGATTAAGCCCAGGATCTGTTTGTCTGCCCGTACACCTAGATATTTAACTAGCTCTTCTCATTTGAGCATCCAAGTAGGGATATCACAGGAATACAATGGACAGATAAGTAAAGCAGCTTTTAAAACATGCTGCAGACATTCAAGTGTAATTAAAAAGCAACCATTTTATCTTGCACACTCAGATATAAGCTCAAGCATAGCAGGGGGGCTCCAGAAGTTTGAATCTGCTAGCACCTCTCTGTGTCAAGGGTGAATAGAGTCTGTTCTGTACGGAGGGAAATGTCTTTTTTTTGCTTTTAAACTGACTAAATTTTAGTGTGACACAATTTTCCTGTCTGTCTGTAATATTGGGCAACTCTTCCCTCTTTACATTTCTTAAAGTATCTACAGTGGGCCAAAAGTGTTCCATAATACAAGTCTGGTGTGGCAATTGGGAATGTACATTCAGAGCTGTCAACCTATTGATCGTCTCTGAAATTAACAGTCCTTGGGGGTGGAAACAAGGGAGAGCATGTTTTTCAGCTGTGGCAGAATTGTGGGAACTCTGTACAGTAGTTTAAGTTTCTGGTTTTGTCTCCATTAAAGTAATGGAAGTTTTGCAATTGATTTCACTAAGTACAAGGTCAAGCTTCATATTTAAGTACTTTTAATACTGAAAAAATGTTGAAGTTCCTTCACTGAGGCAACTCACTTGACTTGGTGGCACTGGCTATTTGCTCCACTCAGCGACTGTGAGCTGAGGTACCTCAGTTGACTTGAGTGGAGCTATACTGTTTTCCACCATCAGATGATCCAACTGTAGCTGTTGTTTCATATCACCAAACACAAGCACTCTCTAATATTTGGCTTCCCTAGGGCTAAGTACAGACAGTTAAAAAGCCCAAGACTGAATCGATTCCATTTTCGTAGATTAGTCTAAACTGTGTAGATTGAACCAATAAGCAACTGAACTGACATTCACTTTTGATTCTGGAAATGCAACCACATGCCTGCAGTGGCCCAGGCCAGAAGCCGGGGAGCGCTAGAGCATGCCTTCCTCCTCAGTTAGAGCAGACTGCTTGGGCTAAGGCTAACCCAACCACCCTGTGAGGGGGCATTTGCTAGGGAGGTGCAAAGCATCCTGGAATGCTGGGGGACTGTGAATTAACTTGAATCTGGAGGGAATCCAGCACAGAAGTTCAATAAACCAATTTAACCTAAATCAGTTAAGACTGATACTATATCCAGCCAGGTTTATCTTATACTGGTTTTTGGCCAGTTTGCAAGCAGTTTATATTCACTGAACTTCTGTTGTGTTACAGATTTGAACTGATTTCCAGACACTTGTACTGCTTTATACTAGTCCCTAGCCTAGAAGGCAAAAGTGCTATTGATGGCTGTAGATTGGACTTTGGGGGATGAAGTTAATCTATCCTGCTACATATTATTAGTACAGGCATCAAATACAAAAATTAAAGGCTGGTTAGTATCCTAAAAGGATTGGTGTCTCTTTGAAGGGATAATACTTTATATCCTAGGCCATATTTCTTTGTAGGAAATATCCATGGGGAGAAATTGGCCTTCTGTCTTCAGATTTTCTGCCTGTAATGAGAGAAAGTTCATGGAAACATATGAGTCTTGTATTGTGCTCTCAAAAAGACAGGATATGAACTCTTCACTAGTAGTCAGTTCTCCAACTGTGTGCCTCATGTCAGCAGTCCTTTGCCCCAACTCCCACTCAGCTTCAGGCAGATTACTACCAGCTGTAAAGTATACATTATTGAAATGATGGGGTGGAAAATGTAGTCATAGAGATATTTAGGTACTGTTGTAAGTTAAAAGCTGATTGAAGGTTAAAAATCAGCTGTGTTGGATCTCTTAGTGAGGAGGAGCAACTGTCTATTATGACAATGTAAGACTAACTTTGTTGTGATGTCCTCCCCATCTGACCATCTTGGATAACGATTAACTTGTCCTCCTTCCTTAAAAATGAAATTTGAAATCAAAGTCCTGCAACATGGGTTGCAAGGAAAAGTATCATGAATATGTTCCTGATTGAAACAGTACATTCGCTTCTTGAAAGCGCATTGCTTAGATAATAGTATGTTGGAAAGGGTGAAGATGTGGAAGCATTAACAATGGACTGAACTAAGTCATGTTATCAAACCATTTAAAAAAGGATTTAGCTTCCCATTAATGCATATCGTTTCTTAGTGGATCAAGAGAAGAGGAAGTTGCTATTATTACATTACTATTTCACTGTTTAATCATACACAGTACATCTTGAAAAAACAGCCTTTAAGTCCATCTACATTCTTACTTAGAGGGCTTTAATTCATGTTAAGGTCACATCAGTTCCACAAAATGGGTCAAAGTTGTACTGGAATCCCCTAATGCAGGGTTAATCAACCAGTGGGACGCGTCCTCTAGGTGGGACTCGGGTCATGGCAGCAACACTGTAAGTGCCACGGTAGGACTTCCGGTTTCACTTTTGCACGCTTCGAGCAGCTGCTGGCTTCCTCCCTGTTCTGCGACTGGCACCTGGGGAACTCCCCCCCACTCGTCGACCAGTGGGATGAGGATTTTTTGACCTTACATAGGTGGGATGTAAGATGCAAAAGGTTGAGAACCGCTGTCCTAATGTACTTACTTGTATATATAGCATTGACATACCTCTAGGAGCAAAAATATTGGGAAAAAAACCCCAGTACCATGTAATTTTGCTGTAGGTGGGCAAGTTCTTTGTTCAACTTAAAAGGCAATATACATATGAGAACGTGTCCGTCTTTGGGTATAATGCTGCCTGTGAACAAGCAGGATCTTTGGTTAAACACTGTCCATCTCTGCTATATCTGTAAGTCCAACACTGTGCTTCATCTTAGACACAGCAAATGATGGCATCAGTGATCTTATCCTGGATACACTGTGTGTTTGTTTGAAAATCATTTTATAATTCCATGGATTTTGAAATGTGAATAAGAATCGGCCAGAGGTACGTGCTGTGCAAGCGATCATCTTTGCAGCACCGGATATAAGTCTCCTTACCAAAAAAGGTGTGCTTTGTTTCTAGCCAGCTAATTCACTGAAACAAATTCTGGATTGGCAGGGAGCTCAGATACTGTGCTTTTGGTAGGTTGGTTGACTTGGCAGAAAAGAGAACTAGGGGTCAGTGAGTTGTTTAGATGTTTAAAGATCTTCTAAAAACAGGGCCTGATCTTGCTTTAGAAATCTGGCCACTGTCATTCGTGGGAAAGAATTAAGTCAGAAGTGGAAAAACACCCGAATGCCACCCAGTCATTGATTGCTGCCAGCCTGCGAGATTCTAATGAGAAGTGAAAATCTCCAGCCAACACCCACGTCTGATGATAACGTTTTTTTCAGTCTGGTCCTTTATATGAAATATGTATGGTCCACCTGTTCTCACACACTCTCTTTCTGAATTTATTTTTTCCTAGCAGTGGATCTCTAACACATCTCTGAATTCAGCTCCCTTGCTTGTTGGGATGGGCATTTTCATTATCTCAACACAGTCCCACTCTGAATGTAATGGCTTGTCATCTTCGTGTTGAATCAAAACACAGAGCCAAACACTGTTGGGTCTAAAAATCTACCCCCCAGGATTCAAACTGCTGTGTTCTGGACTCTTCTTTTTTCTCTTCTCACTTATCGTCCTTTCCTTTCCTTCTCTCTTTCTTTTTTACGTACCTCTATCACATTATATCTGGTTCCCATTCATGGTAGCTTAATGTAGAGTAACCAGAATAAAAAGCAGCCTCAAGTCCTTTGCTTTCATTATTACATTAGTGTTTGACCCTACCAGTTTATCTTTGCTGTAATATCCTGGGCTGCACTCATAGGAGATAGTAATGAGTGAACTGAAAGTACATATAAAGTCCTGTAATCATAGAGTTCTTCCTGCTTCTATTTACCAGTGTATATTTTTTTCCTTCATTGGCATGCCTGGAAAGTGAATAATTTTCTAATCATCTGCTCATCATAAGCATTTTCCATCTCTGGTCAGAACTGAATCCTGTCTTGTATTAGCCAGTGGACTTTGTGCAGGTAACTGAACAGCATTCAAAACTCAGAATCAAACATAGGCTTCACTGAAGTTTTCAGGAATGATCTCAGTGTGATCAGATTTTCCCTTAGTGAATACCTTCAAATAGTGCTTCACATGCTATTAGGAGCCCAAGGGATGTTTTGTATGTAGACTGCTAGCAAGATTGAGCTTTTGATAAGGGAGTCAGATGGCATGCAGACATATGGGGAAAAAATTACTCATCTATTCTGTTATCAGCAGAATAAAGATAGATTATCTATGTACTTTAATTCCAGTCCCACCTGGATGATCTTTTTACAAATTGGCAGAAACCAACCCACAATGGAATTGCTTTGGGTTGTAATAAATACTTTAAAGGATATTTTAGAAAAGCATTGACTACTTTGCTCCTAAAATTTTATATGATGTGATATATACTGGGAGGGTCTACACAAGACGCTAATGCACAGTGGTTACTACATATTTTTTTAGTACTTATATGATCAAGTACTAAATAAATGCTCAGTAACCAGATGCTCCCACCAGTAGCACTGGTAAATGCCTCTTTAGTAATGCTACTGCTCAGTAGCCTAATAATACTGCACAGTAGTGTATTAGCACTGTTGGTGCTGCGATGTGCTACTGTGCAGTATTACTTGGCTACTGCACAAAAGTCTTGTATAGACGTGCCTGCTGTTAAGCACCTGTGTACTACCACTGAGGTGTCTTCATTTTAATGAGGTGGGATGAAATACATTCTTTATAATTCCTCATACTCCAAGACAGTAGGCCAGAGGCTCAGTTGATGCATCTCAGCATAGCTGCTTTCAGGGCAATTGATCTGCAGCTTGTGAGGCTATGCTGATTTACATCAGCTGAAGTCATGGTCATATAACCTGCAAGACCAGGGGGTTGTGGTGGTGTGAGTGCTAAGATGCATGGTTCACAGGTCAGAGGTTGCAAGTTTGAGGCCATAGCAGAAATGCTTACTGTGTGACCTGTCAGATTCCAACAAAATCTTCAAATTCTGCTAAATACCTTGCCACACAGCTGTGAGAAAAGGCTAAAAATATATTAGTAAATATGAATAATATATACTATAGTAGTTATATTATACCATATTACTATAGTCCATATATTATCAATATAATATATTACTCAACTGATTTAGAGTCATAGTTGCTAAACCTACCTCTGCACACTGCTGCCTTCATTTAAATGTTATTTCTGTGGCATCACTGAATAGTATTATAAAGAAGCTTTGCCCTGTGTGCAAACATGAGCAGTCCAGTGTGAATGAAATGCCTGGAGGAATATTCTGTCTAAATTATGATTTACAAATGCAGAAAGTGAATCACTAAAGAGCGCAGCTATTGCCTTCATTTAGTAATTAATCAGCCCCAGGGGATGAAGCCAGTATGAGTGTGTGCACACACATTTGTCTCTCTGTCTCTAATTATCTATATATATACACACACACACACACATCTTTTAGGCACATAAGTGACACACACAGCTAAATATACCTACCAAAGGGCCTGATTCACTTCTTGGACACAGTGGACAGAAACCATCAGAGTTTACAGTGTGGAACATTAGACAGTATATAAGCTATGTGCCTGTCCGCTTTGCAGGGAGCCTTGGCTAGTAGACGGAGCCCATAAAGTACTGTTGGCAATTAAAGAAAGGTGGGATCAGGCCATCCAAAAGATGCAGGGCTACCTCTACCAGTAAGGTTCCTCTGGAAAGCATGGGTAGACAGGATTCAAGTTGCCAAAAGTAAACTGCCTTGTATATATAACATAAAGGGCCATCCAAGTTAAGCAAAATTGAACTAAAAATCTTGGGGCCCTTTATTGTGTTCCCAGAAGACCAGGGGTCAGGCAGATTTAACTACACATATGACAGAGCTATGACTTTGGCTCCCTTGTTAAGGCATACATAGTATTGTTTTACAACCAGTTTTAAAAGTAAGCAAGAATGGGTATTGGTAAATAACCAAAATCACTATACAGCAGTGTCACAAATCCTGAAGGCATTAGTTCACAGCTGAATGGGCATGTCTATATGTGCACTTTCATGCACATTATCTTATTTTAATGTGCATTAGAGCATCACAAAAAACCTGTGTGCTTTTGCTAATGTGCATTAAAATAGGTTAATGTGCCTTTTTCTATTACCTCACAGTGGAGGTACTAAATTTAATGCACATTAACAAAAGCACATTAATGAATGTGTAGACATGCCCAGTCCATCAAACCATGTGATTTTTAATTAGGTTTAAGGGCCAGATCCAAATTATTCCCATATGTGCCTCCATTTAGGCTTCAGCACACTTGAAAAATGTTCCTTGCTCCAGCAGGGCCATCCAATTTGATGAGATTAGGTACCTGGGGTATGAGACAGACCATGTGTCTATAGCTCAGTGATAAGGGTTCTCTCAGGAAGTTGGTGGAAGACCTGGATTTTTGCTCCAGAACCATGATCCAGTTTGATGGGGTTAGACAGCTAGGACCTACAGACATTCAAGAAGCCTAAGCCTGAATTGATTCAATCTTTGCAGGTTAGTCTAATCTGCCTAGATTTAATCAGTTTGCAACTGTACAGACATTCCTTCGGGACTGAAGAAATGCAGGCATATGCCTGCAGTGGCTCATGCTAGAAGCCAGGAGGTGCTAGAGCAGCCCTCCCTTCCCTTTCACAGTGCTGAGCTGAGGAAAAGGGGGGTGGGGGGGCATGGCCAGGCCCTGGCATGATGCTTTAATTAGGTAGGCGTTTAAGCCCAAACCCTGCGAGCACAATCCTATGCTTTTCCCCACTTGCTGCTCAAGGGGCAGGAGTGTTGCCAGACCCCAGACTCCAGCTAGCACTCTGAGGCAAATGGGAGGTGTACAGTGCATGCATTTGTTGATACAGAGCTTCAATCTCCTTCTCTCTGCTTCTTCATACTGTCTGCAAACCTGACAGGAGAGGAAGCCATCAGGGAGCTGATAACACAGCGTTTGTCAGCCCTAAATGGACACTGTTCTGTCTGCCTGTTTCAGTGAAATCGAAGACACTCACACACAGACACCTCTCAGCATTATCTAGCATACTACCTGCTTAGGGTCCATGTGGCTCGGGTCCGTGCTGTGGGAGATGCGAGGAAGGGAGCAGGGGGGATACCTGCTTGAGCAGCAAGCAGCAAGGGGGTGGGGGCAGGGGGAATCCAGGCAGACCCTACTGTGCCTGCAGTCTGCACTGGAGCTCTGGCTAGGGAGAAGAAGGTCTAGGCCAGCTCTGTTCTCTGGAACAGACAGCACAGCACAGGGCTGGAAAGCATGTTGGGATGCTGGGGGATTCTGGTTTAACTTAAACCAGGAAGGGGTCTGGGACAGACATTGCATAAACCGGTTTGACCCAAATCAGTTAAGTCTGATATTACACTTAACCAGGTTTATCTTAAACCAGTTTCAGCCAGTTTGAAACTGGTTTATGTGCACAGAACTTATGTTCTGTTACAGGTTTAAACCGGTTTCTGATCAATTAAATCAGTTTATGTGTAATGCCTGTCCCTAGCCCCAAGGACTGTCCTGGCAGCAGGAAAAGCTTCCCAAGGGAGCGCCCTTACCATTGGACCAAAGGATCATGTTCCCTATCACCTGTTTTTTTTCTGGCCCTGTAACACTGGCACCATGGCCCAACTTCTTCAATAGGAGGCCTTAGTCTGTAGCCTCATGGGAAGAGGGGAGGAGTACTCTTGGGAGGTGAAGTTGTGGGTTTGAGTCCCCTCTGCCTGAGAAGGGCCTACTATCCATGTCTCCTACTTCCAGAGTGAGAGCACTCATCGCAAAGGAATTGTGCCAAAGGTGAGCAGCATCCTATTTTGGCACGGAAGTGACTGTGGCTGCTGCACTTTGTCCTGAACTTGATGCTGTAGATGTACTCTGTGACTGCCTAAAGGAACAGGCCTCTCCAGGGACTTTACTGGAGTTTAAACATCTACCCAGTTTCAATTTGGATTGTAATGGGTTTTAGATGGGAGTTAGGTGCATTGGTACTTGAACTGGATTGCTTCTGCACACACTCAGAAGCTTAAGTCTAGGCACCTATGGATCTTTTTAGGCCAAAGTGAAGGCACATACTAAGTTTAAGGGTATAGGTAATTCTGAGATGGTGTGGCTGGTTTGATCTGTGTTTCTTTTTGTGACCTGTGTCTAAATAAACAAGATGTATATGTGTTATGAGGTGTAGTATGAAGTGGAAGGTAAGCCTGTTGAAAGCCTCTGGGTAAAGGTCAGAGGGCAGAGTGGAAAGGGGGCTGTCATGGTGGGTGTCTGCTATAGACTACCAAACTAGGAGGAAGAAATGGCTGAGTGTCTTTAAACAACTGACAGAAGCTTCCAAGTCACAAGACCTGGTTCTTAGGGGACAGCAGTAGCTTGGATGTACCGTGATTTTAGCAAGTCTTTTGACACTGTTTCCTATTATATTCTCATTAACAAGCTAATGAATTATAGACTAGATGACAATACTATAATGCGGCTATATAACTCGTTGGATCGTTATTTTCAACAAGTAGTCCTCAATGGTTCAATGTTAAGCTGGGAGGAGGTATCAAGTGGGGTTCCCCAGGGGTTTGTTCAGTACAGTATTGTTTAATGTCTTTATTAATGATTTGATTGATGGGATTGAGTGCACACTTAGCCAATTTGCAGATGATACCAAGTTGGGTGTGGTGGCAGACACTCTGGAGGGCAGGGCTACGATCCAGAATGACCTGGATAGATCGGAGAAATGGTCTGCAGTCAATCAGAGGAAATTCAACAAGGACAAGTGCAAATTCCTGCACTTGGGACAGAATAATTGCAAGCACCAATAGAGACTAGGGAATAGCTGGCTAGGTTGCACTACTGCAGAGAAGGACCTGTTGGTTACTGTGGTTCACAAGTTGAATACGAGATAACAGTGTGCTGTTGTTACAAAAAAGGACAGCAGTGTACTGGGTTGTATTAATGGGAGTGTCACTTGCAAATCATGGGAAGTGATTCGTCCACTCTATTCAACACTGGTGAGGCTTCACCTGGAGTATTGCAGCCAATTTTGGGCCCCATATTTGAAAAAGAATTAGAAGGAGCCCAGCAGCAAGGAACAAAAATGATTAGATGCCCGGGAAGCATGACTTAGAAGGAAAGGCTGAAAGAGCCAGGGTTATTTAGTCTGAAAAAGAAAAGACTGAGGAGAGATTTGATAACAGTCTTCAAATTCCTGAAGGGTGATTATAGAGGATGGAGATGGGTTTTTCTCTATAGCCATAGGAGGCAAGACTAGAAGAACTGGACTAAAGCTGCAGCAGAAGAACTTTAAATTGGAGATTACGAGGAACTTTCTGACTAGCAAGAGTGATACAGCATTGCAGCGGGCCACTCAAAAAAGTTGTGTCATCATCTCTGGGAATTTTCAGAAGTAGACAGACATTTGGTTTAGTCAGGGATGATTGTGCTTGGAGCAGGGGGCTTGTTTAGATGATCTTGTGGGTCCCTTCCAGCCCTCTTTATTCTAATCCTATATGATCCTAGGCAGTTGTCAATAAGAAATTGTTGAAAGGAAAAGTCACGCTTCTGACGGGGATCCACAGGGATCAGTAGTCAGCCCTATTCAATCTGTTTATCATACCAGAAAGAAGGGTGAGAGATGACTTGGTTATAGTTTTCACAGGGAGAAAGCACCAAGTTCTTAAAAGTCTCTTTAGATTAATGGAGAAGGCATAACAAGAACCAATGTTTGGAAGCTAAAGCCAGATTCAAAATGGGAATAAGGAAGAAATGCTTAATGAACTACCAATGGTAGATGCTTCCTTCTCTTGATATCTTCAGATGAAAGACTTTACCAACCAAAATTTACTGCAGTGAAATCAGGGATAACCCAGTCAGCTTCAACAGCCCAGGATACACAGAAGAACAGGCATCATAATGTAATGGTGCCTCTATGAACCTATAAGCACATCTGAGTCTCTGGCTACTTTTGTTGAAGGGCCAAAATGTTGATTAAGCACCCAAATTTGAAAAAAAATAGCTCAAATAACTGCTGAGGCCCTGTAGCTATTCAACAACGAAGTCAGGAAGAGAGCTAAGAATCCTGATTCCAAGCTAAGAACCCCCACCCCCCCCAGCTCTAACCATTAAATCAAGATCTATATAATACATAGGAGGCCTAAAAGGTTGCAGAATATCTTCCATGCAGGAGAGTGGAAAAGTAAGGAATATGTAGTAATTCACATAGTCTTCTATATGATTCCTGGTTGGACTCTTTAAAACAATGTGGGTTTTTTTCAGTTGTGACAAAAGTGAATTTTCTTATGATTTTCAGCCGTGAGCAGTGCAGTGTTTTATCAGCCAACAAAAAGATGCACTCTTGGTACATAAGAGCATTTTGTGTATGACAAACATACAGTTTAGACAGATCTTTTTTTTTTATTAGACAGCAGACTTGGTGCTTAATCCAAGTCAATGGAAAGGCTCCTGTTGCTAAACATAGGTCATTGGATCAGCCCCTCAGTTCTCCTTATAGCTGCAATCGTGTTTACATTGCGGTAGCACGTAAGACCCCAGTTATGGACTAGCGCCCCATTATGCTAGAGGCTGCACAAATGCTCCCTCCAAAGGGTCCAAATTCTCACAGCCTCTGCTGTGTGCTGAACTCAGAGGAAATGATCCTTCAAGTTGCAGATTTAAAAGAAACTTGAGATTGTCCATCAGCTTTAAAGGCTGTGCCCTCTGTGCTGACCCCTAAATATCTTTTCTGCACTTCCAGGTCAGTTTGTGTGTGATGAAATTTAATATAAAATGCCACGTGACATTCAAACCTCATGTTAAAACATCTCTGCTAACGAAGCTGCTACGCACTCTGTGGGTCATGTTTGTGTTAGTTTACTGCCCCAGGGTGTTGGGGAAAGACTCAGGAGTGTTACATTTTCACACAGCCGACCTATCAGGTATTCAACCAGTGATCAGAGAAGATGTTCACAGAAATTAGCCTTTTTAGTGAGGAAAAAAAAAGGAACACAGCAAGGACCCTCCCTGTCTTATGAGACCCAGTTGAATGTGTTTAGGCTGAAATATTATTGACTTCTCATAGAGAGCTACCAAGTGACAAAAAACAGATTTGGGAAAGAGGAACATCTGGGACGCTAGCATACAGGGGAGTTTGTTTTTAATTTTGTAATCAGTGGAGGCCATGCATTATTTAAAAAGTGTCATTATTCAGATACCTCCTGATGTCAAATCCAGTTAAACCTCAGCTGAAGTGTTTAATTTATCTTTGCAGGAGAAAAGGCATAAACGGACACGTGATATTTTTCGATAACAATAAATAGAAAAATCAATAGCTTTTTTTGATGGACCAGATTTCAATGAAGCTGAAAAGATTGCATTTTTCTGATTCATAACCCAGTACTTATTGCTATTGTTGGGCTCACAGATAAGTGCAGCATCAATGCAGCATCAGCTGAAAGAATATGGAAATAAAATCCATATGATGCTAATACTGATATCATCATTTGACCTTTTTTATCATTTAGGAAATGTTAATGATCACGGTTCCCCTAAACTTCCACTGAGACCAGGCTATACTGTGTGAGGAGCTGTACAAAAAAATAAGAAGATAGTCCTTACTCCACGATCTTACACCCCAAGAGTTAAAATAGAGGGTGAGTGAAAATTTGACATCTTTGGACATTACCTCGGTGCAATCACGGGAAAAAATAAACATGAGAAACAGCGGGAGACCAATATAGAGGGACTGTTGGACGTCCTTGCAATTCACCTTTATTAGCTATTGCTGTTTCAGAAAATATATTTTACCAATATAAAGGGCATAAATTAAAAAGGAATTGATGACAGTTCATAAAATAATGAGCAGTCTAAAGAAGGTTGACATGGAGCCAATTTTTTCCCCCTTATCTAATATCATGAAAACAAGGGGACATTAAATGAAATTAAAAGAGAGCAAATTCAAAGCTGCTCAAAGAAAACATTATTTTACTAACATTTAGTTAGACTGTAGAAATGTTTCTGCAGTTGAAATTATTCAGGGTGGTTTTGATTTTTTTTCTTGTAGGGGAACCCTTTGAGGTGATATTTCAGGGTTGGTTACTCTATGAGCCCTTTTACATGTGCTCCGGAGGTGTGTGTGGGGGGGTGGCATTTTAATTAGCGCAGCTCTGAGAGCCACTCTGATTAAAGCACTGTCATGTCTCATGTATCAGCATCCCCACGCTTAAAAATGGTGGTGTGTAGGGGTGCACCAATAGAAATTTTGGGGGCCAATACTGATAGCTGATATTTAAGGAGACATGTCGGCTGTTACCGATCCAATATCCGATACACTTGCCATCGGCTGGTCAGTCCATTGTGGTGGAAGGGGAGTGGGGAGGGAAGGGGTGTGGGGTGGGAAGGTCAAAACCCCCCATGGTGAGGGAGGGGGCAAAGGCAGGCGCTGGCCAGCCGGGGTGTGGGGAGGGCGCAGGATGGAGCCGCGGCTCATGGGGCTTGGGTGGCAGCAAGGCATTCAGCCGGAGCTGTGCCGGGTGGAGGGTGGCAGTGTGGGGCTGGGAGTGGAGCTGCGGCGAAATTTAGGGTAGCTGCAGCCTCTTCCCAGTGTTGCCAGAGCCCAGTCCGAGCCCAGCCTCCAGCGAGAAGGGCCCTGCATGGTGGCAACTTTGCCTCCACCCACAGCTGCAGCCTGCCCCACCCAACACAGATTCACCCCTTCCAACTTACCAGCTGGAGGCAGCTCCTCATGCTGCCGGCTCTGCTTCATTCTCTGCTGCAGCTGTGCGCAACATGGGCATTTATTGGCCAAATTATCGGCCCCATTGGGCCGATATCTGATATAGACAATTTTCTTTATATCGTCTAGTGGTGGGAGCACTTGAACTAAAGCTTGTTTGATGCACTTGTGCTGGCTCCAGCAGTATAACAACCTGCCCTGGTGAGCAGGTCAGGGCTACTTGCCCTCAGAAGCTTCTAAGGCCCAGCCACTTGGTATCTGGGGACACTAGCCCCTTGTGCCAGCTGGTCTGCAGAAGCAGCCCTAACCTAGAGTGTCCCTTGCACAGGGGCTGCTGCCTGGCTGTAACCTGCTGCAACCTGCTCCAGCATCCACCCCCTTGGACCTGCAGCCCTATGGCTGCACACCTGCTAGTTCTGGATGGGGACCTCATGGCCACCTGGGCTGTGGCACAGGCATTGTAGCAGAACAACCTACACCTCTGGGCCAGCTGCCAGTGGGCCATGTCTGCACAGTTGGCCTTGAGGCAGCACTGCTGTCATGCCTTCTGGTGCCCCCTCCCTGCCATCTGGGCAGCTATCACCCAGAAGATGTGCTTGTTGCGGTGCCCAACTTTGAAATGTCAAATCATGTCCTCTTGGCCCCAAATGGCCAGGTCAGCCACCTTGTCTGCCCTCCAGCTGGGTCCCTGGTGCTGGCCCTGGGCAAGCTGCTCTGCCCAGGTCCCACCACTTGCCTCACTAGCAGAGATCCTGGTGTTCTCTGTTTAAAAATGGCAAATTCTCTGATTAAAAAACCCAAAGTCTCTCATTAAAATATCCAAAATCCATGTTCTTCTGCAATTAAAATGAAACACCACTATATATAAAGAAATCAGTTGGGCAATGTTTTATTGATTTATTTACAATTTAAAGCAATTTGCTTTCACCAGGGGCTCCTGGCACCGCATGCAGAAGCCATGTGGTGTTGGGCTGGGCCAACTCCTACCTCCAGGCGCCCCATGTGTTGTCAGGCCAGGATGGCTCCATGGAGGCAGGACGTAGCCTGGCCTGAGGGTACATTGTTCCTGCATGCAGTGCCAGGAGCCTGAGTGAGAGCAAGAGCAGCCCAGTCTTTCTTGAGGGCATGTGCCAGCAGACTGAGCCTGCACCATTTGCAGCCCCTTGGGTCTGAGGTGGCACCACATACTGCTGGGGGGCTGTGTCTGCAGTGGGCCATGAGTACCCTGATGGCCACTGCTGGCTGTTGCCCCAGGAGCTGTGCATTGTGCAGGCTGGTGCGGAACCCACCCCTCCCGACAGCCCCCCTCACCTCCACAGCTCCCCCACGCCCTGTCCCTATTTACTGGGGACAGAGCCTGGGTTGATCCACTGCTGCAAACACTTCTATTTGCCCCCGCATGCTAAGACAATGTGTTGGAGCAGCAGGGCACGGGCAGCCATAGAGATGCTCTGGTTGCGTGCACTCCAGCAGCATGCCCTAAGCCACTTTTTTCCAGTGTGTTATTTTTTGATACCAGTATGCAGCGTGGGGAACATTTTTTCATTCCCAGCATGCCTCTTGCAGCATCTCAAACTGCTATGAGGCACCACAACGGGCACATGCTCACTTATCTGGACACGGCCAAACAGTGCAAGCAAAATGACACAGTCTTTTACTTAGTCACACAGGTACTGTCTAGCTTTCTATGGATCTGTGCAGGACATAGTTAAACCCTCACATGCTACTTAAATTCCAAGGCTGCTCAATTCTTCTGTCCCCACTCAACCTCTCTCCCCTGTTCAGAGATACCTTCCTAGCTTTGCATTAAGTTCTTTGGCACTGCATGAAAGTCTGTGTACTCCTTCATCTCAGATTAGAGGGATATATCGGAAGTCAGGTTTAAATCATTTAAAGACAGAGGAAATCTTTCTTTCTAAAAAAATACTCTAAAGGCCAAATACTCATTAAAACACTGTTTCTATGGGAAGGGAGCCAGTGAAATCATGAGGGTGATGAGCCATGGTGTAAGTTTGCTGAATTATTTCTGAGCTAGGCTCTCTCTAAAGTAGATTGTACTTATATACAAGATAGCAGTGTGTGGGGTTTTCTATGGCAGCCATTACCACAGAAGATGAAAGCATTGACTTCTGGGCTGTGACTCAGGAGAACGAGGCCTGGTTCCAAGTTCTGCCACTGATTCTCCGAGTATGCTGGGCCGTATTACCTGGGTATGTGTACCCTGCTACACTGGTGCTCCCACAGGGACTGTTTCCAAGCTTCTCCGCCCACCCACTGCTGCCGTGCCTGTATGAAAACCAGATATGAGGTGCTGAAACCACTTTTGAACATGCTGAAGATATATCTCAAGTTCTGTAGCAAGGGATGCCCTTGACAGAGCTACCCCACCTCTTTTCTGGGTTGGCACGTGTAGGGCAGGACCAGATGGGTGAGGTGTTCTTCAGAGCAGTGTAGGGAGCACCAGGGAAGAGGAGTAGACATGTTGGTTTGTAGGTACAGAAGACATTGTCAGCATTGAGGCAGCTAATTTCTAAGAAGTAGGGTAGATTTGACTGCTTAGCAGCCACGAGGTACTGAAGTTCATTCAGAGCCTCTGTTATAGACTGCAGAGTTCACTGGGCACCTACATGGGCCTCTGACCATGCCTGCCAGCATTTCAGCTGGATCACCTCAGTGCCAACTCTTACCCAAAGCCCAGACTATTGTCAAGCAGGTGCTTGAACACTGACACAGTCCCTGAAAGGGTCACACTTAAGTCACTATGCAAGCATTGAGTTCAGCATAAATCTGGCACCCACAGTCGCTGTTTCTAAGAAATACAGGCAGGTGCGTTTGCCTTTTGCATGGTAGCCTAATGGTTATGGCACTTGCTAGGGTTGCCATTTCTGTCTGAATCTATTCTGGGAAGTTTCATCACTTCCCAGATGTAATGACATTAATGACTGATCTACTGTACTGTACTCAGAAGAAGGAAGGCAAATGTACATTACTATTACATTTAAAAAACCCACTGGACTACTGTATAAATTGGATTCAACATTTAATATTTATTTTAATGAATGCTCTATCTCCCAGTGGACTCTCAGCAGTCTCCTGGAGATTTATACCTAATTCTTGGAGACTCCAGGGCAATCCGGGAGGGTTGGCAATACTAGCACTCACTCAGGCCCTTCTTAGGGGATTCAGGTCCAGTTCTCAGCAATGTGCCCTAACTACCAGAGCACAAAATATACTGGAAGGGATAATGTTCACCTCTCAGGTCAAGACTGAGCTACTGGGCAGCCTAAAAGGCAAGAGCCATAGAGCCCAAGAGAAATCAAACATGAGGGAATCTGACTGGGTAACTTGGTTATGGGGCACTCCAGTGAGAGGGGGAGACCTGGGTCCTTCTAAGCTTATTTCTGGGGTTGTTTGGGTTGTTTTTTTTCAAATTCAAGGCCTGTCTAATGTAAAATGTACATTCTGTTTTGGGATTCATAGATTCATAGATGTTAGGGTCGGAAGGGACCTCAACAGATCATCGAGTCCGACCCCCTGCATAGGCAGGAAAGAGGGCTGGGTCTAGATGACCCCAGCTAGATGCCTATCTAACCTCCTCTTGAAGACCCCCGGGGTAGGGGAGAGCACCACCTCCCTTGGGAGCCCGTTCCAGACCTTGGCCACTCGAACTGTGAAGAAGTTCCTCCTAATGTCCAATCTAAATCTGCTCTCTCCTAGCTTGTGGCCATTATTTCTTGTAACCCCCGGGGGCGCCTTGGTGAATAAATACTCACCAATTCCCTTCTGTGCCCCCGTGATGAACTTATAGGCAGCCACAAGGTCGCCTCTCAACCTTCTCTTGCGGAGGCTGAAAAGGTCCAGTTTCTCTAGTCTCTCGTCGTAGGGCTTGGTCTGCAGGCCCTTAACCATACGAGTGGCCCTTCTCTGGACCCTCTCCAGGTTATCCACATCCCTCTTGAAGTGCGGCGCCCAGAATTGCACACAGTACTCCAACTGTGGTCTGACCAGCGCCCGATAGAGGGGAAGTATCACCTCCTTGGACCTATTCATCATGCATCTGCTGATGCACGATAAAGTGCCATTGGCTTTTCTGATGGCTTTGTCACATTGCCGACTCATGTTCATCTTAGAGTCCACTAGGACCAGGACCCAAGAGTTAAGTGTCTCAGAACAGGATCCTCAGACCTAGCTGCCTAAACTAGTGAATAAGAAATACTGAGGACAGGGGTGTATCTTAATTCCAAAAATAATTAAATCCCTCACTCTGGGCTGGAAGCAGGTAAATCTCTACTCTTGGGATTCCTCACCCTAATGTCTATGCTGGTATTTGGGTTACAGGGCATTCTTAATCCAGAGAAAGGATGAGGATGTTTCTGTGTCACAGTGGTTAGTAGGGCTATGCGAATCTTCAGTTGCTGATTCGATTCAGAGAAGATTTGTCCCAACTCAGCGGCCAAATCTGAATCGAATGAGAAGACCAATGTAAAGGTCCAAATCAATTCAAAGCTCTCTGAATCAATTCAGAAAAGATTTGGAGAGCTTTGGAGATTCAGGCAGTCCCTGCTCACCACTGCAGGAAGGTGGACCCGGACTCTGTGCTGGTAACTGGGGGGGGGG
>NW_005842081.1:408952-414392 GCF_000455745.1 Alligator sinensis | reverse complement strand
GGGGCGGAGGTTGGAGGGGGCCCATGGCAGAGCCCCCCACATGGCATGGAGAAGTGGAGGAGGCAGCAAGGATTGCCCTTCACCTGGCAGCAGCTAGTGAGTTGGGGCTTTTTTTGTTTTGTTTTTTAAAGGACCTGGATCTGGGAGAGTGGGTGGGGGATGGGGCCAATTTGGAGATTCAGCCTATTTGGCGGTGGCCGAATCTCCAAATCAGATTCAGCCAAATCAATTCGGGACAATGGTTAGTGCATATGCTTGGTGGAGGGGTTGTCTAACTGCCAGCTTTAACTGTTGATATTAACAGTGCACTGAGGCTGGAATTGGGTCCTAGATCTCCCCTGTTTCTGGTAAGTGTCCCGGCTGTTGGCTACAAAGCACCAACTCACAGGATCATCATCAAAATCTAGTTTATTGGATGGATGCAAATGTCAGACCATAAACCTTGGTGCTGATCCCCTCAAACACACACATTCATGCACACACTCACGGTAGCTAGCTATGAACACTAAGCACTGGTGTCAAGATATACCTATCCCTAAGCGCTGGAGTCCACCATCAATGGCCAGTCGAGGCTTCTTTCAGTGCGATGTTGCTTCAGAAGGGGGTTGCTGGCTGGTCCGTCTGGCTGGACAGGCAGGGTGCTGGTCAGGTCAAAGAGGGCACCATTGGGGGTCATTCTTCACTGCCTTTTATCCCTCTCTGGCAGACTTTGGTCACTCCCCAATTCTCAGGCTTACCCCATCCAGGGGTCGTTGACCTCTAGGGACATCCCTTTTGGTAGCTGCTGGATGGCAGCTGTCAGCCCCAGGGGTCACGTCAGCAGGTACCTGTAGTCTCAGGAGTCCGTTGATGAATTTTGATTGATTCACTGCCGTGATGAATAGAGCTCTGGAAGTGGTTGATCAGGGGGTATTTCAGCCCCAAGGGTCTGTTTCCAGCATTGGTTAGTTCAAACTGGGGCTTCCACACATTTAACAGTGAAGTTTCAGGGAGTTCCTGGCTCTGTATTGATTCTTTCCTCTTCTTCTTGGTTTTGTAGGTGTTAATTGCTGGTCATTAACTTGTCTAGCCAGACTAGCTACTGTGTTACACACTCAACCATGATTCATTCAGGGACTCCCTCCATACAGAGGTTCCTGTCCTTACTAACATTGTTACATGGTACAACTTACTTTTAAACTTAAAGTACATTTGTAAAAGCATCTACAAGCTCTATTTTCATGACAAGTACACACGTTTAATAATAATAATAATAATAATAATAATAAAAGAAAAAGAGAGAGGAAGGAAGAAAAGGTAGAAAAGAGAAAGCATCCTCAAAAGGGGGAAAATACTGCAAAAGGGGCTTTTGCCATATGGAGGAGCTTCACATTTGGGGGCGGGGGGGAGTAGGCAAAAAGGTTTTTTGTTACACAGCCACTAAGCTGTTGGTAGCCCAGGGCACAGTCTGGTAGGCATGCTCTGAGACTACCCAACAGAGCATCATGTCCAAGCTCTTCCATAGACTTCCTGAGTAACCCTGGGAAAAGGATTGGGCCCTGAAGCAAAGAGAGATGAGAGAATATCTAATTTGTTGGGCTTGGGTGTGAGCAAAGTGCCTCACTAGTCAGAACATAAACGCTTCTCAGCAGGCCCAAACTGAGAAATTAAGTATCTAGCAATTTTAGGCACCTTCAGGGTTAGTCAGGAGCTGAGCAGGGTGGACTGTCATCTTGGTGCATATAGTGAGCATGTTATTTGCCTAAAAGCTAACTGTTAGAGTAGCTCCTAAAATACAGAGACCACACCTGGGTGGAGTTAGACTTAACATACTCTGAATTTGTGGGTTTTTCTGCTTCAAGTAGAAAGGCTTAAGTGGGCAGGGAGTAGCCAGATGTTATTGGGGAATTTCCACTCTTGCTTGTGCTTGACCTGAGTGTCCATTTGGTGTAGTTCTGACTTTCCTATCAGGTGCAATTTAGAGCAGGCTTTCAGCTGAGGAGATATATCAGGTTTCCATTCTTTCTATTTCCTTCTGGAACAGGGGTTGTAGAAAGACGTGATGTTGTTGTGCTTTCTTGGGAGTTGTTGCTGGGACAGGTATGGTCACTTTGGAAGAGTTCCTGGAAAAAAAGATGCATCTGTTTTGCATTTGGCACTAAGTACTGTCAGGCTTGGTCACAGTGGCTGTGTTCAGACAAGTACAGCTGTGCAGTATGTGGTGCCACAAACACATCTGTGGCACCACATACTGCACACACAGGTGTTCTTGGCACTGCAAGGGGGTGCTATCCATGTGTGTGCTGCTCTGCTTTTTTTCCGCAGTTTTTTTTGACCTGTGGATATATCAAAATTAGAGTCTGCGCTGCATTTTTTAATTCTCAGCATCTGCTCGCTCATCTGGATGTGGCAGTGGATGCAGTGGAAAAAAAATGACATCAGAAATACGCTGCCTTTTCCCATGGCTTTCACTCTATAGACCTGGAGTTAGTTCAGGTGGCTGAGCTGTAGCAACTGAAGTCACTGTCATTTGTCTTACAGAAACTTCAACTGAGATCAAACTCCAGCATGCCAGTCACATGTGCTTTACTGTGAAATAAACCAATTAGCTCTACAGTAAAGCATCACCGTCTACACATGCACTGGTATTAGGGCACAATAAATTAATTAACTCCACCGTAAGATAGTACTGTTGGGGATAGTACTATTGCAAAGTGGAGTAATTAACTGTGATGAAATGCACATGTGGATGGTGACTACTGGCATAAACTGTGCCTGGTCGGCCGAGACAGCAGGGCGGCAGATTCTTGCCTGCTGCCTATCCATGTAGCTCCATGCTTTTGGCACTCTCATGCCCCAGCCAGCTCCGCTGCCACCCAGAGCCCAGGGCTGACCCCCTGAACCTGCTGCCATCCCAGGCCTGCTCTGCCCCAGCTTACATTACTGCTGTTCTGGGTGCACATGTAGACACTGCACCCAGAAGCAATGTACTCCAGCTCAAACAACTCCAGAGTTTATCATTTTGCATTAACTGCACATGTAGATGTACCCAATGTGACTTTTCTTGGCAAGGCTCTCCCTCCCCTCAGGAGTTTCTGGGTGGAGTTCTCTGACTCCTTTTAGGCAGGGAGTCAAATTGCATTATTATAATGATCGGTTCTAGTCTTAAAACCTATGAATTATTGGACATGTTATTACACCAGCATAATCCTAGCAACTTCCGTGAAGTTATTTCTTATTTACCTTCTAGTGTAGGTGAGAAGAGCTCTGTGCCTTCTGAAACTGTGCCTTTAAATCCAGATCTGAAATATATCTGGGTTTACTAAGTCTCTCGCTGTGATTAAGAGCTACTTTTTGATGGGGCTCAAGACAATGTAAATGCAAATTCTTGTCATGCAGTCACCACAAAGTCAAAGCAGAATAGCTCCTTAAGCCTTAAATATAGAGCAAAGTCTTCAGATATCATTGTACATGCTGGATCTGAAATCACTGGCCCAGACACGTCACAGGCCTCTGGTTCTCAGCTATTCCTATGCAGAAGCACATTTTTCCCTCTTAAATTTTTTTTGGTGTTGTTTCCATCCAGCCGCCCCTGCATTCCAGTTCTTTGCACCTCTAAGTGTGTCATTCTCAGAAGAATTTGCAGTTATATAACAATTTAAGTCATAAAGAGCTGACTCATAAACTTCTTCACTTTCCTTTAAACACCATTTTTCCTACTCCTTCCCACCCCCAAAAAAACCTCTCTTCTGTTTGCAAAATATGGAAAGCTGTTGTCACAGAAAACAGTTAGAGGCAGGAAGGAAGGAAGGAAAGGAGGGCAGTGCAGTAACCATCACTGCCACCTGCTTGGACATTCAGTCAAAGGGCAACTATGCTACAAAAATAAAAGGGAATGGGCAGCAGCCCAAATGGACCATACCAGTGGTATCTGCAAACAAGAGTGATCCTGCCTTTGGTCCTGCCCGAGGGACCTCTAGCTGACGTATGTGCAGCATGTGAACCCCAGTGAACATAATTAGGAGCTGCTGGCAAATGTTTGGAAACATTGTGCTATAGTGTCCTGTGGGTTACACTCTTTGCTCTGTATTTTGTTCTGAACGTGCCATTCTTCCCACATGCTGCAGTACCCACCCAGTTATGAAAGAGATCTTGGCTTGCTGCCTTCCTGCTTTAGTGCTTGAACATTTGTATCTTTATGTTGAATTTCACTCCAGTCCAAATCCTATTAATAAGATATTTGTAGTAGAGGGTTTTTTTCCACTGCTTGGAAGAACAGGATTATAATGGGACAATATATTAAGCAGCATGAACACAACCTAATGAAGGTTTGATTGTAACATGGGCTAATACACCCATGCCCAGTTAATCTAGCTAGAACAGGCAGTAGTAGCAGTGAAGGCACAACAACATAGATTTTGGTACATGGTGGGTGCGTCTACACATGACGCTACGTCGTCCCAGCAATCTGTTATGGTGACATAGTGTCTGCGGGCAAAACTCGTGATGCCACAGCTGCATCGCTGTACTGACATGCTCCCCTGTTATAACACATTGCTATGCCGATGTAGTGCCTAAAAATAACCATGCACAGCACACACGACTCAGTACTGGCTGTTACGGTGCCATCTTTTACTACTTCCAAAAGGAAGTACTAAATGATGGCACGGTAACAATGGCACCATAGTGGCACATGTAGATGTGCCTGGTAGCAACTACAGTGTATACTCAGTACCCTTTCTGGTTGCTGGTATATGCCAATGTCAAGGCCATCCTCATTACCCATGCCAACTAGAGAGAGCTAGCCCATGCTACAATCACGCCTTCATCTCTTGGTGTAGACATACCTGTAGTTCTGTGTGCACCAATCAATCTGATGATACTCAGTGTTGTTGTCTCTGCATATGCACTTTCAGTCACAGGGCTGGTACCATTGCAGTAAGTGCTACTCACTGCTATGTTAGAGGCTGTAGAATCAGGTGTGAAGCTGATGAGGAAAATAACAATGAATATTTTTTTTTCCAATCCATTATTTTTAATTCATCTTAAATTCAACTAAAAGCTAAACTCCTGAGAAGGAGTGGAAAGAAAGCATTGCTACAGGTGGGTACCATGCTTTGGGGTCACAAGAGAGTTCTGGGGATCTCTCCTTTTTATTAGTTCATTGTGTTTCAGAGTCTTTAATTAAAGCTTGGCCCTGAGATGCAATATTCAGATTTGGATCTAAAGCCAGTGGTTTTCTGACATGTTCTATAACTGTTTAGAAAAGAGTTTGAAAAACTAATCACATAAGAAATACGCTGCCTTTTCCCATGGCTTTCACTCTATAGACCTGGAGTTATTTCAAGTGGCTGAGCTATAACACCTGGAGTCACTGTCAGTTGTATTACAGAAACTTCAACTGAGATCAAACTCCAGCATGCCAGTCATTGTACAGACATATAAAAAGGAACTGTCCTTA
>NW_005842081.1:405978-408922 GCF_000455745.1 Alligator sinensis | reverse complement strand
GAAGAGCGTATGGTGTAAATGCAGAAGAATCAGAAGAGAAATGATAGTCCAGTGGTTAGGCTGTTAATGTATGACTTCTGAGATGTGGGTCCAGTTCCTTGCTCTGCTACAGGTTTCTTGTATGACCTTGGTTAAATCTTAGGGCCAGATTTTTAAAGGCATTTACACAAATAAAGTTGCAGATAGGTACCTGGCCCAAGACGAACACAAGTTGTCAGTGTGACGAAATCATCAGCAAAGCTAACTGCACTTTATCATACATCAGCAGATGCATGACAAATAAATCCAAGGAGGTGATACTTCCCTTCTATGCGGCATTGGTCAGACTGCAGCTGGAGTACTGTGTCCAGTTTTGGGTACCGTACTTCAAGAAGGGTGTTGATAGACTTGAGAGGGTCCAGAGAAGGGCCACTCATATGGTTAGGGGCTTACAGGACAAGCCCTATGAGGAGAGATTAAGGGACCCGGACCTCTTCAGCCTCCGCAAGAGAAGGATAAGAGGTGATATTGTGGCTGCCTAGGAATTCATTAGGGGGGCACAGCAAGGGATCAGAGATGCTCTGTTCACCAGGGCACCTCCTGGGGTAACAAGGAACAATGGTCACAAACTGAGAGAGCAGCTTAGGTTGGATACCAGGAAAAACTTCTTCACAGTAAGGGTGGCCAAAATTTGGAATGGGCTCCCAAGGGAGGCGGTGCTCTCCCCTACCTTGGGGCATAGGTGACTGGTAGGAGGTGCATGTGCCCCCCTGATGGGGCTGGTGCCCCACCTCATGGTTGACATTGATAGGGGGTCGGACTCGATGATCTGTTGAGGTCCCTTCCGACCCAAACATCTATGAATCTATGAATCTACCTAGTGGGATTTTCAGAAGCAACTAAATGCTTCATCCCCACTGAAATCTGGCATAATTTTTTTGGAATAGATCCTCAAAATATCTAGATCTATCTTGGTGTGTCTACCCATGTAATTAGTGCACATGAATAAACTCTGGAGCTTATTGCTCTGGAGATTTTTGCTCCTGGGTGTGGCATTAGAATGTGTGCTCGGGAGCAATTAACTCTGGAGCGATCAGCTATGGAGTTTATTAATATGTAGCATGTGCACCTACATAGGAGCATCTCCAGATGGCAGGGAGCCTGGGGGTGAACCTCCAGCTCAGGGCTGCTCCCCCTAGCTCTACATGCTTCAGTGGGGCAGGCTTGGGCATAAGGAGCTTCAGTGCAGGGCTAGCCAGCAGGCAACCCCTGCACTGAAGCACCCTCATGCCCCAGCCAGCACAGGCAGGCTCTGCAAATGTGCTGCTGCAGAGTTTTTTACTCTGCAGCAGGATAGTACTTGTATTTAGAAGAACCATCCTGGTGTGGAGCTAATTAGTTTACTGCAGCCTAACAGCTGTGCATGTGTAGATCCAAGACATTTACTGTGCAGCTAATTAGTGAACTGCGCAGTAAATGTCTCATATAGATGTGCCCTCTGGGTGCTACAGTGGTGGGCCTAACTTTCAGGGTAGGTCTGTATTATATAATGCAGTACTGTATGGAAGCAACTGAGCTAGCTCATCCAGGGATAGAATGAGGCTGGAATTGAGGGATGAAAACAAAATAGCTGTATTAGCACAGTGTTTTACTTGGGATAATTTACCTGTTTTCTCAGGATTTTACAGTGTGGATGCCAAGCAGAAAAACAATGACACTGGAATAATTTTGAGCCAACACAAATAGAACAAGATTCATTTTCCACCAAATTGAACACTTGCCCACACATTTCACTTCAGGCAAAACAAAATGAAATGTTTTGGTTCATACTTAGAATTGTTTGGTTTTTAATGTTGTTTTTTTTAATATTAAATGGAGCTAAATTTGGTCCCAAAATGAAAAATCAAATTGTTTTGTTCTGAAAATAATGAAGGAAATGCTTAGACTTTTCCTTCCTTTGAAGCCTGTTCCACTTTGCATGGAATAATTAAATGTTGGGGGGGTTGGAGAGAGAGTGAGGGTGTGTGCATGAGTCAGCCTAGAAGGGAGACTGGAATGCTTTATTCCAATGAGAGCTTATGTATTTTAAGTATTCGCTGAAACAAGAAAGCCAGGTCTTCCCTCTCCCCAGTGACCAAATCCCCTCAGATACATGAAGAAACTGAAACAAGATCTTACATACCCAGAGTGAGTCCCTAACCTCAGAGTTATTAGGCAAAAGGGGGTTCTTGCTCCTTACATAGGGCTGTTGTAGGCCCTAAAACCTGTTGTGAACCCTGTTTGGAGCAAGGTTCTTGAATCAGGGTTTAAAATATATCCTATCCCTCCGTGTTTTTTAGTGATCCATTGTGGCAGACCCCAACTCATTCTTCAGAGCCCCTTGCCCTCTGTTACTAGAGAAACTTAGTGCCTATCTCAGGGCCTGAGCCACAAAGTGATGTTGCAATATATACAGGTTTTCATGGATCTAGCCCACAGTCATTAAGATGTGCTTCATAACCAAAGTTGAAGGCCTCCAAGTTCTAAAATGTCCCTAGTAGACTAATTAGCTGTGGAGTAAAGCATTGCTGCCTACATGTGCAATGCTATTAGGCTTCAATAAACTACTTAGCACTGCTGGAAGATAGTATGGTTCTTGACAGTACTGTCTTACGATGGATGACTGCAATGAAACGCATGGGTAGACACTGATCACAGGCATAAATTGTGCCCAGTCACCCCAGACAGAAGGGGCCCAGACTCCTGCCTGCTACCTAGCCACAGAGCTCCACACTTGCAGGACCCTTGTACCCCAGCCAGCCCCTCACTGCCCAGTGCCACCACCAGGATCCTGGGGCAGAAGCGGCTCTGGTGTAAACTGCTCTGCCCTGGCTCAAATTGCTGCTGGCTGCTGTCCCAGGTGCACGTGCATAGCCAGGGTGTAGTTTTCTCCAGCTCAACTGTTCTGGAGTTTATTGCTTCACCT
>NW_005842081.1:400685-405167 GCF_000455745.1 Alligator sinensis | reverse complement strand
CCTGCTGTCCTAGGCACATGTGTAGATGCTTTGCCCAGGAGTAGTTTAATCTGGCTCAAATTGCTCTGGAGTTTATTGCCCCAAACTAATTGCGTGTGTAGAGGCACCTGTTATATAGGTCAAATTAGATCAGCTAGTGGTCCTTTCTGGAAGTTAAAATCTACACAAACTTTTAAAAGAATCTATTAGTTATTATCCCCATTAAAAAATAGGGGACAGGGGAAGCTGAATGGCTAAAGGTCACACCAGAAGTATGACAGAGTTAGGACTTGAACCTGTATCCCTTGAGTCCTATGTTAGTACCAGCCATAGCAGCCTTTTTCTCTACCACTATATAGGGTACATGCAAAGGAGCATTTCAGGCTATGTCATCTGTCAACTGTCTTCTGTTTGTGGGGACTAAATCAGGGATATATTCTGTAGGCCTTTCCCTGCTTTTCAGGTAGTCAGCTGCTTTCTAGCCTTTGTAAGGCCAATGGGAGCTCTTGGAAGCACAGTCCCACAGGCAGGTACAACATTTATTTGAATACTAGGGGACTGTAGTTGCTGTGAGCCCTTTTGACAAGGAATGAATTGTGAGAGGCCAATATGGGGAGGCTAACACCGTGTGGGGTGATGCAAGCACAAGGTCAAAGGAAAGCCTTTGTGAACCCTCTTCATCCACCAATAGTTTACAGTTAAGCCCAGCCTAGCCTTGCTTTTCAGATCCTACACACAAATTCAGTGCTCTTTTTTTGCTGTGAAATCTTTTTGTCCACATCACAAAGATGTCCCTCAATCCTTATGTTATTTTCAAAGACCAAAAATGCCAGGTAGCAGATGACTGAGGAGATTGGTGGTGGGCATCAAGAACCTTTCAAATCTTTAATTTATTTCAGTTTAAATCTGTTCGATAACAAATGACAGATCTCACTTGATGGCTGTTGGGTGGCTTCTTTTGCCAGTAAGGCAACAGTGGCTTTACTATAAACAGAGGGAAAGGATGTCCATGTGGTAAAGGAACTTGGGAGGGACTCTGAAATTCTGGGCTTAATTCTCAGTATGTTGTAGACTTTCTGTGTGATCTTCAGGAAGTCAGTTAATCTCTCAGTACTTCACTTCCTGCTTTGTAGAAAGGGGATACTAATTCTTCCTTTCTCCTATGCCTTGTGCTGCCTACTTAACTTGTAAGCTCTCCAAAGGCAGGAACTATCGCTGTGAAGGTATCAAAACTGATCCAGTATGACTCCAGTATTTTGATTGCAATTGTTTAATACTGTTATACAGAACATAGTTAATGGTTATGATAGACACTGACACAACTGGAACCATTGTCAAGCAGCCTCAGGAGGGGTGCCCAAGCTCAAATGGGCGTGACAACTCAGCTAGACATTTTTGGTTTCTAAAAGGCCAGATTTGGGGCATGCAGGAGAAACTTTCACTGCGAATGCTCAAATTGTACCTGCTGTGTAAAGGAAGGCTGGAAATGAGGCTCCAGCATTGACAACGAAGACTGGAAATCAGTCTACGGTTGACAAGCCAGCACATAGCTATTTTAAACAAATTCAGATATAGATGGTCTGCCATTTCTACCCATCAGTATGTTGTAACCTACCTTCTGCTCCTCCTTGGAGAGTAATTATCTCAGGAGCCAAATCCAAACTAGAGTTCCCTCCATCTGGAGACTCAGGATACATTGCAAAATCCACAGGGAATGGTGTTGGCAACTTTGGAGTTGCCTCTGGGCCTGTCATGTGGCTAAGCTGCTCATGAGCTATTTGGGCGGCTTGTCAGCTCAATTTCCATCCTTGCTTGACTCATCTTTTATTCAGAGGAATTTATGCATTTTCATGCATCTGAGAATGAGGTCCCGTGGGAATACTTTCTGAGATCTGTACACTGACCTCCATCACCTTCAATACATCTACATAATTTTTTCACAAAGCAAGTTATTGTTTCCTTGCGTGTGCATTGCTAATGGGTCAACAAGAGATACATGCATAAGTGAATTAAACCTAAGAATAATAAAATGTATCCTTTACATTTTTAGCATTTTTCTTGGGATTTAAAATCTTTTCATAAGCATTAGCCAACTGAACCTCACACCCTAAAGGATGAACAGAAATAACTTCTTCCAACCCTGTAGTTCAATCACCGCAGGAATATCAGCACCATATCAGGACTGTCAGGACCAATCCCGATAGTTGCTGGGATCCTCCTGCAATCTGCTGACCTCTTGATGTAAGCTGATATAAATGAATGGAAGGTGCTCAATACCTGGGAAGATTTGGTCTAGTTCCCTGACAATGCCCAGCAGCTTAAAGGAACAGTTTTTAGGCAGAAAAGGCTAGATTTGAAAAAGCATTTAAGTGCCTTGTTGGGACTGAAATATATGGGTTAAAGTGACAGACACATTCAGTCTGTATTATTGTATTATTAGGGACTTAAAAGAGGAGACCAGAGGTCACAGAACATTTTAAGACAACCAAGCAACCTATCCATTGGGGCCACTGAGCAATATGGTAGGAGAAACTCTGATAGCAAGGCTAGCGGCTGAGCTAACAGGCAGCAAAGTAAAGCACTGCTGTCTACATGTGATGGCCAGATTCTGTTCCACTTATTAAGCATGTAAATAGACTGAGGTGCCTAAGTGTGAGTCTTCCCTGCTTGCATCCTTGCAAAGCATGGGTTGGTCCTTCTCTTCCTCACTGCTCTTTTATGACTCTGTCTTAAGGGTGGGATGATGGCATGTTACAGAAGTTGACACATTAATGGCTTTTCAGGATCTGAACAGGGTGGAATAGAATTGTACTGAAGCACTTAAGTCCACTTACATGCCTTATAGTTGAAATAGAAGGTAGTCCACTGTCTTATTCTCCCCCTTATGTACAGATAGGAAGGCCAGCAAAAGCACACTCTCAGCAAAATGTATTAGTGAGAGCCAGAAGAAAAATAAGAACGGAAAAAATAACTTACTGCTTTGATACCATTGATATAAATAATAGAGCTTTGTGCTTCTGTGCATAGTTTATGAAAAATGATTCAACTGATTAGAATAATAATCTGGCCAAAATTTAAATCTGAGCCTATATCATTGGCCAGGCAGCAGAGGAGAAAAAGGGGAACTGGCCACTACATTCATATCTTGGATGGGTGTTACTTCCTATGGCTGCAGATAAAGGAATGGACTTTCAACAGTAGGACTGTCTATGGGTGTGTGCCTAGTTCCGGCCACAAAGACTCCATTTCCATGGCAAAATCAGGTGTTTGTGCTTGTCTTTGGCTCACTGGGCACTTATGGGCATGTCTATTCCACAAGGCAGACAGTGGTACCCTCAAGCATGTCAGACCAGACCAGAAGAGGTTGGAGCCACATTCGTGGAGAGCTGGAAGTGGATGAATAAGCACTGTCACACAGCAGGGCTATTTCACCTGCCTGCAGTTCTGTATGAATGCAGCTCTACTGCTGCTGGTTCAGGATGTAGCTCATGAAGTGGGTGCAGTGGAAGCAGCTCCCTGGCATGGTGAGTTGGAAATGCAGTTGTGTCCAAAGTGACAAAGTATATAGGGAAATATCTGACTAATGTTCATGTCAGGTGTTTGGGCTCATGAGTTAAGTTCTTAGGAGCGTATGGGTAGAAATACTCACCATGGACTTGAAAACTTTTCCCCCTGCAACTACTCACTCAAAAGTATATTTTGAATAATGGGTCTAGTGATCAGAGCAGGAGATACTAGTGCTCAGGCTTTGTGGTGACAGTGACATGATGTGTGACCTTGCCTTTTAATCACTGCTTCCCTCCATCCATCAAGTACCTTCACTCATGAAACTCATACAATTACCCAGAGCTACATTGCAGGAGTGCTGTGAGGCTTAATTAACTCATGTTTTCAGAATTCACTGAGATTCCTAGTGGAAATACATTAAACAGGTGTTGTCAGTGCTAGGAAATCGTGCAAAGCCTGGGAGGGCTGTTGCTGAATGTCTTTTGAATACACTGAGACATTTCATTCATGAATCCAGCCATGGCCAAACCCCTGGCCTAGTTTTACTCTCATATCTGCACCACCAGCACTAACTTGGTTGGAGTCAGTTCTGCTTTATGCCAGTGAGAAGGGGAGAGTCACCTAGCACTGACTTGAGCTCCTTTACTGGAACAGCCCTTGCTCCCACCCCAAGGATGGTCAGTAACAAAGAATTTTCCATGCTCCTTAATGGGAAGGAGGTGGATTGCCTGGGCACGACCAACCAGCTCTTCTGCTAAAATCTATTTGTCTTCTACTCCCCTCTGATATGTTTTCCATATTACTGGAAATGTTACAGCAGCTGGACTTCAAACACATTCTTTACTCTGGTTGGCAAGGAAAGCATACTTCAGTGGAGCAGGATGATTTGCAGTAATACTGCTGTATTCTCAGTCATATCCTGAGAAGTGCTGAACCCCTGAAATTTCTCAATACCTTAAATTATCTACTGAAGTGAATGGCACAGCACCAAAGACT
>NW_005842081.1:371429-400675 GCF_000455745.1 Alligator sinensis | reverse complement strand
CAGGAGAAGAATTGGGCCCTTGTTTAGAGGGAGGGAGGGTCATGGGAATGTGGGTCATACTCATGCAAAGCATGTGGGACCAGATCCTCAGCTGGGATTAATCAATATGGCTCCACTGAACTCATGAGTGATTTGCATCAGCTGAGGACCTGGCCTGTGATATTTTGCTGCATACCAACCATAACTCCCTTCCCTCTGCACATACGTGCACACAGTGTCCAGGTCCAAAATAGGCACCCTCTTTAAAACTAAACTGAATCAACTTTGGCCAGACTCCTTTTATTTAATGGAAATTTTGTTCTGTATTGCAACAACACATCTTGCATGCCAGGGCAAGAAGAATGCCACCTTTGTGTAGGTAGGGAAATAGTTGCGATGTACTAAAAAGATACTGTTTTTCCATCGATATAGCCAAACCTTACACTTAGCTTCTCATGTAGGGAGGGTGTGCCAGGGAGATAGGATGTAGACTTTGAAACTCCATCCCCATGAAGAAAAGACAGATGGAATCCAGCTGGCGGATATCACATACATTTTCTGTTCCTCTCAATATCACAGATCTGATAACCATGGAAGAATAACAAGGCTTTATAGAATGCAGATGAACAGAGGAGTCCATCTGTATGTAAAAGAAAAAAAACCCCAGTTTGTTGAATACTTGTCTCTGTTAAATGAAAGTTAACTCCCACAGACCCATAAAACTAGATTGTACCTGTTTAAAGTACATATTTGATTACATACTGGGCAAATTTGTTGACATGCTGTGCATTTTATTATCCTAACCTCATTTAATAAAATGCCATTTCAGAGCCATATTGATAGCAAGGGGAAGCAGCCGGGTGTGAAGTGCAGGCGTAATGTTCACCACATTACCTGAATCCCTGGTTATCGTGAGCAAGTTTTGTAGTCTGTAGCTAGCCAAAATGTGTATTTGAAAATAAAAATACTCATGCAGCTATGAATTATGTGCTAAGCTGAGTGTTGTCAAGTAGGTAGAAGAGAAGATAGCTGAGAATACCAGGCTCTATCAGTGACTCACCGAGACAGTGACTTCACTTAGGGCATGTGTAGACTACGATAGCAGCAAGCCCAGCCAGGCCATTCCTGAGCACTCCCTGCTCCTGTGGGCACATTTGAAATGTAGACATATTTCATGTGAGGCTGCTCAGGGTTATCCCTCTATGGCCAATCTTGAGACCTGGGTCTCCAGTGAGCTTGAGAGCAGTCACCAGGGATGACCTTGGAGCAATCTCACTGGTGCACTTTTGAATAGTATGCCTGAGGGAGCTGATTGATGGAGCCCTCTTAGGCATGAGTCAGCCAAAGCTCACTACTGTGCTGTGTAGACATGCCTTTAGTTCACTTCTGCTGACTTAAGCCTCCTCCACTTCCCTAGTTCAGAAGCTTCTGGGAAATATCAGCACTGCTAGCCCTCTGTGAAACTGTTTGGTGATCCTTGGAGGAAATGCAAGCTGTTGTCAGAGGAAAAGGGAAAAAAAAAAACCTGCTGTCCTTGGGCATGTCTACACTGTGTTGGACCATCCTGTAGAGCATCACCATGAATACTGGCCATAGCCACTCACTCCTGTTCTGCATCTGCCAAATACCAAAAAAATAGAAAGTATAACCATTGGTGCATACACTCAACATGTGGTCAGTGCCAGTCTCAGGCTCAGGAGTGTTTATTGGGGTAAACCCAGTGCCAATGCAACAGTGGCTAAATTACATTATTTTGACATTTGGCAGGAGTGAGTGAAGGGGTTGTGTTTTCATGCGGGCATGGTCTGGCATGATGTAGACATGCCTTCTTGGTACTACATAATATTAACTGAATACTATATTTTCCTATGAAAAAGATGCATCTCCCCCACCCCTTCCAGCCTCTGCCCCTGAGAAAAAAAAAGGATAACATTGAGGGGAAAATGTTTTTTAACATAAACCTGACTGAATCTTGGTCAAATTTTATTGCAATCATTTCAATTTTTTGTTGTTGTGTAGCTTGGGTGCATAAGACACCTGTTTAGGGGATGGGGAATGCATCTTCATATCAACAAACTATCATGTGTCTTAATTTTATGTTAATTTGTTTAGATTCCATTTCTAAGTTTCTTTTATAGTCCCTATCACTGTACAGTATGTAAGTGCCCCTGAGATGCATGAAAATATCTACATATATTTGCTTTTGCAGGAAACAGCCACTATTTGCAAACTCTGGATTCATGAACTCCGGATTTATGGATTCAAATATTCACATGGGAGGGCAGAGCTGGGAGGTGGGTGGAGAGGGAGGTGGCGGCAGCGGTGGCGGCAGCAGCATCTTCTCCCCCTAGTGGTAGCGCTCGAGGGGGAAAGGGTCGGTCCCCAGGCACTGCAGGGGAGCCCCAGGGACCGGGAAGGTGGCAGCGGTGGTGGTGGTGACATCTTCTCTGCCGTCACCACTGGATGCAGCTGTGGCGCCTCTTGGAGCAGCCACGGCAGTGCTTGGGGGGGAAGAGGGTGGTCCCCAAGTGCTGCGGGGAGCCCCGCAAACAATAGGGGGAGCTCCATCAGAAATTGCAGATTTTGCCATTTGCGGGGATCTCTGGAGCGTATCCCCCTCGAATGGCGAGGGTCTCCTGTATAGTTCAAATGGACTCCTTCACTTCATATGATCGCAAGTTTTAATTATTTTAAGCTGTTTGACTTCAGCAGGTTACTCACATTTTTTAAGTTGCTGGGTGATGTTTTTCATGTGAATTTACTGACAAATGCTGTTTTGGATCAACTGAAACTGAATGCAAATCAAATCTGGAAAACAATTTAGGCCAAAAATATATTGAAAGTGATCTTGAAAAATTTCAACATTCAATCAAATTTAACATAAAAATGGAAAAATACCACCAAAAAAATATGTTAAAAGGTCATTTAAGAGTAACAGAACTCAATTATATTTTTGACCATATATTTTGGGTGCCAAACTGAAACATGAGTTATTTGCACAGCTCTAGCTCTAATGCCCTGTTTTAGCAAGGTGTTGCTTATGTTTAAGCATCTGTCCTGTTGAAGTCAAAGCTTAAAGTGAAGCATGCTTATAAGTGCCCTGCTAAATGCAGGCCTGAGTTCCTTAATTGCTTCACTTCAGGTCCATTCAACTCTAGTGAACGCTGGAAGCGCCAAAGACCAGATTGAAAGAGCGCCCTAATTGAATTGACGCTGAGCATTGCGTCCTACAGTGTAGGCATGTGTCTGTAGGACTGAAAGATCTAAAAAAGAAACCTCTAGGTATTCCAGGCATCCTCTACCTTGAATGGAAAGACATGAGGCCTTGGGATAGGGGTTTGCAACAGTCATAGCATTAAGAGAGGAACCAGGCAGGGGATGTCTAGGCCAGCCAAAAGTAAGTGGAGAAGAGGGGTGTTCATCTGAAATCTTGCCTCTTTCCCAGAGTTAGGCAGCAGATGGGTAATTCTGCAGCCCTGAGTTAGGTAATTCTTTTAATAAAGGACACCAAATCTAAACCTCCACCTAGGCTAAGTCATTTAAGGCCAAACTGCCAGTGAATTCCAAACAGGGAGGGGGAAGAGCCCACCCTTTGTCCAATAACTAAGTGGTTGAAGCACTTTTCCAAGTATAAGGCATGGTTTCTAAACTATTGTCATCCTCAGGGGGGTTCTACTTATATTGTACCTACTGGGCCTCAGGGGGTTTTTTTCCCACTTCCTAGGAGTGTGTTCTCATGACCAGGCTACAGTTTAGGCAGGACTGAAAAGATCTTCCACTGCTCCTGCTCCACTGGGCAGAAAAAAAGGAAATACAGGGTGAAAGGGGGCAAGCAAGAAAGTCTGACTGGGGAAGAGGGGGCTCTGGGCTTGGCTTCTGGCTCTGAATGACATTTGCACCCTTTAACCATACACTGTTTGATGTTAAAATGAATAAACAGTCCTAGAACAAGGACGACCTAGGGAGCAGCTATAGAAAACTTCTGGGCCTGCGTAGAAGCTGTGTTTCTTGCACCTTGCTCCATTCTTCTCTAAGCAAGAGAAGTCCCAGGACGGTATCCACATCTAAACATTGAAGATATTTAAAATCCCTTTTCAAATCTGGGCCCAAGTGCCTTATCACTGGCATCTCTCTCTTTTCTATCCTAGGCAACATGCTTCTGATGTATCCCTCCTCTTCTACTCCCTGATGTGTCAGACACAAACCAGGAGAGAACTGCTTAACCTTCCTATAGCGAATATATTTTTTGCAGCAGACAGGGTTCTCATCAGGCTGTTAGCAAACTAACCATGGAGGCAGAAATTCGATTAGAAATGCATCTTTAAGGGCAATTGCTTCCTGTGTCCTTTTAATTTAGGTTTGAGTGCTGCCATTGTGCTTCCTGAACTCAGCTGGGTGACCCTACAATCATCACCTTCCTATTTTCATTCTATAAAGATCGCATACATTATAATATTTCTGGCTAATACAATATATTCAGGGCTTTGGGAACATTCTTGAGCCATGAAGGTTTTCACTGTTTTCCTATTCAGATTTCAAGGATCTTTGACTTATCTGCCCTTTTACTACTTACATTTGTATCCTAGTTTAATTTAGACTTTAAAAGTTCTGGGAAAGGTAAGGGCAAAAAAAGGCCACATATATAATGCTTTTTAATGCATGGAAGGGTTTCCCCAGACAATAGTTTTATAACAGGCAAACTGGGGAGGATTTCCTGTTTTGTTTCTTTAAATAAATTCCATGCATCCTCTATGACATACTAATTTTAAACACCATCAGCACACAAACACACTGTATCTTGGTTTTGTTCATGATGGACAAAAGGGAAAAGTGAAGATGTCTTTAAGGCTATGTAACTGGCAGAATACACTTGGCATTAAAAATCCCAAGGTTGGATCCTGGTAATTTTTATATTAGTGGTCTATGATGTACAAAACCTTTGCTGTACTGCAGAGCTGCTATTTTAAAATCAGCTTGTTTGAAAAAGCCACCAGCTTTGGTTTCTGCTGATACCCAAACTGGGGGCTCTTTATAGGAGACTGACTAGGATGAGTAGATAAACTATGATGATTCAACCTGCTAAGGGCTTGATCCTGCACTATGACGCCAGTGGGACTTTTCCAAGGAAAAAGATTGAGGTCAGAGCCTGTTTTTCAGTCTTAGAATTACAGAGAAGTAGGGCTGGAAGGGACCTCCAGCCCCCTGCCTGAGGCAGGATCAGCCCTATCCAAACCATACTATACAATCCATAATCTAAACTCTACATAAGACTGCCATCAACCCAATACAACACAGACATAACACTGTAACCTGCCATGAGTAAAGCAGGGGGATCATGGCAGCCAACATCCTGCTTTTGTAAAAGATTGTTAATATAGGCAGGTGAGGGCCATGTCCCTGCTACAGAGGAAGGCAAAAACCCCACAGTCCATACCAGTCTGGCTCTGGGGTATAATTCCTTCTGACCCCAAATATGGTGATCAATCTGACCCTGAGCAGAGTGCCAAGACCCTCCAGCCAGGAACCTCTGGCTTTGGTTCCAGCAGGAGCATTGGTGCTCCCCGGTCAAAATCCCCACCCTTGGCTATAGCCAGTGCCTCTCAGGGAGACTTAAGGACACACTGACACATATGGTAGAAAGGGACGGGGGTAACCAGCAAAGCCCAGAAGCATGGGAAATACCCATAATAGACTTTAGGTATAGTTCTGCCTAGATCATCCTAGACCAGTGGGTGTCCAACCTCTTCTTGAACACCTAGTGATGGAGAGTCCACAACTTCTCTAGATAGTCTATTCTACTGCCTCACTATTCTAACAGTGAAGAAGTTTTTCTGGATATCTAATCTAAGCTTACTTTGCTGCAACTTCAGATCATACATCTGCATCCTCCTCTCTGCACCAAGAGAGAAAAGATGTTTTCCCTTTTCTTTATGGCAGCCCTTCAAGTATTTGAAGACTGCTATCATGTTCCCCCTTGTTTCAGGATCTGGATTTCTATCATATTATGATTGCTTTCTCCCAAATTGCCCATCACCTTCACATCCTTCACCAGTTCTCCCCCGTTGGTCAGGACAAGATCCAAGATAGATGATCCCCTAGTTGTATCCTCTGCCTTCTGGAACAGAAAGTTGCCCTCCATGCAAGTTAGGAACTGGCTTGCCATTTTATGTTGGACTGCATTGTTCTTCCAGCAGATGTATGGATACTTGAAATCTCCATCACTACCATCCCGTAGCTTTTAGATAGATTTGTCACCTGCTTGAAGAGTGACACATGCACCTCCTTTTCCTGATTTGGTGGTCTATAATAAATAACCAGCATTATATTAGTGCTGTATCTTTTAACTTTCATTTTCACCCAAATGCATTCTGCTTTTTAATCCTCTTCCTCCTAAACCAGGGAACAAGTGTGTGTGTGTTTGACATACTAGGCAACACCACCACCTTTTTATTTCCAACCCTGTCCTTCCAACACAGAGTGTAACCCTCATTGTTGACATTCCAGTCATACGAGCTGTCCCACCAGGCCTCAGTGATGCCAATCAGATTGTAGTTCTCACAGGCTGCAGCTTCCAGCTCATCTTGTTTATTCCCCACATTTCTCACACTTGTATATGTGCATTGGATGTATTTTTCATTTTGACCTACTTGCTTCCCTTTTGTACCACTTGTTGCAGTTCTGTAGGTCTCTGGCGCATTCCTAGAGTTAAGTTGGTTCTTTGAGTCTTTTCCCCTCTGGACTGTGTGCTCTGTTGCTGGAAGGTTTTGATTATCATTCCCTGTGGAACCTAGCTTAAAACCAGGCCATGCCCAGAGATGTTCTTTCCCATTCTTCTTTAACTTGTACTCGCTTTCTTTATTTACAGCTGTATGGAGGCAAAAGGTGAATCAGTAGAACTCTACTGCTAAGAAATTTGAGTTTTGTTCCCCTTGTGATTTTAAAAAATACACATCCCTTCTTACAGCTAACATAAAGCAAAGGATTCTGAAAGAACTCTGGGATAAAAATATAACATACTTAAGTGCCGAGTTGCTAAAATGCTGAGTTTTATGTTGTTTCCATGCCATGTATAAAAACATAAGCTCATCATTTTTATCACCATGAACTGTAATGATTGTTAATAGTGATGATAAGAAAGCACTAGCATGTAGAGTAAAGATGTGACATCACAGGAAATCTTAGCTCTGATTTTTGTGGTGTGAACCAGATCAGTATGCATACTGTTAAGATATGCCCATGGTTGCTAGGCATTTTCAATTCTTCATTTTGCCCTACTATTCCATATCAGATGCATTGAACTACCAAAATTTCATAAGGAATGGTTGTTCCTAAAGAACTCAATCCTCAAAGCGCAAGGGAAGTCCATGCGATCCCATAGGAAATGCAGTCAGAGGGCAGGGAAGCCCCCTTGGCTCAACAAGGAACTTCTGGGTCTCCTGAAACAAAAAAGAGAAGCCTACACCAGATCATCACCAGAACTGGAATCATCACCAAAGAGGACTACTCAGCAGTACCCTGTATCTGCAGGGAGAGGTCCAGAAAAGCCAAGGCAGCAACCGAACTCAGGCTAGCCACTGGAATCAAGGATAACAAAAGTTGTTCTTCAGATATGTGGGAAGTTGGAGGAAGAACAAAAGCAACATTGTCAGGGAGCCCCTGCAAGATCAAACGGGGCAGCTGATGTCTGATGCCCAAGAAAAGGCCAATCTCCTAAACGGTTACTTTTCATCAGTTTTCCACCCACCCAAGGGGGGTCACACTGTCAGACAGGACACAAAGCAACCAGGGCTTAGGAGATCGGCCCACAATTGATATAGATCAAGTGAGAGAACACCTCAAGAGGCTGGACATCCATAAGTCCGAGGGCCTGGATGGATTACACCTGAGTTTTAAAAGAGCTGGCAGGCATCATAGCATGCCCTATGGCAAGGATATTTGAAAGCTTGTGGCGCTTGGGTGATGTACCAGAAGACTGGAAAAGAGCCAATGTGGTCCCAATCTTCAAGAAAGGGAAGAAAAAAGATCCAGGGAATTACAGACCTATCAGTCTGACGTCCATCCCTGGAAAGAACTTGGAGAAAATTATCAAGGGATCCATCTGCCACAGGCTAACGGAAGGCAACCTACTGAATGCCAGCCAATGTGGTTTTATTACTGGAAGGTCTTGCCTGACCAACCTCATCTCCTTCTGTGACCAGGTGCCGCATTGCCTGGACAAGGGAGACAAGGTTGATGTCATTTATCTGGACTTCAAAAAGGCCTTTGACTTGGTCTCCCATGATGTCCTCACAACAATGCTAGGGAACTGTGGCCTTGACCATCTCATGATCTGATGGTTGGGAAACTGGCTCTGGAGTTGGATCCAAAGGGTACTAGTTGATGGGAACAAATCAACATGGTGCAAGGTTACCAGTGGTGTCCTCCAGGACTCAGTGCTTGGGCCAGTACTCTTCAGTATCTTCATTAATTACCTGGATTCAGGCATCAGATGAGGACTGGCAAAGTTCGTGGACAACACTAAACTATGGGGGAAGGTGATCATGCTGGAGGACAGGCTGGAGATACAGGCTGACCTGGACATCCTTGCAAAGTGGGCAGACCTAAACCTGATGGCATTCAACATAGAGAAATGCAGAGTACTCCACCTTGAGAGAAAAAAACAGCATCGTACCTATAGGCTCGGCAGGGCTACGTTTTCTACCACTGTGATCGAAAGGGACTTGGGGGTCTTGACTGACCACAAGATGAATGTGAGCCCCAATGTCATGCCATGGCTGGCAGAGCAAATCAAACTCTGGCATGCAAAACCAGGGATGTCATCCTCCTGCTTTATTCACCCTTAGTGAGGCCACAGCTGAAGTACTGCATCCAATTTTGGGCCCCCCACTTCAGGAGGGATGTAGATAAGCTTGAGAGAGTCCAGAGGGCCACCCGTATGATCAAAGGCCAAGAGAGCAAGCCTTATTAGGAAAGGCTGAGGGACATGGGACTCTTCAGCCTGGTGAAGAGAAGGCTCAGGGGGGACTTGGTGGCTGCCTATAAGTATATAAAGGGGGTGCATCAGGACCTGGGAGAACAGTTGTTCACCAGGGATCCCCAAGGGATAACTAAGTCTAATGGCCACAAACTTCTAGAAGGCCAATTCAGACTTGATATAAGGAAAAACTTTACAGTCCAAGTGTCCAAGGTCTGGAACAGACTCCCTCCAGAGGTGGTGCGAGCACCTACTCTGGACTCATTCAAAAGGCATTTGGATTTTTATCTTGCTGGGATCATCTGTTACCTTCAGACTTCCTGCCTCTGGCAGGGGGGCTGGGCTCAATGATCTCACGAGGTCCCGTCCAGCCCCTAATGTCTATGAAATCTATGTAAATAATTCTTCTCTGGGATTCATACTCTTCCAGTATTTGTAGACAATAATTACATTCCTCTCTCAGTCTTTGACCTACCCATGTTGTAGAGGCCTGACTGACCTACAGATACTCTCATTCCAGTTTCAATATTTTCACTGGACTATGGACATTGGCATGATAGGGGCAGTAAGTAAATCTCTGTAGGAATCACTATGGGGGAGAATTAGAAGTATAAGAGGAAATTAAGCTTGGGGGAGAAATGTATCACTCACTCTGCTCCTCTTTGAGTAGTTCATCAGAACAAATTGGGAGTGGGGACCAATACAATAGTGTTATGGTAAAGGCTTCCTTCAAATGCATGGAGGAGAAGTGGTTTGAGGACTTGAACTCTGCAGACCCAAACCATAGATAATCACCTCAGTCTCACCTCAGCACATTCAGTACAGGTATGAGACTCAGACGGGAGAGGGAGACCTGGGTTCTGACCCACCTCTCAGAATTAGATGTCGCGTCTATCCAATGACTGTCTAATGTCAAATAAAAAATATAAACAGTCCTGAAATCCATGATTCACTCACCCCAGCTAAATGCCTAACCAAGAGGCTACAGAGTCAGGCTTGCTCTTCCTTGTCTCTTGCCCCCACCGCCTGCCCTCTTACCCGCATAGGGACTCAGCTTCAATAGGAGGGATGGAGAGTGCCTTTCCTTCTGAGGTATTTTAACCAATCAGTTCATTAGGTCACTCCCTGGAGAAGTAGTGCTGTGGTTTTGAAACACTGCAGCTAAGGGGGCCCTAAGAGCTCCCATTTTGAGGGTGAGAGCTCTGATCATTCAGAGTACCTATAGATATGTGGGAATAATGCTCTGACGTGCTATAATTATAGCATGTTGGAGCAGACTCAATTAATTGTTGAATGAGCTTTAGTTAAAGTGCCTCACCGCCCTTTTGAAGTCCAGGATGCTGAATACACAAGACACTGAGAATGCTTTAATTAGAGTGGCTCCCCCATGTAAAAATGCCCTAAGGTTTTAGGCAAGAGCTCCTCTTTTGTCTCTGATGTTTGGGTTAAAGTGACTAACACTGTGTGAAACGGCACCGTTCCATTTTGACTTCCATTTCAACGTTTCAATGAGACAGTGTTTCATTTTGAGTTTCATTTAATTTGAAAACTGCTGTTCCATTTCGTCGAAACTGTTTTGCTGTTTCAATGCTATAATTGAACATTTCGCCCATAGGCTATAATGGGGAAGCATGAAACTGCCTATAACATTGTCATTTCTTGCCTGATTTGGATGAAACTTGCAGGGATAGTGGCCCCTTCTGAGGCCATAAATCCTGCCATGGAGATTTCAGGGAGATAGGTGCAGGGGTTTCTGGGAAACTGCACCTCAAATTCTTGAAAGCAAAACTCGTGTCACATGTATGTGTTAGGGCACAGCAGGGTGAAAACTGCAGGGATGGTAGCCCCTGCTGAGGCCACAAACCCTGCCAAGTTTCAAGGAGATAGGTATAGGGGTTTCTGGGAAACTGCACCTCAGGCGGATGACAAGCAAAACTCATGACATGGGTGACATTGTGTGTGTGTTAATGCACACCCTCCCTGGTGCTGGGGCCTGTACACGACATGGTAGTGTGCCCCAATGAGGTCTCCTCCTACCCTACAGCCTCCGTCCAGTTCACCACTTTAAATGACAACAGGTAATAACTTAGTAAGCAGCACAGTAGCACCAGCAGCATTTCAGGCAGCCAAACTGTCACAGACTAGAGCCTTTTTTCCTTTCCCACAGGAGCTTCTTCTGCAGCAGCTGCTGGAGAACTCTCCCTGACAGTGCCAGCCCTAGGGCTTGGATATGCCCAGGGCCCTGCATCCTTCTGGTCAGGTGCTAGGGATATTGGTCTAAGGACATGGCACTAGCAGACAATGTCCTTTCCTTTGGGTCAATCTAATCTGGTATGTTTTAGCAGACCAGCTGAATACTTAGTTACAGAAATATACCTTAGCAAGTTTTGGGGTTGAAAAACCCTTTGTCAGCCAGGCCTATGAACTTCACTTCATCAGCCTCCTAGGTAGTAGGTACAGAAACTCATGGACTCAATATAGACAGTGGAATTCTGACACACTGCGACCTGCCGGACATCTGACTCCACAAGTACCTCTGCACTTTGACCTGTGCTGCTACATCCCCCTTCCCCACCCGCCCCCAGCCTGTCCCTCACCCCCTGATGCCTCTATTTCCATTTTCACCGACTGGCTTTCTTGCCTGCATTGCGTGCCAGCCTCTGGCTTCTTTACTATTCCTTCCATCCAGGAACAGCACACACACACCAATTGCAGGTGCTTCCTCAGCCTGACAAAGGGTTTTTCAACCTGAAAGCTGGCATCCCAGGCAGATAAACTGAGCTCACCAGGAGCCTCACAACTCCACTGCAACCAGCAAGCCTCAGGCTTGTCAAAGACATGACAGCTCTGGGCTTTCCCCAGCCACAACTGTGTGCATGTGTGTGGTAGCTGGAGTTTATGTGCCTCCTACCTGCCTTTCACCAAGGGGATCCTGAGTCCTGGCATTTCCTGGGGCTGCTGCACTGCAGCCATCCCGACCCTGGCAGAGTGCAGTTTTAGTGCTCATGCCCAGGACCTGGGGCCTCCTTCTTCCCCATACCTCTAAATTCATCCTGGCATGGAAGCTCAGCAGGGACATGTTCTTCCCCTGCTGGCTGGTGATACAGTGAGTGCCCCCTCCAGCTCTGAGAGCGGGGCATTAAATGGCTTTTAAAAAATGAAAAAAGGAAATAGGTGTGGATGGAGTGAGGAGTGTGGCACTCCAGTGTGGAAGCCATGCCCTTGTCCCACATTGGCAGCACCTGTGGTGGAAGAGGAGATGGCTGGTGGATGGCATGCCAGCATGAGACAATGGATTCCCCTCTTCCACATCCCTCTGCCTCTGCTGTTCTGCCTCCCTGACTCTCTTCACCAGCACTCTCTGTCCACTGATTCAGGCTTTGGTTTCTGCATACACTGCCCTTCTCCCTTGGGTCACACATAGCGGTCAGCACGTGGACCGTACTGGACCACAAGGGATCAAGTCTATCAAGTCTATGCCGCAAGGTGTAAATGTGTCTGTCTTCCTATATAAATTCTCTAAGGTGTGCAGACTATGCTGCAAGGTATAAACATATCTCCCTGTCTATATAAATTCTATAAGGTATGTAGTACATGCCGTAAGGTATAAATGTATAGAAATAAAATCTAAATGTATTTCCCTTCCTATATAAATTAAATTTTATAGTGTAATATCCAATATAATTATAAAATTGAAAAGAATAAATCAATGAATATAATACCAAAATAAAAGGGTCTAGAAGAAAGAAAAAGGTATTCTGGAATGCCACTTACTAATCTAGGCTAGCAAGTAGGAAATAATTCAAAATGCTAGTAGTAGACTTTGTTGTCTAACGCTCCTGAGCTGCTGAAAGACGCAGCTCAGTAACTGTCAGACCCCAAGGCAGAAAGCAGGCCAGTTCAAACAATGCTGCCTTTTATTCTGTTTTTCTATCCATCTCCCAGAGCACTGGGATTGGATGGGACCTCAGGGAAGGATCACAGTCACTGGCCAGCTACACAGTCAATATCAGAGCAGTCCTTCCCCCTTCTTCCCCCTCCTGCTCCTTACTTTCTGTTTTCCTGCAGACAAGCCCAGTTTGAGCTTCGAACCTTGAAACATTAAAAAACTTTTGAAATGTTTTGACTGCCCTAGTTTTATTTCAAGGCTATTTTGAAGCCCTTCATTTCATTGTGATTTAGCTGTTTTGAGCTCAAAATGAGTCAAAACAACATTGAAACAAAACAGATGGAGAAATTTTGCACAGCCCTAAAAGTGACCTTCGTTACTGAGCTCTGTACTGAGCTCAATGCTGTTGGTATGTATGAACATAGAATCATAGCAAGTCAGGGTTGGAAGGGACCTCAGGAGGTCACATCTAGTCCAACCCCCTGCACAAAGCAGGACCATTCCCAACTAGATCATCCTAGCCAAAGCTTTATTTAGCTGGGTCTTAAAAACCTCCAAGGATGGAGCTTCCACCACCTCTCTGGGTAACCTGTATCAGTGCTTTACTATCATCCTAGTGAGAAAATTATTTCTAATATTTAACCTAAACTTCCCTTGCTGCAACTTGAGACCACTGCTCCTTGTTCTGTTATCTGCCACTATGGAGAACAGTCTAGCTCCATCCTCATTCAAACCTTCCTTCAGGTAGCTGAAGGCTGTTGAAGGAAGTTGAAATCCTCTCTCAGTCTCCGCTTGTCTAGACTAAATAAGCTCAATTCCCTCATTCTTTCTTCATAAATCATATCCCCCAGCCCCCTCACCATTTTTGTTACCCTCTGCTGGAGTCTCTCCAATTTGTCTACATCCTTTCTGTAGTGGGGGGCCCAAAACTGGACACAGCACTCCAGATGTGGCCTCACCAGTGCTGAATTGAAGGGAATAACCACTTCCCTTGATCTACTAGCAACACACCTACCAATGCAGCCCAGTATGCTGTTAGCTTTCTTGGCAACAAGGGCGCACTGCTGGCTTATATTCAGTTTATTGTCCACTTTAACCCCCCGGTCCTTTTCTGCAGAGTTGCTGCCCTGCCAATCAGCCCCCAGCCTGTACTGGTACATGGGATTGTTCTGTCCTAAGTGCAGGACTTTGCACTTATCCTTGTTGACCTTCATGAGATTCCTTCTGGCCCAATCCTCCAATTTGTCTAGGTCAGAGGTTCTCAAACTGTGGTCTGTGGACCACCACTGGTCCATAAGCTCCGTTCAGGTGGTCCACAGAAAGGTTGCGGAACAGTTGAGAATATCTGCACTTGGCCCTGCAGTTGATTTATTATTTCTGATGATGGAGATTGTTTCACCGAGACCCTCAGCAATTTTCAAGTGGTCCTCAAAAAAAAAAGTTTGAGAACCACTGGTCTAGGTCACTCTGAATCCTTGCCCTCCCTACCAGCATATCTACTACTCCCCCTAGGTTGGTGTCATCTGCAAACTTGCTGAGAGTGCACTCTATGCCATCTTCCAGGTCATTGATGAAGATATTGAACAAAACCGGCCCCAGGACTGACCCCTGGGGCACTCCACTTGATACCGGCGGCCAACTAGACATGTAGCCATTGATTACTACTCTCTGAGCCCAATGCTCCAGCCAATTTTCTATCTACCCTACAGTCCATTCATCCAGCCCATACTTCCTTAGCTTGCCTACAAGTATGCTGTGGGAGACAGTATCAAAAGCCTTGCTAAAATCAAGGTATACCACATCCACTGGTCTCTCCGCATCCACAGAGCCAGTCATCTCATCATAGAAGGCAATCAGGTTGGTCAGGCATGACTTGCCCTTGGTTAATCCATACTGACTGTTTCTAATCACCTTCTTCTTCTCTAAGTGCTTAGAAATGGATTTCTTGAGGATTTGCTCCATGATTTTTCCAGGCACTGAGGCGAGGCTGACTGGTCTGTAGTTCCCTGGATCCTCCTCCTTCTCTTTTGTAAATATGGGCACTATGTTTGCCTTTTTCCAATCATCCAGCACCTCTCCTGAGCACCATGAGTTTTCAAAGATGATGGCCAGTGGCTCTGCAATCACATCAGGCAACTCCCACTGCACTCTCAGGTGCATCTCATTTGGCCCCATGGACTTGTACAAGTCCAGCTTTTCTAAGTAGTCACTAACCTGTTCTTTCAAGGTGATGATGAATCCTTAGATTATACCTAACAGATTGGGCTTCTTCAGGAACTCAGGTGGCATGTACAGCTCCGCTCAGGATTGCAATGGAGCTTAGATGTGAGTTAGGTATGTAGCTGCTCAGACTGCAGCACTTCCCCATACATGCAGAAGCCTACATTTAGGAGCCTAGGGATCCCTGCTGTTCAACATATGGACACTGAATTAATGTAGGGGGTTTGTGGCTGCAGGACGAGGGGGTCTTCTAGGTCACTTTTAACAGTGTGAGGTCCCTAGCATTCTCTGTTTGCCAATCTGGATTTAGTCTCTCTTTCCCACTTGAATAATAATCTTGTTTCTATTTCATTTGCAAGCTGTTTAGGGCAGGGATGGTTCATAGATTTAATAGATTTTATAGATTTCAGAGACATTAGGGCTGGAAGGGACCTTAAAGATCATCAAGTCTAGCCCCCTGGCCCAGAGGCAGGAAGTCAGCTAGGGTCAGAGGATCCCAGCAAGATAAGCATCCAAGCATTTCTTGAATGAGTCCAGAGTAGGTGCCTGCACCACATCTGGAGGGAGTCTATTCCAGGTCTTGGGGGCTCGGACAGTAAAGACATTTTTTCTTATGTCCAGCCTAAAATGGTCTTGTAGGAGTTTATGATCATTAATCCTTGTTTTCCCTTGGGGCACTCTGGTGGACAGACATTCCCCCAGATCCTGATGAACACCCCTTGTGCACTTATAGGCAGCCACCAGGTCCTCCCTGAGCAGGGGTGGGCAATTATTTTGGGCGGAGGGCCACTTACTGAGTTTTGGCAAGCCATCGAGGGCCAAATGATAGGCAGCCAGGGGCAGATAAATATTAATTTTCTAAATTTTTTAGGGGCCCCGTGGGCTGGATACAATGGCCTTGCGGGCCGCATCCGTCCTCCGGGCCGCATTTTGCCCACCCGTGCCCCTGAGACTGTGCTTTTCCAGGCTGAAGAGTCCCATGGCTATCAGCCTCTCTTCATAAGGCCTATTCTCCTGCCCTCTGATCATGTGCGTGGCTGTCCTCTGGACTCTCTCAAGCTTCTCAACATCCTTCTTGAATTGCGGAGCCCAAAATTGGATGCAGTACTCCAGCTGTGGCCTCACCAAGGCCGAGTACAGTAACTTAATGGTAACTTATTATGTGTCTGTACAGTCTGCAGATGGATCTGTGCTCTCAGTTGGTATTGACCTCTAGGTATTACTGCAATACTTCTAATAACAGCAGTATCACAATAGGTCATGTAGAAAAGCCTAAGAGGTGGAACAAGATGATGATGGGAGGCAGATAAGAAAATCCTTAGGTTTTATTGGTGGCCTCCTGGCTGAAGAAGAGAGATGACACAGCAGACTGCTGTGGCAGTCTCTGAACTGGAGAATTCTGATTTAACCTCAGGATAAAACCAAAGGAAAACAGCCTCTGAGGACTCCTCCTGAGGAAGCCTCCCACTTCCTTGAATGGAATTTTTCTCAGTACAGGCACCTCACTTTCAGACTCACAATAATAAAACGAGCAGGGCCTGGCTTTATTTGTCTACAGCACAATAAGGAACTGTGCTGTACTTACTTATCTAAAGGAGTTTCTGTACTTGTGCCAAGAATGGAAAGATCATCTGAAGTGTCTGGAACAATTTCAAGCCATGTTCCAGAGAGCTGGAAAGCGCACAGCCTTGTCCACTTACGCAGCTGCCTCTCCCTTCCTTAGATCTCCATTGTTGTGTCTATCAACTGGTCTGTGCAGACGCCGGAGCTGAATTAGACAATTAGCTGAGTGCCCCAGCTGGTGACTAGACATACTTCTAGCTTTGTGCACTGTACACCACAATGGAAATATGAGACTTTCCTAGTCTATAGGAAACAGAGGCCAGGTACAGACATTACACTTTTACCAGTATAAGTTCAGCACACATAGAGTGGTTTAAAAATGGTGGAACCCAGTATAAGATTTGTGCCCCACCTCCTGAAAAGGTGAATGTGTGCTTGGTTCACTACTAATGTAAATTAAACTGCTTACAGATAACCATGTAACTTAAATAGATTCCACCTTGGGCTTTTTGAATGTCTGTACCTAGCCTGAACTGGAATTATCCTCAGGCTGAGCCAGTAGGAGCTATACTGTGTCTGAACTGGACGTCTCTGCTCTGCATATCTTACTTTCTGAACCCCACCTTGGTAAAAGAGTAACGTGTGATGGCACGGACAGACAAAACATGGATACTGGTACAATCAGCACTGCACTGAGTGTCCTCAATTGTAGTAAACAGATGATGCAAATGTCTAAACTAGGGTGGTGAGAGAATTATCCTTGAATGAATCAGGGGTAAGATGGTGTAAACTACTCTGGTTTATATTTTATCTGCTTGCAGCCCTTCTTGGGTAACTGTTTGGTCAAGGCAAACAGACCATCATCTGTTCCTAATGCTAGTGGTAAGATACTGTAACAGCTGTGTAGGCTACTGTGGTATGCCAACATGTCTGTGTGCAGACAGCTATCAATTTAACTGGGATGTGAATTAATTTGTCAGTGTCCTGGGTCCTTATTTAATTTACTGTTCAGCTCTTATGTTGCCTGTAATATGCCCAATCCATTATGCCAATCTATTACAGCACTCAGCTATTAAGCCTAGATGTGCATGCCTTTGGCTCCAGAGGTCCTATGGTTCAGTCTATAATGGTGGCCAAGAAGGCACTTGATAAGGCTGACTCCTCTGCCTATCAGGATGCAGTATGCCGCCAATGAACGCTCTAGCTCTGCTGCGGTACATAATACAGCATCAGCTCTGTCTGAAGAGAGAAGTAATAATAAACTTTTAAGCTCAAGATCCCTTTGGTGCTATTCATACCAGGGAGAAAACAGGAATTTCGGACAAGTCTATTCCCTTGCTATCGCAGACACCAGATCATTTAATTCCTTTTATACACTGACCAAGCCAGCATTGGGGCAATGGGGAATGAAGTAAATTATTAAGCTGGAGGGCATGGAAAAGGCTTAGGAAAAAGAGATTCAGCTGGGTGGAGATGGAGGAGAGACCAAGGCTTTGAGATATGGCTCAGCTGGGCCAGGAGACAGCCATGTTAACCTGCCAGTGCCCTGCTGGCACAGTGCCCCTGGATATGAGCCTCTTCATCTATCACTGCTTGCTGATGGTATGCTCCTATCTGGTTTCTTATGGCCATGATAAAACTTTCTATTGAACTAATATCATTTTACAGCTCTGCTCTCTTGAAAAGTGCTCCAGTAAAATTGCTGTGCCATTTCTGCTGGCACAATTATAGCTGTATCACTTGTCAGTTTTCACAAACAAGATAAATATAGCTAAATTTAAGGAATCAGCTATGAAGAAATTTGGCATGCTATAGCCGCTCTTTAGGAATATTTCTTGTCAGGTACCACTTATAAAAGGAAATGAACAGACTGCACCAAGCATATTACCCAATCGTAATGACTGAAGGGTTTTCTTCATTGAAGCACAGTGTTTTCAGCCCAGGGAGCCTGAAAGAGTTTAATGTTCAGTGCCAGGCTTCGCCCCTTGCAGTGCCCCAGAGGAGGGCACAGTATACCCCCTTCTGTGTTTCACACAGCTATTGGCTATTCATCTTGACCCCTTCGTTGTCTTATGTGGATGCTTGGCACTAGGCCGCAGTCTCTGTAGCATGCTCTGTGCCAGGCTTTGCAGTCAATCTCCTACAACAGTGCTTAGTGTGAGGTCTGACATTTGGCTGTCCCTACCCTACTCTCAGTCAGAAACAGTCAATCCTTTTTGCTCTAGATCAGGCAAGAACTTTCCATTTTAAATTTCATCCAACAGCCATGAGGCCAAGTTTTACTCTCATATATGCCAGCCTAAACACCAGGGAATCAGTCTTGATGCTCCATATTTGCTTAGAGATGTAGTTGGCTGTGTTAGTCTGAAGTCAAATAGAAGGCAAGGTACATTTGCTTCTTATAGACTAACCACAGTAGATATATTACATATGTAACCTGGGTGTCCCCAAAGTGAGTGTCCCTCCTCACCAATAGAAGGGGAAAGCCAGCAGGGCACACGTGCTGGGAGTGGAAATGGCGGTCTACTTGCAGTCCCCTCCCACCTGTCGTGTCTCAATAGAAGAGGAACAGAAAGCGATGTCTTAACCGGGTACAAATTTAATATATGTATATATAAAAAGGCAGTAAACTAAAGTGAGTATTTACAGGTTACAAATACATAGAACTATAACTATATACATACCCAAATGCAAACAGGTAAGCATAATGGTCCCAAACGGTATGAGCAGGTAAGTACAACAAGAAATGGCACTCTAAAATACAAGGAAATGTTAACATTAACAGTTAACAGTTAATAAACACTCCAAAAATACATTGTGTGTATCAAACAATCAATAAACACTCCAAAATATGAGACACAAGAGTTCTCTAGTGGTTCATTTCCTCGAGGGTGTCTCTTCCTCCTGCCTCTTTATTGAGGCTACCTTCCCCTGAGTGTCACTCCCCAGTGGGAGACCCATTGCCCTGCTACCTTCCCCTGAGTGTCACTCCCCAGTGGAAGACCCATTGCCCCGCTGACTCCTGCATCCCAAGGAGCTGGGTGGGGCAGTGTTCATAAGCTCCCTGGCCTGGCTGATGTTTCTCCAATGGAGGGCTCAGTTCCAGGCCTCAAGGGAGCGGCATGACTCACTCACGCGTCCCAGAGGCTCAAACCTTCTCAGGGGGAGTTGTGGGCCTGGGCTGCCTTGTACATGCCCAGGGCCATGCCGCTCTGAATACTGCCCCACATGCTCAGGATCCATCCAGCAGCAGAATCTTCTGGGCAGCTGGATATGGTCTCTGGGCAGCTCTCCCAGCTCTTCTTGGCCCTGGGACCTCTTCCTTCTTCTTTGTCCCTCGTCGACTACATACATAGCTGCTTATATCCCCTTCTGGGGCTCTGCCCCCCAGATTGAAAGTGAACCAATCAGGGAAGCTACAACTGCAGTTCCCAATTAAGTTTACTCATGCTTCTCCCCTTTGGAGTATAGAGGGAGCAGACTCTCCACCATGCTCCTCCCCTACCTGTCTCTGACTGGTGGGTTTTGCCCCACCAATCGCATTTGTGGTCTCCTAAGCTCGGAGACTCGGGCAAAGCCGCGCAAGCCCGCCACACACATATATAATTCAAAGTAGATATAGCTTGTACGATATATATATATTTACTTTGGTTAATCTTTAAGGTGCAAATCTACTCTGTTTTCATATTTGCTTTTATGTAGGGTGACCATACATTCCGGTTCGGCCAGGACAGTCCTGGATTTTGTAGACTGTCTTGGCTTCCTGGCTGGTTGGTGAAAATTGAAACAAAAGCCCCAGAATTGGCAACCTAATATGATCCCTTCTTTCTCTATTGATGCTACTGCACATGAGTATGTGGCAGCAGAGCCGGTCTTAGGGGACATGGCACTCTGGGCTCCTCCTAAGCAGTGACTGGAGGTGGGAGGTGGGCTGGGAACTGCTCCAGTCCACTTGCCTTGCTCCTGCACAGCAGCAGTGGTGCCTGCCTGTCTGCTTGCCTGGCACACCATGCCACTCCGCCTTCACTTTAGACACAGTGTCCCAGATTTTCTTTAAAATAATATGGTCATCCTATTTATACACCACCTCTTCACAGGCAGGTGTTTTTTCAAATGAAACACACAGGTTAGATTGCTCTGCCTCTGAAGAGACGAGAAGTGGGCACAACCTCTCATAGCACATTGAAATAGAAGGCAGAAAGGAAAAGGTTGGCTATGGACCATAGGACCATACAGTATTGAAGAACTCACCTGAAGAGACAGACTGTACCTAGCCGTACAGGAGATATTCTGTGCAGGGAGAGGGAAAGATAGTATCTCTGATTGCTAAGTGTGGTATGAGAACTTCAATCATAGTAGAATAGAAATGCAAGGAGTCTTCCATCTGGTGCTTGTACCACTAGTAAAGGGCCACGCACAACAGAAGTTAACTATGCTTCAGGGTGGCATAGTATCCCCTGGCAGTCCTGGAGAACAAGCCAGTTAAAAGGATGGGCTCACAAGGGTAGAAGAGAGGTAGGACTTCAGCTCAGCTCAAATTGTCCAACAGAGCTAGGGAAAAGTGAACATACCCTCTGCCCCATGTAACAGGATGGTACAATACATACTCAGCAGAGCTAGGGGAGCTGGAGGAGAGATTATGCCTTTGGAAAGAGAAACTTTCTAGGAACTGTGCTGGGGGGAACTGCAGTACCACCCTCCATGTGTTCCACTGCCTTCATGGGTACAAAGCTACGTAGCATTCAACTGATCTGTCAGGAGGACAAAGGGCTGAGTTGGCACTGGAGCCTGTGGTCCCAGGAGGGCTAGGTAATTCTTAACACAATGTTAGACTCTCCCCTCTGGGGAACTTAGAGTTCAAACTTGGAGTCTGGGAAAAAGAATAAAAGTCCAAACTGAGCCATGTGTTCCCAGTTTAAATCAACACCATCTTACAGTTTCTGACCAAACCAAAAAGAAGAACAAACAAAGAATAAGGTCAAATCTGAGTCCCAGAGGACAGTGCATCAGCTCCTGTGCATAGGAGGAAAACGGCTCCTACTGGCGCTTCAGTAGTATCAGTAAAAATAACTAGGTTGTAAAGGCCAGTGCCAGAGGTCATACCATTGATGGTAAGAAGAGTGTGCAAGATTAGGCTCAGTTCCACCAGTGTTTGTTTGAGTGCTATGCTGCTAATAATGAACTCAGTATTGTACATGCTATTGCCTCATGTGCAACTGGCAAATATAATGAGATGGATTTTCTGCATTAGGGATCTTTGGGAAATTAAGCGATCCTGTCATTTCTTTTTAGGTGAGCACGCTGAAGTCTTGCACATCAAAGACTTGCAAGGGCTGCTTGTGGGAAGTGGTACCAAGGCTTGGGCAGTGACAAACTGCACAGGAAGATTAGGATAATATGAACAAGTGAAGCACTCTTAGCCCCAGGATATGATTGTAAACAGTGCTGGTTTTGCGGAAGTAAAATTCCTGTCGCTCTGTAGCCTTGCAGGGAAAAATGTTTTATAATTGCTTCACCAGTTAGTATTAGAGAAAAGTATATCCAACATTTGTTATTGTACTACAAGTGGAGGGGAAAGCAGGGGCGGGGAATTCCTGCCCAATTTTTTATAACCTAACTGATCCCTTATTCTCCAGTGATTTTGTTTGTCTCTCTCAAAAACCCCTCTCTAATTACCAATGAGTCAGACCACACGGGGGATCTCTGACCTCACACTACCCTGGTTGACTGAACGATTAGTTCAGTGACTCCCAGCTAAGATGGCCTTGGTTCTTCACCTGACAACACTTCTGCTTGTGGTGATGAGGGGCCTATTTAGACTCTTGACTGTGGTAATACCCAGGACACACATACTGGGACTATACCAGCACCATGGGATACATCTGCTGATTAAACCTCATGAAACTCATTTGGGGACTGCTTGTAAGCAGTATGGGTAAAAGGAAGTACAAAGGATATAAAACCTTCCTGATTACTACCTTGGTTTACTAGACCATGCTGCAACCTGTTGTATACACAGGCAACCATCATCAATCATAAGTTTCATTTTTTTAAACATATCTACTATCTGAAAAGGTACAGCCTCTTTGGTAAATCAGGAATCCCCGACTGATTCATTCAATTAGACTGCTTAGGGCAGAGAATTGTAGAGTTCAAAAGTTTGTGACCTTTCAGTGTTTAGGATGGCATACAGATTAATTTCCAGATCCTGTGCAATTGGGTAAGCTGTAAAATGGAGCCAACTGCTTGGAGCTTCAGAAAGGTTAGACACTCTTAGCTCTTCCCATTCATTGACTGTGATAAAGGAGATGCTGAATTAATCATCAGTGCAAGGATGTTGTTTATGGGCAGTTATATCTTCCTTAGTTATACATACAACTCTCTTAATGTGGCTGCTAGCATACGTCAGAACATCCATGAATAAGCCTGATGTAACGGAGCCTGGAGTATGAACCAACATCTTGACTGAAGGCAGAAGTCAAAGGAAAGTGGATGAATTGAAATCATTTTTGCTCACCACAATCTCTGGTATGGGACATGGGACACAACTTGGCTAAATCTGAGGATGTGGCCATTTGTGGGCCAATTTCAGAATGTATTTTGTGGATGCAAGGCAAACGACAAGCTGAGAGAAAAGAAAGAAGAATAAAGGGAAAGGGAATGAAAGGAAGACAGAGGGATGAAGAAATGCATTGACTTTTATTGGATTTTTTTTCAAAATGATAGTACAAGAGGTCCTTTTCAACTGCATGAAGCAGTGCCAGTAGCTCCTTGTTTTTGCTGTCGATAGCTATCGGAGACTTTGCCACTGCCCTGCGTAGGAGCCTGTTCCTTCTGTTTTTCACCACCTGCAGCAAATGGATCGGAAGTTAGATCCTCCCCAACCGCATTCCATTCCAGCCAAAGTGCTCAGGCTAATCATATGGCTACAAAGTCCTTCAGCTGCCTGAGAATGAAATATTTATATCCTTTGATACATGTCTAGCCCATTATTGTTCCTTCATTATGCTTGCCTAGCAGTTACGACTGTTCTCTCCATTTAATTTTTTAGTACAGTTTTAGTCTGACTGCATTAAACAAAAGTAATACTATAAAAGCATGGGCTGTTTCCGTGAACTCACCAGCTCTTGGCAAGCATCAAATGTGACATGCATGGTTTTTCTTTATTACATGAAAATTTCGCTCCCCGTAATCATATGCTTTTGAAAAGATAGAGTTCTTAAAAGCAAGAAAAAGTTTTAATCTGCTTAATCTTGACACTAGAGCTGGGGAAAAGAATGAAAAAATCCAGGCTGAAATGTATTTGAATCACTCTCAGAAGTTCTGCTCCATCTGAGGACCGGATCCTCAAAGATTCTTACACGAGTCTTTTGGCAACTCCATGATGTCAGTGTAGATAGCAGGGAGCTCAGTGACCCCAGAAGATCCTGGCCAGTCATACATTCCTACTGAGGTGCCATTGACAGTCTCAAAATTGCTACTTAGCTGTTGTGAACCCTGCAAAGGGTTTCAAATCCTCTACAGCAGGGAGCAGAAAGCAGAGCAGTAGATCAGGCAGAGGACTGGAACTGGACTGGAACTTGCTGAGCATGGGGGGCTAATTTGTGGCAATCTGCCCAAAAGACTGGCTCCCTCTGGTGTAGAGTGTACTTAAGACAAAAGATGACCAGTTGCCCGAACAGGAAGTGGAGGTGTATGTCTTGGACATTCGCCTGGGATATGGGAGGCTTCAGTCTAAATCCTTGTGCCATCACCGCTGACGAAAGTCATACAAGACAGGGCTTTGCCATTCACTTGAACAGAAAACTTAGGAACTGAGAAATTTCAGGTGGTCACCAATTCTGCGGATAAGACCAACATTACAGTAAACCATCCTGCTCCCTGTATGCCTGCTTTCTTTAACTATCAGACTAAAGGGTGTGTTTCAGGTCCAGCTACTACAACATTTTTGACACAGTGTAAACCGTAGCAGAGGGGAGCAGAGGACCAATCCATTTTAGCAGAAGACCTGGTTGGTGGTGCCTGGGTAGTCCACTCTCTTCCCACCAAGGAGATGAGAAAATCTGTCATTCTTGAACTGCATCACTAATACTCAGGATGAAACCAAGGGTTATTCTGGTCAACAAGCTGAAGTCTAGAGCTGTGCTGGAGACAGATGCCTGACTCTCCTGTTGCTCACTGGTGTACAGCTGTACTAACTTCAAGCAAGTTAGTGCAATTGGAGGAGAAACAAGAGTAAAACTAGGCTGGACAGGGGCAGATCCAGAGCAGGTGTGGTGGCACAGTCACATCTCCCTTTGGCTGTGCTGCATGTGAGCTCTTGGGTGGAGTCTGGCCAGAGCCCCTGCTTTGGCATGGCCCTGGAGCTCAGAGAATGAGCACTGCTACTGCTCTCACCCTGCACCCCAATTCAGTGGGGAGGTGTAGAGAGGGGAAGAGCGAACAGTGGCAACATTCACCCCCTGGGCTTTGGAGCCATGCAAAAGCAGGGGATGGGGGGTCCGTCCAGACCCTGCCATGAACAGGTGGTCAGCTGAGAGCTCACTGCTCTGGCAACAGCCCATGCTGACTGAGTAGGGAGCTCCGAGTTCACTGTGCACGCATGGCGCAGCCAAAGTGGGGGTCGTACTTTGTCCAGTCTTTTCTTCATCCAGCCCATAGTTCTGTACTGAGCTAGAGCATATCTTGCAGAAAGCTATCCTCATATATTCTCATCAACACCTGTAAGGACTGAGCAGGTGAATCTGCAAGTTGATCTTGGCCCTCAGAATTATGTCAGGTCTAACAAACCTCAATGCTTTCTTCCTCATTCAGTTTGGTCTGTTCATCACCATTGCCTCTGAGCCTATCCCAGAACAAAGAAAGGCAACTAAGCTAATGAAACAATAGAAAGAAAATAAAAAAAATCAAGTGACGTTTGCACCTGCCTATGCAAAGGTCATAGAACATAATCAATATACCAGTAGAAATGAAAGCACCATTTATTTATTTGTCAGACAATCCTGATGTTTTAGTATGCATCAGAGAACATGAACTATGAAACACTAAACTAGAAAATTAACTGAACTCCAACAGGCCAAATTTGTCTGCCTAGAAGTGAGTGAAGCATATGATTGACTATCTTTCACTCTTAATTACCTTCACCAAGCACTAGGGCTGGTGGAAAAACTGCTGTTGAAACTGTTTCAATGGAAAATTGAATTTTGACAAAGTGATTTTTTTTTTTTTTATAGAGAATGCTTTCTGTGAAAATGCTAACTTTCATCATAAAGCGAGCCCTCAATAGACCAGTATTTTCAAAGCTAGGTTTGTAAAGTTAGGCATTGTGGGCACATTTTCAAAACGTTGAGTTAGTTAAGAACCTAAAGGTTTTCCTGTGCATATCTCAGCACCTAGAAATAAGTTACTAGTTCTTCCAAAGTTCTGAGCAACTGAAACATTCAGACATGGCGCGTGCAGAGGCCAGTGCTCAGTGCCTCTGAAAATAGCTCCGCTTTTTTGAAGTTACTGTCCTTGAAGCCTGAAAAGTTTGGAATATATCACCACAAAAGAAAATATAGACCAACAGTGGTCATTAGAGACAGGACTTGGTATCATTTGCTAAATTTCAGAACACTTCTCTGATGAGTTGAACATAATTCTGAAGCAGACCAAAAGCTTGCTAGTGTTTCTGAGCAATGTTTTTAGTATTTATGATGTCCCCTTATTGATAAATTATTGTGAAACAAATTGGATTTTGAGAGATAATTCAAACAATCTGGTTGGCAAATGTACTGGGCATTAATCCTCTCAAACTTTCCTGTACACTGTAATTGAATCTGCATTGCACATAAAAAACCCTATAAAGGCCACCATACACCTATATATTTATTTCCATTTTTCAGATTATAACATAGTGATAACAGCTTCAGCACAGGATGTTTCCTTAGTGACATGCTGGGGTTAACAGCTTTGACTTTGCCTCTAGCCATTTAAACTCCTCCTAGCCAGTCATTAATCCCTAAGAAATAACCTCAGCCTTAATTATTATTGCTTTAAGCCAATACTACCATTGGGAGGGGTGCCTCTCTTGGGACAAGTGCAATCTTGTGAGTAGTGCCTTAAGTGAAACCTATCTTTGTTAATGTTGTCTGTTTTGTCTCCCTTGTTCCTGCAATCAGCTGCAAGTAAGCTTATTGTCATAATCATTTCATCATGGATCCTGCTATAAGATCAACAGAGAAAAAGATCCAGAGCATTGCACTGATAAGTAAGCACTCCTTGGGAATGGGATGAGGAATAAAGCCAACGAATGGACTAGAAAACAGGTCTGTTTCATGCACCATGCTATTAGAGTTCCCTTCTTCGTGGGCTGGTGGACCCTGGGTAGTTCAGGGACTACTAAGTGGGTCAAGTGGTGGAAGATCCTAGTTGTGTTTCCAGCATTCCTACTGACTTACTGGGTGCGTCTACATGTGCCCCCGACTGGGCAGTTGTTACTGCTGAAGCAAGTACTAAATGACTGCAAAGTAACAGCTGTTACTGCGCAGTAGCATCAGGATCGCTGTTGATGCCTGCCAATGTTACGTTGCTGTAGCAATTAGCTACGTCTTTGTGTAACACTTGAGCAAGTCCCTTATGTATGCCTCCCTCACTGCACCAACTCTCATTTCACTACCAAAACCTGAATAGCCACCTTGACAGTTTTAAGGCGTAATAACTTGCCAAGTGCTTGGAGTATGTGATGGTCAGAAGTACAGGTCTCTTGAAATTAAAGATAGGAGAAAGCCATTTTTTAAGTTTTGTATTATACTGTCAGTTTGGGGAAGCTGAGCTCTGTATTGCTTTTGGGTATCTCTTAAAGATGGAAGTAAAAGCCTTATGAAGCGCTGGGGTGTGTTGTTAGCAGTGTGGCAGGCACTGTGTCAGAATAAAGGAATGCACCTCCTGGTCCTTAACTACTTATTTCCAAGATTTTGGGTAGGTGGAGTATGCCCTACCTCAACTTTAATTGTCCCTAAACATAGTTTTTATTTGCTAATTATTGTGCCTCAAACAAAATCCATCTCCTCATTCCAATTCTTATTTTAAATATCTGCCTTTGAAGTTTTTCAACATGAATACACAAAGTGCAGTATTAGGGTTTCCATTAAAATAGCTGGTATCACTAATGGTTACCATGAAGTAGAATCAGAGGTTACCACAGTCTACTGTAGTTGGAGCAGGAGACATGTAGTATATATGTAAATGATGATTGGGATACACTGACTTTTAATCAACAGCTAATATATCATGGAAGTCTGATAGGAAAATTGGCATTTTTCACCTCTGCATTCAACAAAGCATTGACAAAGTAGACTGTTGCCTACAAAAGCTCATGCCTCCGTGAGCTAGTTAGTCTCTAAGGGAACCTGTACATGAGTGTGGAGACTGCTCCAATACGCTGTAATTACGTCGGAGCAAACCGCAGCGTCTCATATGATGAGCTTTAGTTCAAGCACCCCTGCCACCATTTTTAAGCACAGGGATGCTGATATATGAGACGTGAGGCTGCAGGAGCATGGTAATTATCACGCTCCAGCAGCCTCCTGCATCTTGTATATCAGCATCCCTGTGCTTAAAAATGGTGGCAGAGGTGCTTGAACTAAAGCTCATCAGATGAGATGCTGCAGCACTTTAATAAGAGCAGCTGTTGGAAGCACTCTAATTAAAGCGCTGCCCTCCCCTCCCGGAGCACATGTAAAAGTGTCATAAGGTGCCCTGCCCTACCCCCTGGCATTTTGCATCTCTGTAACACTTTTCACAGAAAGAACTCAAAGCCCTTTACAAACTCTGAAGAACTCACATACTCCTGTGAAGCAAATAAGTAGCATCCTTATATTTAGATGGGGGAAACAGAAAGATGAAACAGCTTGCCCAAATGAACACAATTCTTTTTGTGACCTCTGAATAGTCCCTACAGCCTTTTAGTGTTGTGACGACTCGAGAGGAAAAGATACTTGACTACTGCAATGGAGTGTTCCAGCAAGAAGACGGAATTTGAAATGAGAGAAGACTCCAGCTGTTGTTGAATTTAGGAGCAGGCTTAATTAGCGCTCAATGGCCGCATGCACACGTGCAATTAGCGTGGCTGAATAAATTCCAGAGTCATCCATTCCAGAGTGTATTGCTCCAGGAAACATGTGTAAATGTGTGCCCAGGGCCACAGCACATTGAGCCAAGGTGGTGCAGCCCCAGACGGCAAGGGACCTAGAGGGTCATCCTGTCAGCCCAGAGATGCTGGCTGGGACACAAGGATGCTACAGTGCAGGGCTAGCCAGCAGGCAACCCCTGCACTGTAACACCCTCATGCCCCAGCCAGCCCCAGTCACTGTGTACACATGCATTGCAGTGCACTAAATAATAAGGCCGTGCGAAGCTTCGAGTGCTGATTCGATTCAGAGGAGATTCAGCCCTATTCGGTGGCCAAATCTCCAAATCCGAATTGAATCAGGGAACCAATTAAAAGGTCTGAATTGATTCAAAGCTCTCCAAATCTTTGAAAAAGATATGGAGAGCTTCAATGATTTGGACAGTCCCCGGTGGCTGCAGCAGGGAGCTGCAGTCGCACTTGGAGCTGGAACGTAGGGGCAGTGGAGAGAG
>NW_005842081.1:362345-371104 GCF_000455745.1 Alligator sinensis | reverse complement strand
TCCCCCCCCCCCCCCACTGGCAGAAATGGTGAGCCCAGGGGGTTTTTCTCATTTTTTATTTTCTTAAAGGGCTGGAGCAGTGGGTGGTGCAGTCATGAGTGGGGGCTGGGAAAGTGCGGGGGGGGGGTCAGGGGGCTCATGCAGAGCCCCCCATGCAGTGTGTGCCAGTGGGAGGCAGCGGCGATCACCCTCCACCCGGCAGCACCCTGTGAGTTTCCTTTTTTTTCAAAGAACTGGGAGCTTGGGCGGGTGGGGCAGCTATTGCTGGGCTGGGAGAGCGGGTGGGGAATAGGCCTGGCCTGGGTGATTCAGGGATTCGAAGATTCGGCAGCAGCTAAATCCCTGAATCAGATTCAGCCAAATCAATGTGGGACAGTGATTTGAATCACCGAATTGAATCACTGTCCCCCGAATCGGCCGAATATGAATCCAAAGCGAATACTAGCCACTTTGCACAGGCCTACTAAATAACTCCACTGTAGTATTGTACTTGTGTTGGGCATTACTATCCTAAGGCAGAGTTAATTAGTTTACTCTGGCCTAACAGCACCACATGTGTAGACAGTGAGGTTTTACTGTGGAGTTAATTAGTCAACTCCAAAGTAAAGCACATGTGTAGATGCCCCCAGTGGGTGCATCTACACATGCAATTAATGCGAAGAAATAAACTCTGGAGCAGTTTGAGCCAGAGTAAACTGCTCCTGGGTGCCATGTCTACACGTGTGCTCAGGACAGCAGCTATCTGAGCCAGAACAGAGCAAGCTCCCGGCTGGCTGGGCTGACCAGGAGCAATTTATGCCCCCAGTCAGAGTCTACACGTGCATTTCAGTGCAGTTATTTACTCCATCATAAGATAGTACTGTCCCCAACAGTGCTGTAGAGGGGCTGGCTGGGGCATGAGGGTGCTACAATGCAGGCCTAGCTGACAGGAAGCCCCCACACAGTAGCACCCTCATGTCCCAGTCAGCCCTTGGTCACTCTCTACACATGCATTGCAGTGCACTAAATTACTTTGCTGTAGGATAGTACTTGTGTTGGGAAGTACTGTCTTCATGGCAGAGTTGATTAGTTTGTTGTGCCCTAATACCCACACACATGTAGACAGTGATGCTTTATTGTGGAGCTAATTAGTCAACTCAGCAGTAAAGTGCACATGTAGATGAACCCAGTGTTGAGTTTCTGGATGCAAAATACGTGCTGATGCCATCCTAGATTTTAAATGCAATGTATAGTTGTCAGTTAAGCTGTTTGGGGCTATTCATGAGTATCCTATTTTGCAAGAAACAAAAAGCTTCTAGGAACATTCAGTAACAACAAAACAGTTAAAAGGGAAAACTTGAAACATTGAAAAATGACTCTGGAATGGTTGTAAACTGACTCACGGGGCATGTCCAGACTAGCACCCATGTACGGTATGTGCCACACTTGAATCTCTGGCCAAGGAACTGAAGAGGCAGGGTGATGTGAATCCAAATTGAGCATTTACTACTGTCCACAAGATGTTCTCATACTCTTCAGACTTTCATGTACATCTAGGAAGCATGCTTCAGCTTTGAAGACAGGCTATTGATACCTTGAGTCCTTTGTGGCCTTGGAAAGCTACTTGGCCTAACTGGCCAATGAGTTAGACCATATAGGCAAGGTACAATATAATTTGCCACTGTTGAAGGCCGAGCATCACTGGAACCCAATGGCACATCATTGCCAATGCCTGCAGGAAACAGAGGAGGTCACTGTCCTTTCTGGTCCTTCAGGAAGTGATGCTAAGAATGAGGATCAGTTGATCAGTGAAAGTAGAGGGCTGAGACTACTAAATGCCTAAAACTCAAAAATCTTAGTGTTCAATGTAGCTTCAATCGTAGATTATTGGCCAAAAGTAACAATGAGACAGCTGGTCACCTACAGGCAAAGCTCTGTGATAGCAAGAAGCTATTAGAGTGCTAACATAGTAGACATTTTGCAGCCTGTGTTATTCAGGAGGTCAGACTAGATAATCAAAATGGTCCTTCATGACTTTAAACATTTTATAAATCTATTTAATTTCAGAGACTAGAGTAACAACTCCTTCTGGACAATACCCACAAGAACAAAGGCATTCACAATATGAGTTTTGTACCAAGGCACAGTGGAATTCCAGTATATGGGCAGAGACACTATTTTATTGTTAAATAACTTTATTTTAGTGTTTTTCTTCCTGAAGACACTTATGCATTAACATAGGATATGCTTAGTAAAAATGTCCTTTTTGATGTAATTACATCCAAAGACATGTTTATATCACTTGACGTATTTACATCATTTAACGTGCTTAGCATTAATTTGTTACGAAACATAGTTTCCGGCTGCCTTTGCAGTAATTACTTCAAATGACATTAGCTCTCGTAATTCATGAAAAATTGTCATTTCAATTTGTAGGTATTTCTGTTGAATATACTCAGGACCCTGAGTTTGTGGCAATTGCATTTTTAATGTCTTTCTGTATCTCTTGAGTTCCTTTGAGCCTATTAAGAGCTCTTTGGAGTTGCATACAGCTCTTTTTGAACCCTTAACTGACCCCAATTTCTTTTTGGTCTTCACGGTTACCTCTTATACATGCCCTCACAAAGGCTCCTCATCCTGGTGGAAAAATGCTGGGCATGTCAAAGAATAATATGTTAACAGCAACATGAAAATCTATGATTATCTAGTCTGACCTCTAGGATAGCATGGGCCTTGGAATTTCACCCAGTGAATGCCTGCCCTGGAAGGCATTATTATCCCTCCTGGGTCAGTGAAGTCTTTCACTGAAACTTGTAAACATGTGCCTAATCTTGGTATCTGCCAGGGAGAGCTGTGAGTGCCTCTAGCAAAGCTCAGCACATGGTGGGATTAAGTCTTTAGAATGCAGAAGGTCAGCACAAGGCCTGTAAGGTGTATCTCGCACAATCAAAGGTTTTTATGGGGCCTCTGCATAAGGGTGAGTTACAGCCACAGTGAACAACCTGCGATGCTGTCAGGTAGCTCTATAGGGCTCTCACTCCCTGGTAGCTTAGGAATAAAGGTGGATGAACATAGCACACCTCCCCTGATTCATGAATCCAAGACCTACATTTGATTCACAGAAATTCACAGATCCATATTTGTTATTTGTGAATATTCAGACAAATACCAGGTGTTTATGCTAATGATGGCAAATTCCCAGCTAGACAAACTTGAACACGGACAATAATTTGTTAGTAGAAACTCCTTCTCTGTTATGTATGATTTTCCTACTTGAAAATGTCAGTCATAAAACAAGGGAACAGAAACAGTGCCACACAACAGGAATACCAAGTAGCAAAAATAGGTACTCAAAGGGCGCATCTACACGTGGCTGTACGGCGCCTTTGTTACTGTGCCGTCATTTAGCACTTCCTTTTGGAAGTACTAAAAGAAAGCACAGTAACAGCCCAGTAACAGTACACCATGCCCAGTAACAATATACCAGTACACAGACAGCACAGTAGCAGTACACCATGCCATAACAACACGCTGTAATGAGGGAGCATGTTGCTATGGCGACATAATGACAGCATCACGGTTTTTGCCAACGTATGCGACGGCACTGTAGTGTGTCACTACGGTGCCATAGTGTCTTGTGTAGATGCGCCCAAAGAGAACTGAACACTTTTCCCAATAACATTTTTCATTACAAAAAGAAATACCAGTTTCTTATTAAAAAGAATATGAAATTACATTGACCAACTGGTATTAGCCATGAGTAGTTCACAAACTAACTGGAAGAAAAATGAGATCATTATGCAAATAATTTGTGGTCTGTGAAAAAGGGATCCCATTCCCCACAGAGTGAGGTAAACAATGATGAAAAATGTTCAAAATTTCTGGCAATTTTTTTTTTTTTGCCCACATCAAAGTAAATTGACCACCCAAGGAGCTGGTGAAATGTAGCAAAAAATATGTCACACAGAGAATTTAAATTTTTTTTCACAAAATATTTTCAGCAGCTATCTAAAAATGGTCCATCAGCTTTCATCAGTAATAGCAACGATGACAATTTTTGATGAGTTCTATCCAGAAGGAAATCATTCAAATTCAGCACCTGGGAAAATTAAAAACACCAAGTTAGTATTACCTGCATTCAATTGTCTACAGCCCTTCTACAGTTTGTCTTGTTATTTTCCAGGCTACTCTAAGATATGTTAAAATCTACCTCAGTGTTTTTAGCCTTTTATGCCTCTTCAAAGTTTCTCTCTTCTCTTTAACTATCTTAACATTTTGAAAAGTGATAGATTATTCAATCCTTTTGCTTTTTTTCTTTTAAAGCTCTTTAATGGATTTTAGTTTTGCGTGCTTGTGTTACCTTATACAAAATCCAGGGAAATATGGACATGGGGTTTTTATCACCTGATCATACTTCCATGACTATGGAAGTGAATTTGACAGTTAGTGGGCATGTCTACATGAGACACTTAATGCACAGTAGCCTAGTAACACATTAATTTGATCCAAGATCAGTTTATTTGTGAGTAAACTACTTACTTGGGCAGGTGTCTACACATGCAGAGACTAGGGAGCAGATTTGCTGCTCTTAGCACCAAACCTCCTGCAGCTCTGTAGTGGGCCCCTGCTGCCACCGGGGGAGCTCCAGGTTCCAGCTGCAGCTGCCAGCAGCTGGCAGCCCTCTTGGCAAGCCAGCCCCGCTCTCTGCTCCCTGGCCAGCCACTTCCATGGCCAGGAGCAGCGTGCACAGCGCAGGGGCTGGTGAGGTTGGCACTGGCCAGGGCTCTCCAAGCTGCTAGTGGAGACTGCAGCCAGGAAGCTCAGTAGGATGGGCTGCTGGATGCCTGAAGGGCCCTCCCCTGGTGACATGTCACCACGGGTACCAGGCTGGGGCAGGGGCTCAGGTAGGTCACCCATGCTGCTGTACACAGCACAGCTGCAGCTTGGGTCCCGGGGTTTAAGGATCTTCATCAGTTGCTGCATAAAGGGCATGGACTTTCGGGCACCCCGGACCAATGTTTGTGGTCAGTCATGGTGACCCACTGTGCCCACAAGGCCTTGACTTTTATGCGGCACTGTCATGCTGACCAGTCATTCCTGTGCTCCTGCATCCAGCCTGAGAGGCCCTCATAGACATGGGCATTGGAGTGCCAGCCGTGCATGAACTGGCACTGCACTTCTGCCTCACCCCACAGTGCCACAAAGTTGCCAGTCTCCTCCTGTGACCAGTTGGGGCCCCAGGTGGCAGGCACAGGTATGGGCATGGGTGTCAGTGAGGAGGATGCCCTCAGAAATCCTGCGCCAGCTCTCTGGGCCTCCCCGCAGCTGCCCCTGTGCTGCCGGGCCTGGGCAGCTGCTTGCAGCACCCAGCACAGGGGCATGGCATGGGACTGGCCAGCTGTGTGGCAGAAGCAATGCCCCACAGCACCTTAAGGCTGTGGGCAGGCTGCTGTGGGTGGGCTGTGGGCAGGTTGAGCTAACCCTGCCAGCCAGAAGCTGCCTGAAGCTGGGCCTGGGAGGTGGCAGGCCTGGTAGGAGGCTGCAGCACCCTGCAAGCCTGGACAGCATGGGCCTGGCAGCTGCATGGCACTGCAATACCAGGCAGCAGTGCAGGGGTTCAGGCAGACTGGTGAGGCTAGCCTTGGCTTGTCCAGGGTGACACGGGGCCTGGAGTGGCTTCAGGCTGTCTGCTGGTATACCTTAGGGCTCAAATTGCCTGCAGGCTTTTAACGGCCTGAGGCAGGGGCTGCCATACAGGCAGCTCAGCCCTGGGGCTGGAGAGACTCCCAGCCTGGAATACTGGGACTAGCCTCAGGCCAGCCGCCTAGTGCCAGGGCTGATCTGGGAGCAAATTTGCTCCCAGGTTGTGTCTACATATGCCTAACTGTGCAGTAACTCACCCACTGCACAGTAACGTGCTGGGCAAAAACCGTGCTAAAACACTACTGTGCAATAGTAGTAGGCTACTGCACAGTAAGCATCACTAAAACCCTGTGCCAGCCCTATGATGCAGTAACTCTAGTTACTGCGCATTTAGTTAGAACTTCATTAAGCAAGTCCTAAATGAAATGCGCAGTAGCTACTGCGCATTAATGGAAATGTAGACGGGTCCACAGCGAGTGCATTTAGAGGCAGAATACTGTCATACCATGGGAGAGAGGGAATGTCACATACTACCACACTGTAGTGGGATCAGGGCTCCAACCACAGAGTTGGACACCCCCTGGTAGTCAGGTCCACCTGCTGTGCTCCCCCATCTCTGTATTATCTCCTGTTTCCTGGGAAGTGCCACATCTTCTGTGTCAAATGTTATGATGAATTTAGGTGGCTCTTTTGAAGTCAGAGCAGCCCCTTTAGGTGTTTTACCTCTTGGCACAGTCCCTTATAGATTATCTGCACTCAGCACAGTCCATCAGGGCACACCAACTGGCCTCCATTCACCCCTTACTGGCCACCCCATGCCTTAGGGCTGTCTCCCTATGCTTTCCCTCTTCTTTCTGGGCTTGCCTTTTCTGGCTTCTCTCTGTAACCTGTAAACTCTAATATAGGATTTGCCTGTCCCTAGGGTTCTCCCTCTCATTTCTACCCAGCTCCTTTTCTTCACTAGCTCCGCAGCCTCAGTCTCCTGTGGGCTACAAAACCATCCTTTACTCTCAGGGACTCCTTTACCAAGGCTGGCAAAGGCAGCGCTGCAGCAGTTTTCAGGCAGCTCTTCTCTCCCCTGTGTCCTGAGCGTGAGCCACTTCAGCTAGGGACAGACATTACATATAAACCAGTTTAAGTGATCAGATACTGGTTTAAACTTGTAACAGAACAGATGTTCAGTGCACATAAACCAGTTTGAGAATGACTGAAATCAGTTCGAGATAAACCTGGTTGAATGTAGTATCAGACTTAACTGATTTGCCTCAAAACAGTTTATGAAATGTCTGTCTGGTTTAAGATAACCAGACACCCCCAGCATCCCGGCATGCTCTCTGGGCTGGGTGGGGCTCTCATTTTACAGCAGGGATGGCCCCTCCCCTCTGCTCCCTGGCTGCAGCTCCAGAGACTGCAGGCTGCTTCCCCCCCTCCCCTCACCACTCCTTGCTAAGCAGGAATTTCCCCCTCCCCTCTGCCTTGGTAAGTGTCATAACCCAGTGATTTTTAGTGCCTCGGCACATTGGAATTTTCCCGCCACATGGAGCTTTCTTTGCACGGTGGATTTCTCAGCTGCAGAAAGAAATCCCCGGTGCAAAAGAGTTCCCGCCATTCGTATGCAAATTAGTGTCCCATTATTGGTCAATTCTAAATTATTGGCTAGCATTGGCCTCATTAGCCGTATAAAAGGTTAGAGCGGAAAACCCCCACCTGGCGGTTCAGGCTACTGGCCATAGCCTCAGACCGCCGCTCGGCCCTGACATGGTGTCACGAACAGGATGCGGGGAAGACACAATGGAGTTTGAGTTAGTGAAAAACTGCCCTTGGCGCAGTGGGAAACGGCACGTAACAGATACTGAAGAACTGGAGGCGCGTATCGCTTACCATCAGGCGGGCGGAATGGGTGAAAGACTCATCAGCAGCTACTTTTCGCTGAAGGGAGAAGAGAGGGAAGCACATCTTCACCCCGGAGCTTTCAGGTGTGTGATGGGTGGAGAGCGGGTCCTATTCAGATCCCGAGAGGAAGGGGGCATCGTGTCCTCCGTCCGAGTAAAACCGGCAGGTGCAGCAGACCCGATCCTCGACCGAGAATATACCCGCTGCTTGCGATATGTGCAGGAGACGGAAGACCAGCTTAGTCCCCAGGCAGTGTTGTCTAGACTGAGAAGCCGCGAGCTCCCGTCCAATCTCCGTGAGAGTTCGGAGACAGAGGAACGCGCCGCGACTGAAGGAGTAGCCCCAAAGTGTGACAAGGAAAGACTGTTGAGTGTAATGGTTTGTACTGTAACAGCTTTAATGCAAGAAAATGCAAGTTTGAAAGCCCGGCTGCTCGCAACCATTCAGGCGGCTAAAGATGCGGCTGTGAAAAAAGATCCTGAGACGCCATTCCAAGATGGCACTGAGCGAGAAAGGAAAAAGTGACAACCAGAAAGAACAGGAGGCCTGATTCTGGATTTGGTCCATAAGTTCTATTTTAAAAGTCACTCATCGTTATGGAAGTCACTCATCGTGGTGTCCTGTGACCAGTGGGGTCCCCCAAGGCTCTGTCCTTGGACCCATACTGTTCAACATCTTCATTAATGATGTGGACACTGGAGTCAGAAGCGGACTGGCCAAGTTCACCGATGACACCAAACTTTGGGGCAAAGCATCCACACCAGAAGACAGGCAGGTTATCCAGGCTGACCTGGACAGGCTCAGCAAGTGGGCAGACGAGAATCTGATGGTGTTCAACGCCGATAAATGCAAGGTTCTCCACCTTGGGGAAAAAAAACCCGCAGCATCCTTATAGGCTCGGCAGTGCTATGTTGGCTAGCACTATGGAAGAAAGAGACTTGGGGGTCATCATTGACCACAAGATGAACATAAGCCTGCAATGCGTTGCGGCGGCTAGTAAAGCGACCAAAACGCTGGCTTGCATCCATAGATGCTTCTCAAGCAAATCCCGGGACGTCATTCTCCCCCTGTACTCGGCCTTAGTGAGGCCGCAGCTGGAGTACTGTGTCCAGTTTTGGGCTCCACAATTCAAAAAGGATGTGGAGAAGCTTGAGAGAGTCCAGAGAAGAGCCACGCGCATGATCAGAGGTCAGGGAAGCAGACCCTACGATGACAGGCTGAGAGCCCTGGGACTCTTTAGCCTG
>NW_005842081.1:356830-362263 GCF_000455745.1 Alligator sinensis | reverse complement strand
AGCCCCCAAGGTCTGGAACAGCCTGCCACCGGAGGTGGTTCAAGCGCCTACATTGAACACCTTCAAGAGCAAACTGGATGCTTATCTTGCTGGGATCCTGTGACCCCAGCTGACTTCCTGCCCTTTGGGCAGGGGGCTGGACTCAATGATCTTCCGAGGTCCCTTCCAGCCCTAATGTCTATGAAATCTATGAAATTTATCGTTTTGAGGATTTTTGTCTTACAGGTTCAGGACTCAGAGTGCGTGGTGGGGGCAGGTCCCAAGAGAGAGAAAGAGAGCATCGTTGAAGAAGCGAGGGCTTGACTTGTGGCTTCGCCATGACGCCTACTGAAGTCCTGATAATTGAATTCCTTGTTATGAATATAATTATGTGATTTTTAGTGCCTCGGCACATTGGAATTTTCCCGCCACCTGGAGCTTTCTTTGCATGGTGAATTTCTCAGCTGCAGAGAGAAATCCCCGGTGCAAAAGAGTTCCCGCCATTCATATGCAAATTAGTGTCCCATTATTGGTCAATTCTAAATTATTCCTATGTGGCGGCTAGCAATTGGCTCGCTAGCCGTATAAAAGGGTAGAGCAGTTTTCGCCCAAGTTGGAGGACTCTGCAACCATCTCGTGGAGAACTCTGAGCGTGCTGTGGAGCCTAGCGAACTCCGCGTGTGTGTCTTAGAGGAGGACATAGAGGCCTGATCAGCTTCTTGCCACTCCCCGTCATAGTGTAAATTTGACGTATTCCCCGAGTGAAGCGTTCGTGGAGTCGTGCTTCGACGACTCATCTCAGTTCGGTGCGGTTCGGAAGAGATCTCACTTGTGTTTGTTTGTGTGCAACTGTAACTCAAGCAAGTTTCCTTCCTGCTCTGCGACCATCGGCAGTGTAAGTAAAGCCTTCTTTAAAAAAAACCAATACGCTTCTGTGCCTAACTCTACTCCGTCGTGGAAAAGCCCCACCTGGCGGTTCAGGCTACTGGCCATAGCCTCAGACTGCCGCTTGGTCCCGACAGTAAGGAGGTGTTTGTGTATTAGCTAGTGGACCACATGCTGGCTACGGTCCATGCTAAATCAACAGATAGAATCAACAGGCAGAATCAACAAGTAGCTGGCAATGTCCCTCTGTTGTTTTCTTAATTGGGTGATAAACACTGCTATCAATTCCCTGCTCAGCTAATCAGAGCTCCTGCTGGAGCCTGGCCATGCCCCGCTTAGCTCCATGCAATGGAAGGAAGGGAGGGCTTGTCTAGCACTGCCCAGCTTCTAGCCTGAGCCACTGCAGGCATGTGCTTGCAATTCTGGGATGCATATCCAGTTACAAAACTGATTTAGCTTAGCCAGGTTAGACTAATCTGCAAAGAATGAATCAATTCAGGTTCAGGCTTTTTGAACGTCTGTTTCTAGCCTTCCAGTCACATGCTGTCTAACTTCTTAACTGGGGCCAAGGGTTTCTCCTGAGCCCTGCAGTCCTGCCATAGCCACCACTTAAATAGATGCCTAGAGTTCAGCACCCTATCCTATTCCTGCTTGCTTCAGGTAAGGGGCTGGTAGCTTGTTACTACCTTGGAGCTATGGCTTCTAACTCCCTCCTTCTGCCCATCTCTTTGCAGTTGGCACCAATTCAGCTGCCAGAAATCTCACAGCCACCCAATGGTGCCTTCACTCCCTCTTGAAAGAACATGGGTTAGGGGCACCTCTTACACACCAGAATGGTACATGGCTAAGTTGTGTTGAACCAGCTGAATACTACATCTCTAGACTGCTTCTCGGTCTGTAGGAGGATTTCGTCTACCATCATCCTATGAAACAAAGCAGCCCACAGCCCAGGACTCGTGGCCATGATCCTGCACCCACTGGAGTTGATGATGAAACACAGAATGACTGTTTCTGTGTAGAATCAAGTTCTCCATGTCTATAGGTGGGTGAAAGGGCTTGGATAAGATACAAATTGCCTCAACATGCACAGGACTCTAACTAGGGCCAAACTGAGGGCGTATTCAGTCTCACATTAACCTCAGTGATGTCAGAAGCTGAAAGCAGTGTTTTATTATTCAAACAGCATGATCTCTACTTCTTGGTTTCATCTGAATCTGGAAGAAGTACAGCTAAAATCCTAAAGGAAAGGCTGTTCCTACAATATATCATAAATAGAAGTATACAAGCAAAACTCCTTCTGGCTGCAACACCAAAACATTGGGAAGCAACCACCAAAATTCATAATTTTTTAACATGACTTCATTATAAAACTTACTATCTTACCACTCACCCATGCATTTCACGGTCAGCTTTGAGTCAGCCTTTGAGAGAGCAATGCTCTTGTTTTACTGCCTTTTACTTTCTGATGTTTGTGCTCTGTGAATTACTGTGAATTTGTGCTCATGAGAAGTACCAGAAAGAGGAAGCACCTCACCCTCCAATGATGTTCAGCCTCTGTATGTCCTCTGAGACACTGATAATATAGACCAAAATTCATCCACCAGATGTTGGTTGAATTATGACTGTTTAAGAATATAGTCCCAAAAGAACTTTCCTAGTGGGACCTGTGAGTACATCTCTAGAACTGTCTCATTAACGAAGAATTTTTATTTTACTTGTTTTGAAAGAGATGGGAGTTTCACCATATATGTCATTCTAATCACAGTATAACAGGGTCACTCTACTCCTACCATATCCTGTAAAAAAACCTCTCTCTCTCTCTTATTTTGGATTTATTTAAAGTCCCGTGTTTATATATAAATATTTTTTCATAGATTTCATAGACATCAGGGCTGGAAGGGACCTCGGAAGGTCATCGACTCCAGCCCCCCGCCCAAAGGGCAGGAAGTCAGCTGGGGTCATAGGATCCCAGCAAGATAAGCATCCAGTTTCATCTTGAAGGTGTTCAATGAAGGCGCTTGAACCACCTCCGGTGGCAGGCTGTTCCAGACCTTGGGGGCTCGGACAGTAAAGAAGTTCTTCCTTATGTCCAGCCTGAAACGATCTTGAAGTAGTTTGTGACCATTCGACCTCGTCATCCCTTGGGGCGCTCTGGTGAACAAATGTTCCCCCAGATGCTGGTGGTCACCCCTGATAAACTTGTAGGTGGCCATCAGATCACCCCTGAGCCTGCGCTTTTTCAGGCTAAAGAGCCCCAGGGCTCTCAGCCTGTCATTGTAGGGTCTGCTTCCCTGGCCTCTGATCATGCGCGTGGCTCTTCTCTGGACTCTCTCAAGCTTCTCCACATCCTTTTTGAATTGTGGAGCCCAAAACTGGACGCAGTACTCCAGCTGCGGCCTCACTAAGGCCGAGTACAGGGGGAGAATGACGTCCCGGGATTTGCTTGAGAAGCATCTATGGATGCAAGCCAGCGTTTTGGTCGCTTTACTAGCTGCCGCATCGCATTGCAGGCTCATGTTCATCTTGTGGTCAATGATGACCCCCAAGTCTCTTTCTTCCATAGTGCTAGCCAACATAGCACTGCCGAGCCTATTAGGATGCTGCGGGTTTTTCTTCCCAAGGTGGAGAACCTTGCATTTATCGGCGTTGAACACCATCAGATTCTCGTCCGCCCACTTGCTGAGCCTGTCCAGGTCAGCCTGGATAACCTGCCTGTCTTCTGGTGTGGATGCTTTGCCCCAAAGTTTGGTGTCATCGGCGAACTTGGCCAGTCCGCTTCTGACTCCAGTGTCCACATCATTAATGAAGACGTTGAACAGTATGGGTCCAAGGACAGAGCCTTGGGGGACCCCACTGGTCACAGGACACCACGATGAGTGACTTCCATAACGATGAGTGACTTTTAAAATAGAACTTATGGACCAAATCCAGAATCAGGCCTCCTGTTCTTTCTGGTTGTCACTTTGATAACACTATACAGTCACACAGTATTCCAGCTCTGTCTGTTTGATGTTCTCTCATTTATAACACATTATCAGAGTGACAGCTGGCAGTAACAAGACGCCAAGAGCCAGATCTGTACAGTATGTCTTATTGAAAAATATTTCTCTCTTAAAAGGAAGATAGGTTGACTAAGTAGTGAGGGATCTCCCCCTCCCCCAATGGCTGGGATGATTCATGGGGAAAGTAGCCCAGACACAATTTCACACATCACTAGCAAACACAGAGGTCCACCTTACATTCCATATTCAGGTTAAATCCCAGAGGATTCACTAGGAGAGTTTCATCTGACAACAAATGCAGGAAGAACAGTGGGATTTAGTCTATAAACACAAGGAATTGGTCCTGATCCTCAGAGGTAACTATCATGCAACTTCTACTAAAACCATTGGGAACTGCAGACATGAAAGCCTAAATACTGTTTCACCGAATGGAGCCTAATTGTTATGTGTCTACACCTAGGTAAGAGATACTTTGTGCATGCTCAGATTTGATCCACTAGGGTAATTTAGATGCTCTGGGTGATGCTATTCTGCCTGGGAAGGGAAATGACATCATATAAATCTTCAAAACTGATGGGAGAAAAACTAGATGGAGTGGCTGTGTGGAGGCGGAGCCTGACCCTCTCTCCTTTGAAGCCAATAGTTTACTGTTTAGGGCAGATGCCTAGAGAATGAGAGAACTAGGTTCTTTGACCCCTCTCCCAGAAAAGGGATGAGGGGTTGAACCTATATCACATCAAAGTACATTAACCACCAGACCTTGAGTATTTTCCGGTTGAAGTTGGCTCACTCAGCACCATATCAGTCCAGGCCCAAATAGTTTTGATGATTTGTACCCTTTTCTCTTGATCCTTTGTGCTCTTGTCACTTGATCCCCACCACTCCCAAACCTGCTTTTATTCCTGGGGTCCCATCAGCTGCTGCAGCTTCCAAGTCTTATGCTGTTGAACAGATTACAAAGTTACCCAACTTCCTGGTATATGCAGACTCTCCCTCAACCACACACCTTGGGACTACACACAAGCAAATTACTGAGTTACTTGATAGTATATGGTTGTGAGTTGTAAGAGAATCGTGGAAGAACCAGAGGCAGAGAGTTACAAGTTCAACAGAGGCTGAAGAGCTACCAGATTCTTAGGGCCCCAGAACTTTCTTCTTGTTTTCTCTTCGCCTGACCCACTCCCTCCCTTTTTTTTGGCAGTAACCTTTGCCTTTCTTTCTGGAGACCTTTCTGACCTAACTGTATACCTGGCTTGGCTAGACCTCCTTTTAACCACTTGACCACAGCAAGGTTTTGTGGATCAGTAGAGAAGCCAGGAGCCATCAAAGACCTGTATGTCCGTGTGGCAGAAATGCCCCGTCGGTGCCCCTCTCCAGAGATCTGTCTCAGCCAGCCTGAGAGGCTGCTGTTGAATCTCTCACAGCGGGGATCTCCCACCTTGTCTGCAGACAAAAGCCTGGCGCCTGGGAGGCGATGCTCTGGTCACCTGGGCAAGGTGGGGGAAAGACCCGGCCCTGCGCGCGGGCCCAGGTAGCCAGGGATGCTTTGCAGATTGGACGGTTTGTA
>NW_005842081.1:312105-356724 GCF_000455745.1 Alligator sinensis | reverse complement strand
ACTAGATATTTAGCTTCAGTAACTCAGATGCGTGTTTGAACGGCTACCTCAGCCACCCTGGTTTGCTCTATGGGATTCCTTTGATATTCCTGTAATATTTCTATGATATTGCTCTACCTTTTACCCTGTTTCCGCCCTACCCCTGTAATCAATAAAGTTCTCCTTTGTGACCGGGGTGGAGACTTATTGAGGGGTGGGTCTAAATTATGCCAAGGAGGCCCCTTAGGTCGGTGGACTAAGGGAGGCTTCCTAATAAGCCCCTGACTTGGGGAAGTGCCCCAAGTGCTTGTATTGGATCTAGTACCCATTGGACGATCAGGCCTGTGTTTTCCAAGGTGCACAGAGCCAGAAGTGAGACCAGAGCCTTGGATGGTGGCAGCGGGAACCCCAGGCTAGCGGGTGTGCTCCAGGGAAGGGGTCGGCCGGACGGGAGGCACCCCAGGGAGGCACTCGGAGCCTGGAAGGTGGTCGGGCGCAGGGAGGTGGGCGGCTCAACGCAGGAGCGCCCCCTACTGGCCCGCCACAGTCCCACCACAGGCCTCTCACCTGCAAAAGTCTCACTGCAGTACCTAAAGCAAGAGAAGTGTAGCAGAGCCACACTTCATTAAAGTAACATAATTAACGGACTGCTCTTTCATTAGTTTGTTACCTCACTCAGTGGGACTCCATGCTTTCCTGGATATGGGAAGCAGAGGTATGTTTATTTGTCAGAAATATGAGCTCTGGATTAAAACTCTCCAAGTTAATTTAAAATTTAGAATTATTGAAGTTTTTGTGACATAACCAGCCTTTGCCCCATAGGACATGTGGTCATGGGGTTTCATTTCTTTTTCTCCACATAGTCCTTATTCTTGTCATACATATACTGCCCCAAAATTTCCAATAAAGTGCCTAATACTAGGCATCTAAATCCATATCTGAACATCCAAGAAGCCATTTGTTTTTCAGAAGTGTTGAGCTGCTCCAGGCCTTACAGGAGTCATTCCAGTTCTCTAGCACCAGAAAGAACTCAATCAACCCAAGCTGTTTGAGCTGTACATTGAGCCTAGGCTTTGTAAAAGGCCTACCTGGGTTTGGCAACATGTTGCATCCACTCTCTTTAACTACTGTATGATTAGATTCCCACAATTCCAGCATCCATCCTCCAAACAGAGGGATGCTGGGAAGCATTAAAAGCATTGGGGGACCAAGGGTTATTCACCATCCTAGAATCTCACTGCTGTCATTGGCTCTCACCTGAAGTGCACCCCAGATGAGCTGATGGAGATCTAGCCCTTGCAAGTCATGTTTTTATGTAACCCAACCAGCAACTAGGACAGTGATTGTCAATGATGAGGGTGAGTGGAATCTCACAAGGAATATAGGCCAAGCCACCACTGACTGAACCTGCTACATCTCTGGTTTGCTCATGCAAGGGGTTTCTTCCAATTGCTGGTTCTTCTCTGTCTGTAGAACCATGTCTTTGTCCTGGTCTACAATTTCACAAGGGAGCAGGACCACAGCAGCATAGAGACGGTAACATCTCCTAGCTAAAAAGGAGGCGTACACCCAATGGAAGAGAGGGGCCATCACCAGGGAGGACTATACCTTGGTTGCTCGGGGCTGTAGGGGGGTGGTCAGGAAGGCCAAGGTGGAGATGGAACTGGGACTAGCTACCCGGATCAAGGACAACAAGAAGTCCTTTTTTAAATACATAGGGGGTAAAAAGAAGGTACCGGGTAATGTGGGGCCTCTGCAAGACACGCTAGGAAATCTGCTCATCACACCAGACGACAAGGCTAACCTATTTAACAATTTCTTTGCTTCCGTTTTTCTGAGCAGGGACCAGGTCACCCCCCTCTGTTCCTCCCCTACACCACAGCCCAAGCCTCACAGATGGCATCGAGATGTTCTCACAATCACCAGCCCCACAATCCTAGTGTTGAAGCCCTCTATGATCTCCACCCCAGAGTGCTGAGGGAATTAGCAGAGGTCATTGCGGGACCCCTGGCATGGCTTTACGAGCACTTATGGTGCTCTGGCATGGTGCCAGAGGACTGGGAAAGGGCCAATGTTGTTCCCATTTTCAAAAAAGGGAGGAAGGAGGACCCAGGAAACTATAGGCCAGTCAGTCTTACCTCGATCCTGGGTAAGCTTTTTGAGAGAATTATCTTGGCGCATGCCCGCAAGGGGCCAGCAGAGGATTGCTTAGGGGCAATCAACATGGGTTCATTAGAGGCAGGTCCTGTCAGACCAACCTGATGGCCTTCTATAACCAGGTCATAAAATCCTTAGATGCAGGGGTAGCAGTGGATGTAGTCTTTCTGGACTTAAGGAAGGCCTTCGACACTGTCTCTCACCCCATTCTCATTAAAAAAAAGGGGGCTGTGGCGTTGACACCTACACAGTCAAATGGGTCACTAACTGGCTGGAGGGTCGCACCCAGAGACCAGTGGTGGATGGGTCTTATTCGGCCTAGAGGGATGTGGGCAGTGGAGTTCCACAGGGCTTGGTCCTTGGACCCGCGCTGTTCAACATCTTCATCAGCGACTTGGATGAGGGGGTAAAAAGCACTCTGGTCAAATTCATAGATGACACTAAGATGTGGGGGGATGTGGGCATGCTAGAAGGGAGGAATAGGCTGCGATTGGACCTAGACAGGTTATAGGGGTGGGCGGATGAGAACAGGATGGGTTTCAACACTGACAAGTGCAAGGTACTGTACCTGGGGGGGAAGAACCAGCAGCATACCTACAGGCTGGGGAGCTCCCTTCTCGTCAGTGCAGAGGCAAAAAAGGATCTTGGAGTCATTATTGATGCCAAAATGAACATGGGCCAACAGTGTGGGGAAGCGGGCAGGAAGGCCAACTGCACCTTGTCATGCATCCACAGATGCATCTCGAGTAGGTCCAAGGAGGTGATCCTTCCCCTTTATGCGACACTGGTCAGGCCACAGTTGGAGTACTGCATCCAGTTCTGGGCGCCGCACTTCAGGAGGGATGTGGACAGCACTGAGAGGGTCTAGAGGAGGGCTACCCACATGATCAGGGGACAGCAGGGCAGGCCCTATGAGGAGAGATTAGGGACCTGAACCTGTTCAGCCTCCACAAGAGAAGGCCAGCAGGCATTGGGGGAGTCCCTGTTCCCCCGAGCGCTACCAGGAGTGACAAGAAATAATGGTCACAAGCTGGCAGAGGGTAGATTCAGACTAGACATCAGGAGGCACTACTTCACTGTCAGGGTGGGTAGGATCTGGAACCAACTTCCAAGAGAAGTGGTGCTGGCTCCTACCCTGGGGGTCTTTAAAAAAAGGCTGGATGAACATCTGGCCAGGGTCGTTTGACCCCAGAACTCTTTCCTGCCACAGCAGGGGGTCGGACTAGATGATCTCCTCAGGTCCCTTCCGACCCTACCAACTATGAATAGACGTGTTGCTTTTCCTCTGTACCAGCCTGACTATCTCTGGAAATGGAAGGTAGCTGTGAATAGCTCCAGGCAGTAAGTCTCTCATTGTTTTCACTTGGTCCTTATGTGCATCTGTTGTGCTACCCTACTGATCTCTCTGTCAGGTTATCCTTCCATAAATATGTTATCTTCCTTCTTTATCCTCCTCCCCACTTCACTTCCACACCTCCAGAAGCTTACTTCCTTCCTTGTCTTGCTCTGCATGTTGAGGAAATTGCCATTCCTTTTCTTGAAAAGGCTATTGAGTTGTGTAAAGGCAGGTCCCATTACTTACGTGTACAGTCCTGATATATTCTGGCCATCTTCAACCTTCTGAAATCACCTGAGTGGGGGGGGCATTAAGGAAGTTTCATATCAATGCATTCTTGTGTGTTGGAAGTACTCAGTGGCCATGTCTACAGGAGACGCTAACTGCGCAGTCATTACTGCCTGGTCATTTAGTACTTGCATACACAAGTACTAAATGACTGTGCAGTAACTGGAATTACTGTGCAATGTTGCTGAACAGCTTATAGATGATGCTGACTGCACAGTAGCTCATTACTACTGTGTAGTAGCGTCATGTCATACTTTGTGCCACACGACACTACTGAGAAGTATTAACAAGCTACTGAGCAGTCAATGTCTTGTGTAAATGCAGTCAGGGTGTACTGAGGCCACCATTCATAAGCCATTACACTGTGTCTTTGTCTCAGTTCCACCATTATTTCCCATCGGGCTTTTCTTTTACCTCAACTCATTCTATATCTTGGTGGCTGCCTCACAGCAAGTCATTGAGCAGGGCTATCAAACTCATTTGACTCGGTGGGCTGCGTGAGTGTTACAGGACTGGTCCATGGACTGGATGAATGGTGTGGGAGCAGCCCTATGGGCTGGATCAGGGCCATGGACCTCCTCCACCCTGCATGTCAGATCCAGAACTCACTCTGGCTGACCTGGGATGCAAGTCCACACTGCATGCACATGCAGCTTGCATTCTGGACTGGCCTGAGCAGGCACTGCATTTGGTGCAGTCAGAGTGGGTGCCACGTGTTGTGCAGTCTTATACTGGTTGGAGTGCGCGCAGCAGATCTGGATCTGGCATGTGGCAGGGAAGCGGGTGTGGATCCTCTGGCTGGCGCTGCACAGGTGCTGTGTGCAGCATGGGTCCCAGATCGGGCACAGCATGCATCATATGTACCAGGCCCTGTGTGTGGGGTTGGTCCAGTGCATGCTGTGTGTGGCTTATGGGTCAAGTTGTAACCGAGGGCCAGCAGAGGGGCCAGAGAAGGGGGTTCCATGGGCCAGACCATATCTTTGACATCCCTGTCATAGGACATAAAAGAACCATGTTAAAGCATCTTTTAAAAAGAAAAAATGAGCTGTTATCATTGTAATGGAGCAGGATATTCATGTATTGATTGTGAACTCCATGCATTCTTGTTCTGTGAATGACATGTTTCTTCAGGGGGTCCACTTTGTATTGTCACCTTAAATTCGGAGTGGAACCTTCCTCTTGTATTGCAACCTTTATTGTGGTATACAGCAACCAAGAGGATGCAAGTGCTTTGGTATCTTTTAAAAACTCACCGGGTGTCTACCTGCATCTTTGAGTGCCCAATGCCTTCAAATATATAACCCTAATTCAGATATTCGAAAGAGACATAGCATGTCTTAGCCATAGGACTTTCAATAATGCCCCAAGTCATTACAGAAAACAAAGTAGTTCCCAAGTGACTTATATACTTTTAAAACTTTTGTTCATTTACATCAGTCACTAAAATCCCTGAAAATTGGGAAGAGGATTCTTAGGATTGCAAATGTCCCTTTGAAAATTAATTTCTTCTTAATAATACTATTATTAATAATAGTATTATCAACAATTTGTTCTTGTTCTAGGGTGGTTAGAGCTATCTGCATCTCGCCTCATTATAAGAGAAGGAATTCCCATGTTGCCAACATGCTGAAACAAATAAGCAGCTACTGAACTGTCTAGCAAATCCAAATTTGCCTTCTTGCTTTGCCGCATAAAATAGGGACATGATTTGAATCTCTTTTCCCTCCTTTCTTTAAATCAGCATGGCATTAAAAGGACTTAATTGCCTAAGAAGGACATTGATGAATATGTTCTGAGCATTGCAACCAATCAATGTTGCTGAGAAACCATGATGATACATGCTATTCACAGATTGCAAAATTTGGCACGGTGTTTTGAACCTTTTAATATGAAAATGTGCTTCCACTGTAGTCAATTGGTTGCATTTCACTAAGGGCTTGGTCTCATAGCCTCATACATTTAGGATGTGCAAACTGCACTTAAACACAGGCATCCATATGTTCAAGCAGGAAAACTTGTCCTAAGTGCTATCGCATGGTAATAAAATTAGGACTTTTGGGGTGAGAATTATGGGAAGTAATACAGATTATGTTAAGTAATAAATAGTATGCTACTATAGGGCAGTTCTACAGAGATAATACCAGCAGTCCTCAGTGGCTGTGGTGCGATGCTGGGGTTGGAACCGACAAATACTGGATTGTCAGCCCCAGCCCCAGTATGGCACTGGACCCAGTTAAAGGCTCTGGTGCAGTGGGAGGGCTGGGACTAACAATCAGCTGTTTGTCAGCTGCACAGCTGGCTCTACTCCCATCCAGAGGGCTGAGATTGTACTAAGCATTATCATGCAACAGCTCAGAAATCTTTCTAATTTGTAGCAATGCTTACTACAACCTAAATAAAACATGTCTTAAGTGTAACATGTGACAAGGGCCCTATAGGTAAGTAACCGAAAGGTAGTATACAATATAAACATGTAATTTTATGGTTTTCTTACTCTTACCGAAGAACATACTGGGTCAAACCACAAGTCCATCTATTCCAATATTCTCTAAGTCATAGTGGCACAGAATGCCAAGGGGAATAATTTTTATATAGGGCCTATTCAGATCTGCCTTGCCCCTCTTTTCTTATAGCATCCAGCATTTAGAGGCCTAGGAAGTCCTCATCTGGAGCTTGCACTTGTGGCTATAATATTTAATACCCACTGACGGACCTCTCCCCAAAAAATTGTGTAATCTTCTTCTGAACCTGGTTAAATTGCCAGCCTCTAAAGGCATGTTTCACTTAAAGTCAACAGAAACACTACTCCTAAATGTACTAGCGAATTTTGTAGTGAACAAGGAGTATCCACAACAGCTCCAGGCCTTGCCTGGGAACAAGGCACTCCTGCCGACTTGTCCCCACTCTGTGTGTGCCAACCGCCAGTTATCTTATTGGCAATCCCTCACAGTTGAGGATTATTGTTTCCATGATTGTCTTATCTGTGGGTCCAAAAATGGCTGACAAGGCTGATCCAGGATTGACAGACTGCTGCAACTTGGGCATGTGTTTGTGTGTGGGGTGGGTGGCTCCTGAGTCTTGATTTGGTCCATGGCACGCTGTTTCTGCTGCTTCTGCTTTTCCGTCTCCTGCTGTCATATAAGATTTCAAAGTACTGAGATCCTCGCAGCAGACTCTTTCTCCATTTGGGGTGGTTCTGGGCAACAGTCACCCATGAGTTGATGTCAGTGTTCATTTTTTTCAGGTTGGCCTTGAGGACGTCCTTGAAGCACTTTCTCTGCCCTCCTCTTGAGTGTACTCCTTGACTAAGCTGGGAGAATAACACTTGCTTCGGCAGTCTGGAGTTGGACATCCAGGTGACGTGGCTGGCCCAGCAAAGTTGATGTCAGATGATCATGACCTTGAAGCTCATGGCTTTTGCTTACGAGAGGATGCTAATGTTTGTCCTATTGGCCAACTGCCAATAGGGAAGCAATGTAGCCATCACAGAATGGCAATGAGTATGTACTCAACGCTGCTCTTTGGCTCTCTGTCTCGAGGGTGCATATTGCCTCATTCCTGAGATTTGGTGAGTTAGGTATTCATCATTGCAGGCTCTCTCTTAGGTGCAGCATGGAAATTGTATAGACATGACCCTGAAGTCATCTTAGATACTTTGAGCCCTTCAGATTATTCTAGGTAAATTTTGACCTCCTGCTGTTAACAGAAACGGATCAAATTGTAATCTCTTCCATTGGGTTTGCTGTTTTTTTTTTTTTAAGGCAATTCACCCGATCCTTCTGTTGCATATGCCAGTAGCAATTGGGAATTAGCTCAGCAGAAGTAAATCAAATTACAGCTAGGTAATACAGGTGTCAGAGGAAGATCAAGCTTCCTAACTTCAACTGGAAGTTTTCCAAATGAAGACTAAGCTTAAAAAAAAACAAAAAAGGAAAAAAAAACCCAAAACAAAAAAACCTCAAAATGCCCAAAGCTCCTGTCAGGATTTGGCTCTTTCTTTTTTTTTTTTGCCTCAGACTGTCTATCAGGAAGCCCTGATTCCTAGAGGTCATGAATGAAATAGCATATTAATAACTAGAGGGGTAAAGGGATTACTTAGAAAGATTAAAAAACTCAAGACTTTATTTGGGGTCCCTTACTTTTAGGAATGTTTCAGGTTGGGAAGCCAAAACAAAGGGGAACTTTTACACATGTGGGCCTAAATGCACAGGCCACATCCTTAGGTAGTGAGAATTACTTTAATGGCATTGACTCTAAACACTGATTTAATTTGGCCCAGGTTGGCTGGCTAATTGATTGTGAAGGAGAGACATAATGGTTACATAGGATCAGTTAAAAGTAGAAAAGTATTGGACGTGTATATACCAAAGACTGAGTGGGATTTTTTATAGTGGTACAAAGATAACTAGGAATCCAGAGATTAAATGATGAAAATTAAAACTCTGGCAGAATACCTGAGGAGGCTTCCTGACAGCTCTGCACCATTCACATAGTGGCGTTTCATAGAGCTTAATACTCTCTGTATTTCTCCTGCTAGAGCTTCCTTTCAGGGATTAGCAAGCCTGTGGGCCAGATCCAGTCCAAGTCCACAGTGCCACTGGATCTGGCCCGTGGAGCTGGGAAGCTTCACTGCCATTTGGCAGCAGGGGGCTTCACCTATGAGACAGCTGGATGGCAGGGAGAAGCAACCATGGCTGGGAGGCTGGGTCCTAGCACCAGCTGGTCTTGTGTTGACATGTAAGTGTTGACTGGGGGGGAGGCACAACTCTGCACTGCCACCACCGCACTTGCTGCTGCTGGGCACTGGCTCAGCTGGGCTGCATCCCCCCGCCCTGCTGTCAGTGCAGAAATCTGGGGGACAGACTTAAGGTCCCTGACCCCGTGAAGCCCTCTGTAGCAGGGGTGCTCAAATCCTGGCCCGTGGAGCTATGTCTGCAGGTCTCCTTAAGGGGCAGAAAATTTGGCAGTGGGGGAACAGCAGCAATGTAACTGCCATTCCTCTGCTGCCAAATTTCCAGACCTGTAGGGAGCCCAGCAGGCTGGATAATATGGCCCCATAAGCCAGACTGGATCAGCGCGTGGCCAGATCTAGGTGTATGGGGTTGGGCTGGCATGTGGCCGGATCATGAGATCCGGCACACAGACCAACCCACACTACTCATCTGGCCCACAAAGCTGGAAGCTTGGGTGCCAGTGCTCTAGGGGGACTGCATTCAAGGGGGCAGACAAGTATTACTGCTTTGAGGATCGCTTGATCCTGGTTCTTACAAGGCCAAGAAAATGCTACTCTTCTCCACAGCTGGGAAAGTCCAAGGATAGAGCAATAGAGAAAGAGAACAGAGCCTAAGTATCTTTAGCTCCTAGTATATCTGGGGCTAAGTTTTTAATTAATTTAAGCACCCAACTCCCATTGAACTCAACTGGTGTTAAATCACTAAATACCTTAAAAAATCTGGATGCTGGTCCTTTTCCAAGTCTACCTAGTGCAGATCTCATATTCTACCTTGTCTCTTTTAAAAGACAACATATCATCGTGGCATCATTTTTTTCTTTATGGCATCAATATTTATTTTAGCTGGTGGCCCTTTGAAATATGGCATTGATAGACCTTGTTTTTAAAATGTCCTTTCCTCGTACTTACACCAATTCCCTCCAGCTTTTGAAATGGAAGTGCAAAGATGGTTTAATTAGCTGAATAAATATTAACTTTTGTGGAGAAAAATCTAAGCTAGCTATCCCTTCAAATGCAGTGATCACTGAATGGAAATTGCCTCAATATGTTTCTGTTTGATGTATTTTGGCAGCTTCCATTTATATTACATACATATAGACATACATATATGTATGTATATGTATACGTACATACAGACAGACCTACATATACATTTACATACATGTACATACATGTACATACATATTTACCTACATATACATGTACAGACAGACAGACCTACATACATATTTATATATATGTAGGTCTGTCTGTCTGTACATGTATATATAATGTGTGTGTGTGTGTGTGTGTGTGTATCCATTATATATATAGGGGGTGTGTCCATCCCATTTAATATTAATAGATCACTGAAGCACTGAAGAAGGAAAATCCCCTGAAAGAAGATGTTATTTAGCAGAGGAATAAACAGCTTCTCTCTTTGCTTGTCCTCACATTCTCTTCACCATTTGACAGACATTCTCCTTGGCACTTCCTCCAAGCCTTTGTGTTTTTTTGATCCCAGACTTCACAAAACAGTCCCTTGTCCCCCACACCCTGCCAAGGTTGCTTCTTGCATACTCCTTTTCCTGTAGATTAACAAACAGGATATTATTGTAAAAACAAACAGCAATTGCTGTTTTCACTGCTGCTAATCACAAAAAGAACCAGAGGGAACTGAAAGCTCTAAACTTCTTCCTTTATTTAACAATTGAAATAGAAGACAACTTTAGTTCTGCTCTTGTCAGGTGAAGATCAAACAGTTTTCACTGCTAATCACCACAGGCTTCAGCAGATAGCTCTGCAATTTGTTGTTCCTCCTTTGAAATTTTAAGGTGAATTAAGGTTTTAAAGCATTCTCATACCTTTCATTGGAAAGCAGGGATCATTTAAAGAAAGCAGCAGTAGCGGTTCATGACAAGAACAAGGGTAAAGATATTTTCCTGGACTGCGTGTAGCTTCAGGCTGTTTCAGTATTAAGGCAGAAAGATTGTTGCATTCTGTTTTCCTGCTTTCCTCCTATGGGTAATGTAAGTGGAGTAAAAAGCCATGTCTTTGTACTTTCTGCTCTGAGTGGACCCCAAAATTGTCTCTAGTGGGTTATGGAATAGAGAAAATCCCACACAATTTACTGATTCGTTTTGATGCGCTGGCTGGGGGAGTAGTTAGCTGATTGCACGATTTCACAATGATTACACACTTAATTTATACAACACAATTTTATTTTAAAACTCTTTGCTACGTATATAACACTGCTTAGCTTTAAGAAACACCACAAACATTAAAAACACAATAATTACATATATCAGAAACAATGCTCCAAATGCACTTCCTTCCCAAACAATGCTATAAGAATTAGTGTTACAAAAACAACTACAATTACAACTAAAAGTTAAATTTGAATCAATACTGTTATTTTTCATAATATACTTACAATCCTAGAATTCCGAGAAGCCAAATACCAAAATATGGTTTCATTCCTCAGTAGTACGATTTAATGGGTTGGCCTCAGTAGTACGGTTCAATAGGCTGGCCTCAGCAATACGATTCAATGAGCTGGGCTCACCAGTGATAGGACTACGTCCCCTTCCTTCAGTCCCTTTCGGGCGCTCCGCGGCTTCAGCGTGAACTAAGAGATTCCTGTTCACGGAGAGGCTTGATTAGGCGATCAATCTAATCTGAACTTACACTTGCGATTCTTCCTTCGTTGTTCTGCAAGTGAAGTCACCTCCAAATTGGGACAGTAAGTTACAGGTTTTTATTGAGTGAGCTGCCGTCATCGGGCTCCTCCTACTCAATTCATCATAACTCCCAAATTTGGGCTCGGATCTTACTCAACAGAAATTACCTTTGTTGAGCATTTTTAAATTATTCTTGGGGAGACTTCCATATCACTGTAAATACTCTTTTCTTTTTACCAGTCTGGTTAAAAGGCCCCAGGCTTTGATTTCTCGGAATTTAGGACATTTACTTTCTTTGTAAAAAACTTCTAAAGGTACAATTTAGATTAAGGTTTTAGGCGAAGTCAGGACATTTCGCACGTAGCTCCAAAACAATGAGCTAGATAAGGAGATAGATCCTATCTTCTTCCTGAAACTGGCTAATGGGCAACCTTTACAAACATTCAAACTATTTCATTCAATATGACAAAAATATCATGTAAATCTATCTTAAAAGAAAAGAAAACTATAGCTTCCCAAGGCTAGAGCTCATGCCATGGTCTGTGTTCCTTATAGCAGACTAGTTTGGAGAAGAACATTTTATGCACTACCTTATATTCATGTAACACTGCTCCTTTACCAAGCATAGCTCTTCTCACCATAGTTTCTGAAGCCTTCACAAATATTAATGGATTTTATCTTTACATAGTTTCATAATAGCTAGGGTCAGGAGGGACCTGAACAGATCATCTAGCCTGACCCCCTGCCACAGGCAGGAATGAATCTCCGCTTTGTAATAAGGAAGTTGCAAGGAAAACTGGGGGTGAGTTAAATGACTTGGCTCTGGTCTTTCTGGAAGTGGCTGGTTAATCCAGGAAGAGAACCCAGGCCTTCTGACTTCCTTTTATATAACTACGCAGCTACCTCAGCCCAACTGTAAGGTGCAGAGACCTGAAGTAGCCTCATCCTTAATTTACGGCCTCCAAACTGCTCAGGTCCCATTTTTATAGGAGTCAGAGAACTACAGTCCTGGTACCAAAATACCCTCTTTGGGCACATCCAGACAAGCACAGCCATGAAGTATGTGGTGCCACAAATATGTCGGCAGTGCCACATACTGCACACTCAAGTGTTCTCCACTGCAAGGGAGCGCTGCTTGTGCATGCGCTGCTCTGCTTTTTTTTTCCATGGTTTTTTTTTGCCCCCTGGATATCCAGACAAAGGGAGAGAGAGGGAGAGAGAGGGATATCCAGGGGTCAAAAACGCCCGTGGAAAAAAAAGGTGCAGCAGTGCATGCACGGGCAGTGCACACCACTCAAAAGCAGAGCCAGGCTGCCCAGAGCCACACTGCAGCTGCCAGCCAGGCTCTGCCCGGCAGGATCGCTACTGCTGTAGCCCTGGGAGAGCTCCAGGACCCAGGTAATGCTGCTGGGGCCAGCCCAGTGCTGGCCCTAGTCTCCCCTACCCAACCTGGGGTAACTTGCTGTGCGCCAAAGCATGTGTGATACAGGCGGTCCCTGGGGACAAGTAGCTGCAGTGCAAGGTGCGCCACTGCTACTTGTTTTGGGGAACCAAATGTCCACGCTCATCTGGATGCAGCCTTTATGCAGTAAAAAGCACACAAAGGAACAAGAAGACTGGTTTTCAAAAGTCCACGTCTGCTGGCCTTCATGATGCACTGTCTTATGGAGGGAGGGTTGCTGAAGAAGCAAACATGGTGTGCGTTGATCCTTAATAGTAAATCAAGGGATCTGGTTTATTTTTTTTCTACTGCCTCTGCAGTATAGTAAGGGAGGGGGCTGCTGCTTGATGCATTTTATTTTTGATGTGTGTCGGTGCACTTACCATGTTCAGATACTTGCCTCATGCTATTCTTTTCTAAATTTAGAGAGCAAACAAATAAGTTTCTTCTCTGTTTTAGTCCTACTTCCTCCATTGGCTGACCTTATTTAAGGTACTCTACACACACACACACACGTACACTCTCTCTCTCTCTCTCCCTCTCTCTCCAAAGAATGGATAAATAGAGCTCTTGGTATTTAAAATTGGCTTAGTCAAGGCACAGTGACAGCTCAAAGGGACAGATTTGGTTACCTAAAACTAGACACTGAAATCCATGATGTAATTGGCAAGGGTGGGCACTCCGGTACAACAGATCGTTGGCATGGCTCTTTTCAAGGCCAGAAAATACATTGGTCCTTCTCTGAGGCCTTTCATTTAAGGAAGGCACTTGACATGTGCTTAAATGTTTTCTAAAACAGGGTGGCCAACCTGCTGCCACAAGCAGCACGGGCAGCTATCCGTGGCATGCAACAGATTAAGGAAGGTATAGGCAGCATAGTGACAGATGGGGCAGGCAGCTGGAAGCAGAGCAGTATAATGGACAGAGGAAGGGGATCAAAGTGGCATTTGGGGAGGGTGTGAAGCTCATTTGGAGCACGCTTGCAAAAAACATTGTTCTCCACTCTCTTGAATATGGTTGATAGGTGAAAACCGAACTCCTAAACGAATACTTCGTGTTGGTATTCCAACAGTCTAAGGGTGCTACCCTGCCTGACAGGATAGAAGATGATCAAGGTGGGGGTGATCATTACCCACCCATAGTTGGTGAATAGGGGTGTGTGAAATAGGCCATATTCAATTTGGATTTGGCCCAAATCGGGGACGGTGATTCGATTAATTGATTTGGATCACTGTCCTGATTTGATTCGGCCAAATCCGAATCTGAAGATTCGATGCTGATTTAGAGAATCAGCGATTCGGCCATAGACACAGCTTTAAATGTTTTTCTACATATCTCAAGGTACCAGGCATGGCTCGTGAACGCTGCAATGCTGGGGCAGATGGAGCATCCCACAGGAACATGAGGGCTCAGCGGTGGACCCAGAAGTGGAAGAGAAGTAATTCTGGTCCAATTCCGGGTCTTCTGCCGAGTGCACAGGGGACCCTCCCCCACCACGCTTGCACCTCCCCAGGTCGGCAATTGGCTGCAGGGGGACCCTGGGTTCCTCCACAGACCTGGGAGGCACCAGTTGCCGAGCCGGGGGAGCAGGTCCCCCGCACGCTCCCTGGCATGCCCAGAAGTGGACCGAAAGTGCTTGGTAGCAGCCTACAAGTATATAAGGGGTGCACATCAGGGCCTGGGAGAGCATCTGTTCACCAAGGCACCCAAAGGGAAGACAAGAAATAATGGTCATAAATTGCTAAAAGATTGCTTTAGATTGGATATAAGGAAAACCTTCTTTACAGTTTTAGTGTCCAGGGTCTGGAACAGACTCCCCCACAGGTGTTACGACTACTTACTCTGGAAATCTTCAATAAACATCTGGACACTCACCTTGCTAGGGGCATCTGACCCCAGCAGTCCCCAGCAGTCTTTCCTGCCCAAGTGCAGGAAAGACCTCTTGTGAGGTCCCTTCAAGTTCAGGTGAAAAGCAAAAAAAAAGACATTTCCCTCCATTTGGAACAGACTCTATTCACCGCTGACACAGAAAGTTGCTAGCAGATTGGAACCATTGGATCCCCCCTGCTATGCATGAACTTACATCTGTGTGTGCAAGATAAAATGGTTGCCTTTTAATTACACTTGAACATCTGCAGCATGTTGCAAAAGCTGCTTTTCTTATCTGGCCATTGTATTGCCTACTAGGAAGTCAGGAAGGCCAAAGCGCAATTGGAGTTGCAGTTAGCAGGGGATGTGAAGGGTAACAAGGAGAGTTTCTACAAGTATGTCAGTAGCAAGAGGAGGATGAGGGAAAGTGTGGGTCCCTTACTGAATGGGGGAGGCAACCTTGTGACAGAGGATGTAGAAAAGGCTGAAGTGCTCAGTCCCTTTTTTGCCTCAGTCTTCACAGGCAAAGTCAGCTGCCAGACTACTGCACTGGGCAGCACAGTTTGCGGAGGAGGTGAACAGCCAGCAGTGGTAAAAGAACAGGTTATGGAGTATTTAGAAAAGCTGGACATATAGAAGTCCATGGGGCTGGATGGGATGCACCAGAGGGTGCTGGCTTATGAGATTGCAACTAGCTGATGAGATTGCAACGTTACTGGCCATCATCTTTGAAAATTCATGGCCATCAGGAGAGATCCTGGATGACTGGAAAAGGGAAAACATAGTGCCTTTTTTTAAGAAAGGGGAAAAGGAGGATCCAGGGAACCACAGACCAGTCAGTCTCAACTCAGTCCTTGAAAAATTCATGGAGCAGATCCTCAAGGAATACATCTCTAAGCATTTTGTGGTAAAAAAGGTGATTAGGAACAGTCAGCATGTATTCACCAAGGGCAAGTCATGCCTGACCAACCTGACTGCCTTCTGTGACGAGATGACTGGCTGCGTGGACATGGGGAGAACAGTGGATATGATATACCTTGATTTTAGCAAGGCTTTTGATATAGTCTCCCATGATATCTTCGCATCCAAGCTAAGGAAGCATGAGCTGCGTGAATGGACTGTAAAGTGGATAGAAAACTGGGTAGAGCACCAGGCTCAGAGGGTAGTAATCAATGGCTCAATGTCTAGTTGAGAGCCAGTATCAAGTGGAATGTCCCGGGGGTCAGTCCCAAGGCCGGTTTTGTTCAATGTTTTCATCAATAAGCTGGAAGATGGCATAGGGGGCACCCTCAGCAAGTTTGACGATGACATCACGCTGGGGGGTGGGTAGTAGATATACTGGAGAGTAGAGCTAGGAGTCAGAGTGTCCTAGCCAAAAGGAATCTCATGAGGTTCAAGAAGGACAAGTGCAAAGTCCTGCACTTAGGACAGAACAATCCCATGCACCGGTACAGGCTGAGGACTGACTGGCTGGGCAGCAGCTCTGCCGAAAAGGATGTGGGGGTTACAGTGGACAATAAGCTGAATACTGGGCTGCATTGGTAGGTGTGTTGCTAGCAGGTCAAGAGTGTGAAGAAATCCTCCTTTGCTTGTCTCCCTGGTCTGGGACATTCCAGCCCTGCCTCTGATCTTCGCTCTGGTTCCTGGGCTCAACCTGGTCACCTAGGCAGCCAGGCTGGAGAGGACCTTCTCCCATTCCCCCTTATTGTATTCAGGGGATGCTGATGACTTTTAAAGGGATTGGTCTGCAACAGCAGTGTTCAAATGATGCCTGTTTCTGGTTGGAACCAGGTGATGAGGTCAGAAAAGGTATAAAAGGGTCAGGTAACCTGGTTTAGGTCACTCCTGCTTCCTGTGGCAGTCATTTTGGGAACACAGACTCAGAAGGTTGTGCCTCCAGGAGAGACAGACTCTCTGGATGATTTGTAAGTAGAAAGCTAGCTGGTAAAATAGACCCAAGCCATGTGTTAAAAAGGTCACCAAACCTAAATTTGATGAAAGGCTCAACTTATTCTGCATGGCTCATGACATTTTTGCTAACCGCGCTTTGTTTTTCCCCTCCCCTATTCTCTCTCTCTGATTAATAAAAGGCTGTCTTGCTCAGCACACCTACCTATGTATGCCTGAGGGGAGAGGTCAGATGGTGTTTCATGCTTGGTGGTTTATGGATTAATTCAGTCCTACCTGAGACTATCTTGGAGGGGTTGGGGGAGGGGAAGGCTCCAGGTTATAAAGAGCGACCACATATACTTCCAGGGGGCAAAGCACCCCCAAGTCAGGTTGTATCTGCGTACCCCAGACTGCATAGAGCCCTAACAGAGACCAGTGCCCGGGTGATGGCAGCATTACCACAGGCTTGCAGGAGGTCTCCAGGAAGGGGATCGGCTGGATGTAGACATCCCAAGGAAGACTCCTGAAGCATGGTTTTGAGCCAGGCACAGTGAGGTGAGTGGCACAGCATAGTAGCACCCCCTACTGGCCTGATAAAGGGAACTGATTATTCCCCTCTATTCAGCACTGGTGAGGCCACATCATTGAGTTTTAGGCCCCCCGGTACAGAAAGCATATGGACAAATTGGAGGGAGTCCAGCAAAGGACAACAAAAATGGTTCGGGGGCTGGGGTACGTGATTTATGAGGAGAGGCCGAGGGAACTGGGCTTCTTTAGTCTAGAGAAGAGAAGACTGAGAAGGGATTTTGAAGGGAGGTTTGAGAGAGGATGGACCTAGACTGTTCTCAGTGGTGGCAGATGACAGAACAAGGAGCAATGGTCTCAAGTTGCAGCAGGGGAACATAGGTTAGATATTTGGAAGAGTTTTCTCACTAGGTGAGTAGTGAAATGCTTGAAGAGTAGGCTTGCGCAAATAGGCAACTATTTGATTCAGATTCGGCTGATTTGGATTTGTCCGATTTGATTCAGAGGTCTGAATCACTTTTCTGATTCGATTTGGCTGAATTGATTCAGAAAAGATTCAGAAAAGATTCAGCAATTTGGCCGCAGAGTATAATGGGGGATCAATGAAATATCTATAACTTTGTTGTTTTTTGGCTGATTCACATGAAACTTGCAGGGGTGGTATCACTTGCTGAGGACAGAAAGCCTGTCAAGTTTCAAGGAGATAGATGGAGGGGTTTCTGGGAAACTGCACCTCAAGCTGCTGACAAGCAAAACTCGTGTCACATGTGGGGGTTAAGCCACAGTGGGGTGAAAACTGCAGGGGTGGTAGCCCCTGCTGTGGTCACAAAGCCTGTCAGCTTTTAAGGAGACAGGTGCAGGGGGAGTCTGGATTCTGGGGCCCTGCACCTCTGGCCACAGGCAGGCAAAACTCGTGACATGGGTGCTTATGGGACTCTGTGTGTGTGTTCAGGTGCACCCTTCCTGGCACTGCGGCCTCTGCACAACATGGCAATGTGCCCCCATGAGGCCTTCTCCTCCCCTACAGCCTCAGTCTGAGCCACCACTGTAAATGACGGCAAGTCAAAATAACTTAGCTGGCTCAACACCAATAGCACCAGCAGCATCAAAGGTACCCAGATGAACTGTCACAGAGCCTTTCTCTTTATAAAGGAATTGACAGAAAGAAGTAAAGATGTTGTGTTGGATATATGTTACTTATGGTGCGTGATGGCTCATCTTGTGTTTTTATGTTTATATATTTATTATGAAAAAAATGAACTACTTAGAAAAATATATCTTAGGAAGCTAAGGGGTTGAAAAACCCTTTGTCAGGGTCAGGAAGTACCTACTGTTTATGTGTCTCCTGGTCCTGGATGGAAGGAATAGTAAAGAATCCAGAGGCTGGCTTGGCACGCAATGAAGGCAAGAAAGCCAGTCAGTGAAAATGGAAATGGAGGCGTCATGAGGTGAGGGACAGGCTGGGGTGGAGGGGTGGGGGAAAGGGGGATGTAGCAGCACAGGTAAAAGTGCAGAGGTACCTGGGGAGTCAGATGTCTGAGTTTTGCCTGCCTGTGGCCAGAGGTGCAGGGTCCCAGAACCCAGACTCCCCCTGAAGTTTTCACCCCCATGTGCCTTAATGCACACACAGTGGAAGCTCCAAATCAGTTCAGAAAGCCTAAAGGTTCTAGTGATTTGATTCAGATTCATAGATTCAGCCTCCAAATCATCCAAATCATCTCTGAATCTGAACTGCGATCCAAAGCTTTGCACAGCCCTATTGAAGAGGTTACCCAGAGAGATTGCAGACTCTCCACAACTTTGGAGGATTTTAAGACCTGGCTAGACAAATCCTTGGCTGGGATGATCTAGTTGGGAATGGTCCTGGTTTGAGCAGGGGGTTGGACTAGGTGACCTCCTGAGGTCTCTTCAAACCATAATTTTCTATGATTCTATATGCTGAAACAGGGGTGGACAATTATTTCAGGCAGAGGGCCACTTACCGAGTTTTGGTAAGCTGTCAAGGGCTGCATAGGTAGCCCCACACCTTGACAGGTGTCCCGCCCCCTGGTTGCCATCTTGTGACCGGAAGTCCCATCCCCTAACTCCTGACCTTTGCCACCAGAAGTCCTTCCCCTTGCCCCCAGAAATACTCCTTTCAATAAGGAGTTTTGCCATCTCGGAACCAGAAAAATACCAAATTATATTCTAAAAGGCAAATATCTACAACATTCATTACTTTGATTTTTTTAAAAATATTTTTGTCCTGATTTACATGCGTTTGTGTAGTCATAGAGGTGATAGTATAATAGCTTAAAATGAAGTCTTACTCTTGTATGCTGTGGGGGGGTGAGTATAAGTGTTTGAGGGGCTGTGGGTGTGTGGGTATGTGGAGTAAGGGAGCATGTGGGTGGGTGTGTAGATATAAGGTATGGGGTTTGGGGGGGGAGCTGTGTGTGGGGGGAGGGTGTCTGGGGTTTGTGTATGGCAGTGTGAGGGGGTGTGGGTACATGTGTATGGTGGGGTGTGCATGTGGGACTCATCCTATGAACACACACACACACACACACACACACACACCCTGACCTGAGCCTGCACACACACACACTCTTCCCATGAGCCTGTGCATGCACAGACACACACACTCACACACTCCTCCTTCCCCCAGTACCAGTGCAGTCCTGTACTCTGCAGTCTGGTGATGCAGCTGGGAGCCACATGGTGCTGGAGCAGGGCAGGAAAGCAGGGAAGTGGCTGGGGGTCCAGTGGGGCTGGGCTGCTTAAGCTTGCTGAGGGCTCCCTCTGGGTCCTACTGCCGCTGGCTCCTGTCAGCTTTGACAGGCTGCCAGGAGCGAATAAATATTAATTTACTAATTTTTTAAGGGGCCCCACAGGCTGGATAGAATGGTCTGGTGGGTTGGATTTGGCCCGCAGACCAATTTTGCCCACCCCTGCTGTATGATATGGCATGTTCAGTGGCTTGGTATACACCCAGAACTCTTTTCACTTCAAATCTATCACTGGTCAGTAGTACTCAAAACTGACCATCTGACGGCTGTGTAGTTGTTTATATGATGCTGTGGTGACTCAGTCCTGACTTTACTACCTAAGAAGAGGCAGGAACATCACAGATCACAGTCATATTTATGTTGACTGCAGAACAAGAGCAGTTCTGGGTTCATTAATGCACTGTTAAAATAACAATTATGCAAAACCAGGTGGCTCTGTCAGTGGTGTTTATCCCCCTGCAGCAGAGCGGCTAAGGGCTGAATTTAGCCCAGAGCTCCAGGTGCACTTGGTCTATGAAAGCAATGGACCCTAGTAGTGCTGTTGCAGCATGTGGTGGCCTGCCTTCTAGTGCTCTGGAGTCTGCCCTGGCTCCCAGCCTCTTTCTGGGAGCAACTCAAGGTGATGGTTTTGACTTTTAAGGACCTAAATGATATGGTCCCTATGTACCTAAGGGATTGCTTTCTTCTTTATGCCCCATTATGATCCCTAAGATAAGCCAACATCAACCCGTTACAAGTACTATTAGGATACGAGTTCCACTTAGCAAAACGCATGGGATGCTGTTTTGGGCAGTTGCTCCTCAGCTGGAACTCGCTCCCTCCCTCTTGGGCTCACCAGAGCCCAAGACTGGGCATCTTTCAGAAGCACTGCAAGACCTTTCTAGTTGGACAGGCATTAGTGAACTAAACTAGCCTGAGATATTGTTTAGGCGGTCTTTGTTTTACGTTGATATTCTAGTTCCCTTTCAAGTTGTTTTGTTCTCTTGTAGACCTGCTTATGTCCTCTTACTGTAATCCACCCTGAGCCTTTGTTGGGAAGAGTGACATATAAATCAAATAAATAAGTACATAAATATGATACCCATTGTGTTGGCAGTAACAGAACTCTAGGATCTTTCATCAACTACCTTCCACAAGCACTAGGATTCATCCAGAATTTCATAATAAAATAGGGGGGGGAAAGGGCTCTGGAACCAGACACAAATCAAGTGTTGTTTGACTGCATAACATATCCACAAGAGGGAGTTTCCTGATGGGAGATAATTAGATATTAATATAGGACTTGGCAATTCTAATGACGACACTAGTGGTTGTAAAGGACTCATGCTTCATGTGTGGGATCTTGGCTTGCTGGGAAAAACCAGTAACTCATGCTGGGAGCCTCTAGAGTATTTTAAGACACTGACAAGCAGTTGAAAATAAAATAAATTTCTTACAGTTTACTATGCACTAATACTCCAGTGACATTTCAGGCAAAAATGATTGAAACCATTGTTAGGATTTTTCATTGGCTTAACATTCCACAGACATTGTTAAAATGTCATTCTAAGCCCATTTTCTACCTTCTTTTTATAAAAGGATTAACAAGTCTTTAGAATGTTAAAAATGCTTAAATTACTTGACATCAGATAAGCAGGTTTAGAGCAGGTTCAAGGAAAGTAGCAGAATTTATTAAGAAAATACGAACACTTTGCCTTTTGTTTCGTTGGCACAAGTTAGCTCCCTTATGGAAGGGATCAAGATGTTGAAGCCTGTAAAAAAATGCCTGTGAATGAGAGAAAAGTCATCAATAATCACTTTGTCTGTCAGTGTGCGTGTACATTAATGTTTATGCCAATGGTGGAAGGTCCCTGGGGAATCTTTCAGCAGTGGCTTAAGCATAACTGCTGTGCTCTTTGGGCATAACTGTTCTCAGCAGCTATTAGCTTTCTACCAGTTAACGATTCCCCTGTGCAGAGGGCTAGGTGATGTTCTCTTTGTGTTCTGGACCTAACAGACTCAAAAAGCCAACCCACCGACTACCTCTCTCTCTCTCTCTCTCTCTCTTCTCTTGTTTTTTCAAAGCCAGAAAGCATGGTGGGCCACCCCGTGAGTTGTGCCAAGTGCTGGAGACAGGAGACATTGCATTTTACCTAGTGCCTCTCATTCCAAAGCATTTTGCAGCTATATGAGTGACTACAGCATAGCTGGCCTGTAAACAGTTCAGCTGGAATGGAAGATCATCAGGCAAATATGAAAAGCACACAATGACGTGGGTAGGAACATTTGTCTAGAGGATAGTAGGGCAAAAATTCCTCCTATGAAAGGTGGCATTGTGCCTTTGTGTCTGGATACTGAAATGGGGTAAACTGACACAGCATCATCAGCTATAGTGTTGATTTTCACCAGCTGAAGATCTGGCATTTAATAGCCATAGATATAAAAAATATACCAGGAAAATTCAAAAGTAAGAAGCAGGAAAATCTGGGCCACAGTTGGTGTGTGGTAGAGATACTTTGGTATCTACTCCCTCACTTGGCAGAGATCTTTATCACCTTCGCTTAGGCAACATATTACATGTGCCTAAAGAAAACCTCTTACTTACCACCTTATTCTTACAGTATTTGTTTGAGGTTCTGGAGCTATTAACACTTTTCATAGGATCATAGGAATTGTAGGAAAGTAGGACTGGCAGGGACCTCACAAGGTCATCTAGTCCAGTCTGCTCAAGGCAGGATCATCCATGACTAAACCATCCCAGCCAAGTGTCTGTCTACCCTGCTCTTCCAAGGATGGAGATTCCAGAGTTTCTCTAGGTGGTCTGTACCAATGCTTAACCACCCTTGTAGTCAAAAAGGTCTTCCTAATCTCCAACCTACATTTCCGCTGCTGCAGCTTGAGGCCATTGCTCCTAGTCCTGTCCCCTGCCATCACAGAGAAAAGCCCATCTCCACCCTCTCTCAAATCACCCTGCAGATATTTGAAGACTATCAAATCCCCCCTCAGCCTTCTCTTCTCCAGACTAAATAACCATAGTTCTTTCAGTCTTTCTTCATAAGTCTTGCCTCCCAGGCCCCTACTCATTTTTGTTGCTCTGTGCTGGACTCTTTCCAAACTGTCTACATCTTTCTTGAAGTTTGGGACCTGAAACTGGACACAGTATTTCAGGTGAGGCCTCACCAGTATTGAGTAGGGAAGACAAATCACTTTCCTTGATTTGTAAGTGCCACTCCTGTTAATACAACTTAGGAGGCTGTTAGCTTTTTTTTTTGCAATAACAGCACACTGTTGGCTCATATGCAGCTTATGCTCTGCTGTAACCTCCGGGTCTTTCTCTGCAGTACTGCAGCCTAGCCGGTCATTTCTCAGTTTGTACTGGTGCCACCAATTATTCTGTCCCAAGTGAAGGACTTTGGACTTGTCCTTGTTGAATCTCATTTGATTGACTGTGGATCATTTTCCCAGTCTATCCAGGTCATTCTTGATCCTATCCATACTCTCTAGAGTACATGCAACTCTACCAACCTGGTATTCTTCACAAGCTCATTAAGGATGTACTCAATCCCATCACTGACACCTTTTAGGAAAATGTTGAACACTACTGGACCCCAGACAGACCCCTGGGACACCCCACATTGATTATCTCCTCACAACTAGTCACTGAGCCATTGATAGCTATTTACTGAGCACAATGATCCAACCAGTTATATATCAACCTCACTGTACTTTTATTTAGTCTATATTTCTTTAGCTTGTTATTGAGAATGTTGTGAGAAAGAGTGTAAAAAACCTTGCTAAAGTCAAGGTATATCACATCCAGGGCTCTCCCTATCTACAAAGACTGTCATCATATCATAGAAGGAAATCAGGTTGGTCAGGCATGACTTGGTCTTGGTGAATACATGCTGGTTATTCCTGATCTCTTTGTTCTCTTCTAGGTGCTTCACAATCGATTTCTTGAGGACCTGTTCATGATCTTTCCAGGTTCAGAGGTCAGGCTGACTGGTCTATGGTTCCCCGACTCTGACTCCTTCCATTTCTTAAAGATGGGCACTATATGTGCCTTTTCCAATCATCCAGAACTTAACCCACCTCCAAGAGATCTCAAAAAAGCTAGCTAATGGCTCCAAAATTTCCTTGACGCCTCCCTGAGGAAGGGCATTATGATACCCCAAAGTTGCAAGCTGGTCCAATAAAATATATCATCTATAAGAAGTCTTGACTCATTGCCACAATGATAATTTTTATCCTGATTAGAGAGGGAAACTAAGTCACAAAGAGTTGATGATCAAAGCATCAAAATATTCCAAGCAAGGGGACCAATCCTTTTTTTTTTGGTGGAGCCAGGAGGCAAGCTGCCAGAAGGCCAAGCAGCTCCTGAGCTGCGGGAGCTCTGGTCCTTCCCTCTGCAGCAGCAGAGCCCCTGAGGAGCCTCCTGCAGCTGCCTGGGTGGGCTGCTAGTGGGCCAGGTGCTGCCCCAGCTCAGAGACAGTACCCAGCCCAATCCAACTGGTCCCTGAGCCCACCCACTGGAAGCCCGCTGGGCGCTGCTCCCCGGGCAGGCTCAGGGAACAGTTGGATCTGTCTGGGTGCTGTCTCTGACCTGGGGGCAGCACACAGCCCACTAGCAGCCTGCCTACATAGCCCCGGAGGGGGGGCACCACCATTGCAGAGGGAAGGACCAGGGGCCACTCAGCCCACTGGCAGCTTGCCCCTGGCCATGGGCAGATTCCAGCTCTGACCAAAAAAAAAAAAAAAGAAAGGAAGGATTGGGGGCACAGAATAAAACCCTGAGGACTAAACCCCCATCACATATACAAGTGCCCTTGGGAATGACTTAAGAAGTAGTGAACCATTGCAATGCCCATTCATTGAAGAGGAGCTTGAAAGAATTAGGCTCAAGCTGCTTTAGAGATGCAAAATTTGAGCTGCCCAAAATCAGAGGCCACTTCTGTAAATTTTGGGTTAAGTCACTTGCCTAACTAACCTGATGTGTTGAATCAACAATCAAGTAATAGAAATAGTCCCCAGGTGTCCTGCCTCCAAGTTTACTGTACTATCTGTATCCTATCCATGACCCAAGAACAAAGTCAATAATGGCAACTACACCGCTGAATTCAGTTGGACCTGGATCTATCTCTGAATCAGTTGGAAAGTGCTCTCAGTCTCAAACAGCTGTGGCATAAATGCGTACAGGAGCCATCAGATCTGCAGCTTACTTGTTACTTAATGGATGGCCAGCCTTGTTTTGTACATCCTGATGTACTTTCCCGGTGTATGCCATTCCTTCAATAGAAATCCTGCACTAAAAATAAACCGGCAGTGCAAAGTTACTTACTGCTGTGCAAAAAGACCCCATCCCACATGTTCAGAAAGAATACTTCCTCCCTCCAACAGCATTATACAGTTGGAAAAACCCAATGCCTTCCTGCAGCTGGATTCCTCTTATTTAAATGCTACTACTGCATGCTTAGCTGGTTAACAAAGCCAACCTGGCAAAAATGAAACAGGGAGATGAATGTAACACTGCAAAGGCTTGTGGATTACCCACCCTGAAAGAGTCATTAGCTTGCTTAAAAACATTATTGAGGAGGCAGTCAAGGCCAAGCTATTTTTCCCTGCAGTGCCAAATGAAAGATTAACTGCTGTAATGCCTGTGAAAATTATTCTCAGAACACTCCTACGGGCAGGCTTCAGTCTGAAAAGAGTGCATTATCTTCTCTTGGCACCAACGAGCATGTCCAACCGATAACCCTCTGCAGAGCTCACGTCAACACAGAGAGTACAGTGCTCTGTGCAAAAGGGCAAACATCCCTCGCTGGCTTAAAAAGTAACAAGAAACCAGTGGGAATGAGCCGATTGAGTCTAAAAAAATCAATGGTACACGTGAAAAGGCTGCCATGCCATATGAAATGAAACTGTGAAAACTACTGAACTCTGGGTTACACATTTCATCAAATGGATGTGTTTAGAAGACTGAGGGTTAAAAGTGGTACTTTCACTGGAGTTGGTTTTGAGAAAACAAGAACATGCCTATGACTCATGTTATTGGTCCTTCGGCGTTCTTGCACACCTGTCTAGGTACCACAAACTAGATTTTTGAAGTATTTAGTACCCATCATTGCGAGGGCTGATTTTCAAAAGTTCGCACCCACCCAACATGCTCCGGCATCTGGACATTTATTGTTTTACCTTGACAGGTGCTGAACATTTTGGCCTGTGTACACTTGAAATTGTATTCATGTAACATTAAGAGATAACAGTAAATAAACAGCAGGTGTGGCAGTGCCCTGTTCGAAGGAGGCTTTCTAACCAAGAGTCTGAGATTTTTTTATAAAGGAAACAAGAACCCTTTTTCTTGTGAAGGCCTACTGATTTGTTTTAATATAACACACTCCTAAGCAGAGTCTTTTGCTCTTGACTGTTTGGTGATACCAGCCTATGACACTGAGAGAAAGAAATGCCTGCACTCTTGCAGAGTTCTCCCAGCCGGTCGGGAGCTGGTCTCAGGGCAACAACCTCCTTGCACAATGCTTTCTGGCTGCCTTCTCTAGCATCCTGCTAACGGGGGCTGCAGGCTTCTTCTCCAAAGGCTTACAGGCAAAAGTCACTTTATTTTGCTGGGAAACTGGAGACAGGCAGGTGACAGAAACTCAGCACCAAAAGAATCCTTGCTTTTGCGTCCTGAAGAGTTCAATAAAAATATGACCTCTTTAAGGGCTGCTATAAAGAAGAGGGGTTTATTTCATGGCCTAAATGGATTTAGTATATATAGTTCCTACTATGCATATTTGTATTGACCTATACTTGAAGGGCTGCTATAAAGAAAAGGGAGAGCATCTTTTCTCTCTTGGTGCCGAGAGGAGGACATGGACCAATGGCTTGAAGTTGCACAAAGTTCTCAAGTATAGCAGCCCTTCAAGTATAGGTCAATACAAATATGAATAGTAGGAACTATAGATACTAAATCCATTTAGGCCATGAACTAAATCCAGGGCTCTGCTCTGTTTATGATGTACTGTGGCAATGCATGAAGTAGCTGGCAACCTGGCAGATCCATCTCTCAGGGGATCTCTCTTATGTGAGGCAATTCTCAGGTGGAGAAGAGTCAGAGGGTTGGCCTGGCTTGTATTCATGCCTTGTTGATTTCTGGTTGCTAAAATGGCTCCTGGAAGTCATCGAGTAGTAGGGCTGGAAGGGACATCCAGAGGTCATGTAGTCCAACTCTCTGCCTGAGGCAGGATCAGCCCTGTCCAAACTATCCCATGCAACCATAATCTAAATTCTGCAAAAGATTACTGTTAACCCTGACACAGCACAGACATAACACCCTAACCTGCTACAGGTAAAGCATGGGAACCACAGCAGCCAATGTCCTGCTTCTATAAAATGTTGTCAACATATGCTCAATTGGTCCATATGCTCAATGGGTAGAAGGACATGCCCCCTGATACAAAGGAAGACAACCCCCTCCCCCTCCCGCCCCGGCCACACAGTATCAATCTGACCAGAGGATAAAATTCCTTCCTGCCCCCAAATCTGGTGATCGGTCTGACCCTGAGCCGAGGGGCAAGATCCTCTAGCCATGAACCTCCAGTTTTGTTTCTAGCAGGAGAGTCGGGACACCCCAGTTAAAGTCCCCAGCCTTAGCTGTAGCCAATGCCCAATATCTCTGGCAAGGCTTAAAAACACCCTAACACAGAAAAAAGGTGGGGGTGGAGGTGGGGGTGCGAGCAACCATCAAAGCCCAAAAGCATGGGAAATACCCACGGTAGAAAATAGGCATAGCTCTGTCTAGGTCATCCGTGACCAGTGGCTGTCCCACCTCTTCTGGAACATCTCCAGTTATGGAGAGTCCACAGCTTCCCTAGGCAGTTTATTCCACTGCCTCACTATTCAAACCATGATGAAGTTTTTCTGGATATCCAATCTAAACTTTGCTGCAACTTCAGGCCATTGGTCCATGTCCTCCTCTCTGCACCAAGACAAAAAAGGTGCTTTCCCTCTTCTTTACAGCAGCCCTTCAGGTATTTGAAGCCTGCTATTATGCCCCCTCCTAAGTGCTTTTTTTCACAAGCTGAGCATACCTAGCTCCTTCAGCCTCCCCACATATGACTTGCCTTCCAAGCTCTTGATCATCTTTGCTGCCTGCCTCTGGACCTTCTCCAACTTCTGCATGTCCTCTTTAAAATGGGGAGCTCAAAACTGCACACAGCACTCCAGATAAGGCCTAACCAGTGCCAAGTAGAGAGGCACTATCACCTCCTGTATTTTTCTCCTAATGCGTCTACTGATGCAGCCCAAAATCACCTTTTGTGCTTCTGCATCACACTGCAGCCTCATATTGAGCCTGTGGTCTACCAAGATTCCCAAGCCCTTTTCCATAGTGCTGCCATCTAGCCAGGGGACACGCATTTTGTATATGTGTTTTTGATAATTCCTCCCAAGGTATAGCACTTTATATTGGTCCACACTGAACTTCATCCTGTTAGCTCTAGCCCAACTTTCCAATCTGTTGAAATCCATCTGAATTGCACTTGCATCCTCTAATGTATTCACGTTTCTTCCCAATCTCACGTTGTCTGCAAACTTGCTCAAGAAGTTTTCTATGTCAGCATGCAATTCATTAATAAACCCATTGAACAGCTCCAGGTCCAGGACAGACTCCCACTGAGGTTTCCACTTGAAACGTCCTGTCATTCTGACATGGACCTGTTAATAATAGCTGCAAGCAAAGGGTTATCTGTTCACCTTGTAGTAGTTTTATTCAACCTGCATTTCTTCAATTTGTTTATGAGAGAGTCATGCCGGACCTTATCAAAAGCCTTGCTGGAGTCCAAATACACTATATTCACAGCATTCCCTTCATCCACCCAAGTAGTTACTTCGTCAAAGAAGGAGATCGTGTTTGACACTATTAGTTTTTCATAAATCCATGCTGGTTGCTTGTGATAACTTTTCCACCTCCAGATGCTTGCAAATAGCCTTCCTGAGGAGATACTTCAATAACTTCCCAGGTATTGAGGTGAGCTAACTGGTCTATAGTTTCCTGGGTCCTCTTTCCTGTATTTTCTAAAGAAGGGCACTACATTGGCCCTTTTCCAGTCCTGTGGTCCCTGGCCTGTTTCCCATGACTTCATGAAGATTGTTGCCAGGGGGCTCCAAGATCTCCTCTGCTACTTCTTTCAGGACCTTGGGATGAAGTTCATCTGGCCCTGCTGACTTGAACTCATTCAGACCCAACAAAAGCTCTCTGACTCTCTTTTGTTGTCTTCTCCCTCAGATTGCCCCCTTCCTTATCCAGATAATCCCTATAAGATGTCTGGCTGCAGCTTCATTTTTCTGTGAAGACAGAAGCAAAGTAGCTCTTGAGGAGCTCCACATTCTTTGTATCTTTGGTTAGGATTTCCCCTTGGCTTGTTAACAGAGGACTGACAGATTTCTAGGTTCTTGCTATTTCCTGGTATGCATCCTTGGTGACCTGCCTATTCTTTCATTGCCTGTATGCTTTCCTTTTGCATTTGAGGCATTTTAGAAGCTCCTAGTACAGCCACATTGGTCTCTTGGCACTCTTCTCATGCTTCCATCTTGATGGGACAGGTTCTTGTTAGGTTTCTGATACTTTGTCCCTTAGAAACTCCCAGCCCTCCTGGGTGCTTTTATCCTTTGATTTATTCTTCCATGATATCATGTCTATTAGCAACTTGAGTCAGATGAAATCTGTCTTTCTAAAATTTAGTGTCCTAGTTTTGCAGACCTCATGCTTTCCCTGTCTCAGGATCTGGAATTCTAGCATCTCTTGATCTCTTCCTCCCAAGTTAGCCATCACCTTCACATCCTTCATCAGTTCTCCTCTGTTGCTGAGAATAAGGTCCAAGATAGATGATACCTTAGTTGTGTCCTCCACTTTCTAGAAAAGATAGTTGTCCTCCACACAAGTTTGGAACTGGCTTGACATTTTATGTTTGGCTGCACTTTTTCCAGCAGATGTGCAGAAAATTGAATTCTCCCATCAACACCATCCCATAGCTCCTGGACAGACTGGTCACCTGCTTGAAGAATGCCTCATCCACCTCCTCTTCCTGATTAGGTGGGCTCTAATAAATCCCCACCATTGTATCGGTGTTATGCCTTTCACATTTCAACTTCACCCAAATGCATTCTTCCTCCTGAACCTGGGAACAAGTGTATGTGTTTTTGACATATGAGTCAACAGCACCAACTTTGTCTTCCAACCTAGCCCTTCCAAAACAGAGTGTAACCCTCGATGTTCACATTCTAGTCATAAGAACTATCCTACCAGGTGTCGGTGATGCCAATCAGATTGCAGTTCCTTTCACAAGCTGCAGCTTCCAGGTCATAGTTTCATAGTTTCATAGTTTCAGGGTCGGAAGGGACCTAATAGATCTTCTAGCCCGACCCCCCGCCAGGGCGGGAGAACAACCCAAAAACACAAACAAAACCACTCACCCTAAAAACAAAAACGGGACTCAAATGAGTCCAGCCAGGTAAGTATCCAGCCTCTTCTTAAAGATCCCCAGGGTAGGGGCCAGCACCACCTCCCTTGGAAGTTGGTTCCAGCTCCTAGCCGCCCTGACTGTGAAGTAGTTTTTTCGGATGTCCAATCTGTACCTCCTCTCCATCAACTTGTGCCCATTATTCCTTGTTATGCCAGCAGGGGCTAGGGGAAACAGCGTCTCCCCCAAACCCTTCTGGTTCCCCCTAGTGAGTTTATAGACGGTCACCAGGTCCCCCCTCAGCCTTCTCTTGTGGAGGCTGAATAGGTTCAAGTCCCGCAGTCTCTCACTGTAGGGTCTGCCCTGTTGTCCCCGGATCATGCGGGTGGCCCTCCTCTGGACCCTCTCCATGTTGTCCACATCCCTCCTGAAATGGGGCGCACAGAACTGGACACAATACTCCAGCTGCGGCCTGACCAGCGTCGCATAGAGGGGGAGGATCACCTCCCTGGCTCTACTCGAGATGCACCTGTGGATGCACGACAAGGTCCGGTTAGCCCTGCCAACCATGACCTCGCATTGCCGGCCCATGTTCATCTTGGAGTCAATAATGACACCAAGATCCCTTTCCGCCTCCGTGCTCTCAAGTAGGGAGTTCCCCATCGTATAAGTGTGCTGCTGGTTCCTACTACCCAAGTGCAGCACCCTGCACTTGTCCGTATTGAAACGCATCCTGTTCCTGTCTGCCCACCCCTGTAACCTATCCAGATCCTTCTGCAATCTCTCTCTCCCTGCTAGCGTGCTCACCTCCCCCCAAATTTTGGTGTCATCAGCGAATTTAAACAGGTTGCTCTCCACCCCAACATCAAGATCGCTGATGAAGACATTGAACAGCGCAGGGCCCAGGACCGAGCCCTGAGGGACTCCACTACCCACCTCCCCCCAAGTCGAATATGATCCATCCACCACCACCCTCTGAGTGCGACCCTTCAGCCAATCTGCAATCCATCTGACCGTGTAGGCATCTATGCCACAGTCGCCTAGTTTATTAATTAGGATGGGGTGAGAGACGGTGTCAAAGGCCTTGCTGAAGTCCAGAAAGACTACATCCACCGCGACACCTGCATCCATGGCCTTTGTGACCTGATCATAAAAGGCAATCAGGTTGGTCTGACATGATCTCCCCCTAATAAATCCATGCTGATTGCCCCTGAGCATCATCTCGGATGCCGGCCCATCACAAATGTGCTCCTTGATGATCTTCTCAAAGAGCTTCCCCAGGATTGAGGTAAGACTGACGGGCCTATAATTGCCCGGGTCCTCCCTTTTCCCTTTTTTGAAGATGGGGACCACATTAGCTACCTTCCAATCGTCTGGCACCTGGCCCAAGCACCACGATCGCTCGTAGAGCCGTGCCAGGGGCCCTGCAATAACCCCAGCCAGCTCCCTCAGCACCCTGGGGTGGAGAGCATCCGGACCCGCTGACTTGAACGCGTCCAGCCCCTCCAGAAGCTCTCTAACCCGGTCCTCCCCAACCTGAGGTCTGAAGGCGATCCCCTCGCGTCCGGCTTCTATCACAGCAGGGAAGTCCCGGTCCCTGCACAAGAAAACGGAGGTGAAGAATTGGTTAAAGAGGTCCGCTTTATCCTCTGACGCAACCACCAGATTGCCCCGCATATCCTGCAGGGGCCCCACATTACCCGGCGCCTTCTTCATCCTCCCAATATATTTGAAAAAGGACTTTTTGTTATCCTTAATCCTGGACGCTAATCCGAGCTCTATCTCCGCCTTGGCCTTCCTAACAGCCCGCCTGCAGGCCCGAGCAGAGGAGGTATACTCCTCTTTGGAGATTACACCCCCCTTCCACCGGGCGTACGCCGCCCTTTTGGCAAGCAGGCATTCCCGGACACCCTTGGTGAGCCAGGGGGGCTTCCGGACACTCCTGCCCGCCTTGCTTCTTGTCGGGATGGACACCCCTTGGGCCCCGAGTATCGTTTCCTTAAGGAACGACCACTCCTCTTGGACGCTGAGTTCCTCTGCCCTCAAGGACCCCAGTTCCTCTCCCACTAATCTCCTCATCTCACTGAAGTTGGCCCTCCTGAAGTCTAGGGCCACCACCTTGCTGCGGGCCCTTGACACTCTACGCTGGATGGTGAATTCCAGCACGCGATGATCACTATTGCCCAGGTGGTCAAGAACCTGGAGGCCTCTTACCAGGTCGTCGCCTGCGGCCAGGACCAGGTCCAGCAGAGCATCTCCTCTGGTGGGACTGTGCACCTCCTGAATCAAGTGGAGGTCCTGCAACTCGGCCAAGAACCTCCTGGAGCGGTCCGTCCCGGCTGACTGCTCCTCCCAGCAGATGTCATCTTTATTCCCCATATTTCTTGTATTGGATGTATGTATCAGGAGCCATGAGCGGCCAGTATAATTTAAAGCAGCCCAAGAGACACCTCTGCTTGATTCATAGGACTGTACCTGTTTCCTCTCAGCATTACTGAGGTATATGTAATGGAGTAGGTCTTCATTCCTTCATAACTTCAAATGTAACTGAGTGAGTTAAGTCAGTCAGCCTCACCTCAGTCTCTGGAAAAATGCTGGAGCAGACCCTCAAGGAATCCATTTCTATGCAGTTGGAGGAGAAGAAGGTGATTAGGAAGAGTCAGCATGGATTCACCAGGGGCAAATCATGCTTGACCAACCTGATTGCTTTCTATGACAAGGTGACTGGCTCTATGGATGCAGGGAGGCCAGTGGATGTGGTATACCTTGATTTTAGCAAGGCTTTTGATACAGTCTCCCACAACATTCTTGTAGGCAAGCTAAGGAAGTACGGGCTAGATGAATGGACTATAAGGTGGATAGAAAACTGGGCTCAGAGGGTAGAAATCAACAGCTTGATGTCTAGCTGGCATCCACTATCAAGTGGAGTGCCCCAGGGGTTGGTCCTGGGGCTGGTTTTGGCAGCCTTTTGAATGCCTTTTGAATGCCAGCCAACATGCCTTTGTTACTGGTAGGTCTTGCCTGACCAACCTCGTCTCCTTCTATGATCAGGTGACACATTGCCTGGACAAGGGAGACGAGGTTGATGTCATATATCTGGATTTCTAGAAAGCCTTTGACTTAGTTTCCTCATGGCTAAGTTGGGGAACTGTGGCCTCGACCATCACCTGGTCCAATGTCTGGGGAACTGGCTCTGCGGTCGGACACAAAAAGTACTAGCTGATGGGAGTGATGATTCACGTGGTGCAAAGTAACCAGTGGCATCCCTCAGGGCTCAGTACTTAGGCCAGTACTCCTCAACTTCTTCATTAATGATCTGGATTCAGGTATCAGATGCGGGCTGGCAAAGTTCACAGATAACACTAAACTATGGGGCAAAGCAGTCACACTGGAAGACAGCCTGGGGTTATAGGCTGACTTGGACACACTCTCAAGTGAGCAGACCAAAACTTGATGGTCTTCAATGTAGAGAAGTGCAGGGTGCTCCACCTCGGGGGGAAGAACCAGCAGTATACTTATAGGCTCAGCAGTGCTACATTCACTAGCACCATGACCACAATAGACTTGGGGGTCTTGACTGACCCCAAGATGAATATGAGCTACCAATGCGATGCCATAGCTGGCAAAGCAAACTAAACTCTGGCATGCATGCACCGATGCATCTCGTGCAAAACCAGGGACATCATCCTCCTGCTTTACTTGTCCTTAGTGAGGCCACAGCTAGACTGCTGCATCCAGTTTTGGGCCCCCACTTCAGGAGGGACATGGGTAAGCCTGAGAGAGTCCAAAGGAGAGCCACCTATATGGTCAAAGGCCAAGAGGGCAAGCCTTATGAGGAAAGGCTGAGGGACTTGGGACTCTTCAGCCTGGAGAAATGAAGGCTCAGTGGGGACTTGGTGGCAGCCTACAAGTATATAAGGGGGGTGCGTCAGGACCTGGGAGAACAGTTGTTCACCAGGGCTCCCCAAGGGATAACAAGGTCTAATGGCCACAAACTCCTGGAAAGCCGATTTAGACTGAATATAAGAAAAAACTTCTTTACAGTCCATGTGCCCAGGGTTTGGAACAGACTCCCCACAGAGGTGGTGCAAGTACCTACTCTGGACTCATTCAAAAGGTGTCTGGATGTTTATCTTGCTGGGATCATTTGACCCCAGCAGACTTCCTGCCTATGGCATGGAGGCTGGACTCGATGATCTCACAAGGTCCCCTCCAGCCCCCAATGTCTATAAAATCTATGAATCTATGAAATATCTTCATCAACAACCTGAAAGATGGCATAGACTACACCTTCAGCAAGTTTTCAGATGATACCAAGCTGGGCAGAGTAGTAGATATGCTGGAGGGCAGAACTAAGATTCAGAGAGACCTTGACAAATTGGAGGATTAGGACAAAAGGAATCTCATGAGGTTCAACAAGGACAAGTGCAAAGTCCTGCACTTAGGCTGGAACAATCCCATGCACCGGTACAGGCTGGGGGCTGACTGGCTGGGCAGCAGCTCTGCAGAAAAGGGCCTGGAGGTTACAGTGGACAATAAACTGAATAGAAGCCAGCAGTGTGCCCTTGTTGCCAAGAGGGCTAATGGCATTGGTAGGTTTGTTGCCAGTAGGTTGAGGGAAGTGATTATTCCCCTCCATTCAGCACTGGTGAGGCCACATCTGGAGTACTGTGTTCAGTTTTGCCCACCCCCTCCCCCCTGCCTACAGAAAGGATGTGGACAAATTGGAGACAGTCTAGGGGAGGGCAACAAAAATGGTTTGGGGGCTGAGGTACATGACTTGAAGAATAGCTGTGGGACTGGGCTTATTTAGTCTGGAGAAGACTAAAGGGAAACTCAATAGCAGCCTTCAACTGCCTGAAGCGGGTTCGAAAGAGGCAGATGACAGAACAAGAAGCAACAGCCTCAAGTTGCAACAAGGGAAGTTTGGGTTAGATATTAGGAAGAATTTTCTCACTGGAGGGTAGTAAAACACTGGAACAGGTTACCCATAGAGGTTGTAAACTCTCCATCCTTGGAGATTTTTAAGACCTAGCTGTACAAAAGTCTTGGCTGGGATGATCTAGTTGGGGATGGTCCTGCTTTAAGCAGGGGGTTGGATTAGATGACCTCCTGAAGTCCCTTTCAACCCTAACTTTCTAGGATTCTATGATTCATCATAGCCTTTTACAGAGAGCAAAACAAATAACCTCAGTACCCAATGAAATTGTGTTGTGCACTCACAGACCAGGCCTTTTTATCAAGCTAAAGTCTCCCTTCGCTAATGCCAAACACAAACAAATCTGTCTACAAAAAAGTGACAGGGAACTACAGCTAAGGTTTTACTTTACAGGTATTTATTGATATTAAGTATCATTCTTGGAAATCCACTAATCTCTGATTTTTTGGTTTTGTTTGAAAAAAGGGTCAACGTTCCCAAGCCAAATCGCCTGCAAGTTGTGCTAGAATGGCTGTTTTGTTCATCTGAAAGCAAAATGGTAACTATGTTACCGGATATTTTTAAGCACCAAGATTTCATTAAAGAAACATTCAAAGGCAAAATAAAGCATCAGTCATCATAAGTTTGTGGATAAATGTGGTGCCTTATTGCACTGAGCAATGAAATGATTCTGAAAAAAAGTTTGCAAGTGAGTAATGGCTTCTTCAGTGCTAATGTGGTTTAATTCTGAATTAAATCCTTGTCCTGCAGACAGAGGCTGTCATAGAGATCAGCATTACTTCATCTCCTTTTTTCATTTAATGTCATTATAGAAAGTCTAGTACTCCAGAAGCATGTGCTGTTACCCCATATGTATGCACTAACAATGATGACTTTATGTTCCTTTCAAAGAATGGCCAGTATGTCTACAAAATGCATTAAAAAATAAATTAGGGAGATCTTCTGATATCCCACTGGAACGAACAAAGGAGCATTACATTTATAGCAACTCAGATTTGAAGGCTTGAATTTAGAACTGGTTGAACGCCTTTTAGAAAGAATTAATTAAAAAAAATCTGAAATTATAATAGTAAGAGACATATTTTCATTCTCCTCTTGAAACTCAAAAAAGCCCCATTAATAAACTGCATGGTAGAGCTGGGTGAAGAACACCCGATTGTTGATGGTGATGACCGAATAATATAAAAAAGGTTCAGCATAAAGACTGGCAGTATATGTTCCTCTATTATATACGTCAGTTGTGTTATTACTTTCGTTACAGTAGCATCTACCGTACAGCAGCATCCAGCAAAGAGCCAGTACCCTTCTGTGCTTGGCCGTGCACAGACATGTGCTAACAGTCAGTCCTTGCTCTAAAGAGCTTGCACATGACATACAAAAGTAGCATTTTATTACCATTTAAGGACCTGGGCACAAAAACACCACATTGTGAGGCAAAGCAGGGAAAGGCTTTAGCATGTGTCAGCTGATTACCAACATATCCACTGTTTCAGATCATTTCACCAGTCAAAATACAAGCAGAGGAAATGCAGTGTTGTGCTCTCTCTCTATTATATAAGCATAGAAACGTTGATGGGAATCCACGGTCTTTTTTCATCATAACTTGAATTTATCTGAAAATTGGAAGGTTACAATGAACCATCAAGTAGGACAGTCAAGATAAACCAGAATATCCAACATTCTGAATGGACCCACTCATTAAGAGTTTATGGCGCTTGTAGTAGAGGTCCTCACTGTCTTCTGCCTAGAAACACTATGAAAACATCACCAGATTGCAAAACATTACATGAAATTACTTCCAGTCTCCTATTCAACCAAAACTCCAGGTCAGGACCAAGACAAGTCCAGTTTCTTGAGTGTCCAATTGGATCCCAGCCTGAATACTGTTGGAAGTGTTACTAAAAGGGTCACTTCTGGTTCTTAAAAAGTAGAGGCATTAGCTCCTACTAGCACCCTAGGTAAATTTTAGTGGGTTTTGCGGTGTACTGGCAGTCTATAATCCTCCATGTTTCTCTGGGCCAAGATATTTGCCTACACTTCTGGTCCCAAATGACTGTATAATGTTGCAATGTGTTGACCAACTTAAGGCAAATTCACATGCTGAGTGCTTGCATTATGGCCTTTCATATGTTTCATCAAGGAAGTGAGAGATGGTTAGCTATGTTGGCCTGAAGTCAGGCAGAAGTAGCTGGAGCAGTGAGGGCTGGCTGACAAGGGGGTGGAAGGGGCAAGCCCTGCTGGGGAAGCAACACAGTCTACAGGGGGAGGGGGGAAGGGGCCACCCCGGCAAACCCCATCTGGGGTCTGGGGCCAAGGAGGATGGGTAAACACCTCTTCCCTCACTCAAACTTACTGCTGGCTGGAACTGTGGACTACAAATCCCAGAGGCACCTGGAAGCAGGAAGAAGTGATGAGAAACCCTGCAGAGTCCTGCTGTTATAACTCTGAACTGCAAATCCCAGAGACCTCAGGGGCAGCAGGAAGAGGAAGTGAACACATCCACAGAGCCATGCTCTAGCACCCCCTCAGCTTCTGGCCTGAGCCACTGCAGGCCTGTGACTGCATTTCCTGAATCAAAGGTGAATGTCTGTTCACTTCTGTTTCAGTTTAATCTGTGCAGCTTAGACTAACCTGCAAACACTGAATCGATTCAGCTTCAGGCTGAAGCTGTCTGTACCTATCCAAGGGGAACTACATGAATATAAATTATTTTGAAGTCAGTTTTCCCACAAACCATTATTCATGAAAGCACAATCCCAGAAGAGTACAACTTCTACAGACACATGTCAACACATTAACATAATAGCTTACAAATCTACAGAGTAAAATCATCACAACCCAGCTATTGTGCCATTAGAAAGAGAAAGCATGCAGCAAGAGCCTCCAAATTGGTCTCCGGCATCACTGGTTGCACAAGGCAACTTCACAGGAACTTCAACTTCCAGCCTTTCTGTATCCTTTAAAGTAGAAGTTCTAAACACAGGAAAGTAACCATTGAAATGGGAAATAGGAGGTCTGAGTCAGCTGTATATTTCTCAAACTAAGGGGCTGAGGAGCCTTCAAAATGCACCAGCGAAGCTGCAGTAAGACTTATCTGTGCCAGAGGTGGACATTTCTTAGAGGCCTTAGGTCAAACTTGTCCAACAACTAAAGACCATCTTCAACCTCACCACATTCTGCTCAATGGGCAAAAGGCTTCCACCTGTCACCATCTTTAGAGAAGAGTTTGCTTAACAGCCCGAAACATTACCAAAATAAAACACTCTGCAACACACACACATCTCCCATTACTGGAGAAATGAACTGCAAGTGACAGATATTCATCATATTTATAATGGCGCTCAGATAGTATAGCAACAAGAAAAGTATAAGAACCTATATAGAGCAGAACATATGGGATTCCTCTGGGGGAGGTCTCTCTTGTGGGTTGGGGGCCCATACTTATTTGCCTCTGTTTCTGTTGTAGCTCTTCACAGGGCTCCTATCTTTTCCGGTCTCTGTCGAGCACTTACCACATTCTTGCTTAGTATAAGCAGGATCTATTTTGACCTCTCCCCTATAAAAAAAGCCATGGGCATCAATGGATTTGCACAGGTGTAGCTGAGAGTGTAGGCAGGGTTTTGATACTATTTTTGCCCTCTAGTAAAAGTACATCCTGGAGAGCTATGAACTGTAATGGATTGACTTACACAGCCACTGTATACAGTAGAAACTTCCTGTGTCTCTGGAAGTTGTATATATAAGTAGATATTTTCTGCTTCCCCAAACATTGCTATGGAATATTGCATGCCCACATTTGGACTTATGTTTGAGGCTGTACATTGGGGAATAAGAATAAATCTCTGAGTGAAGTCAGGTGGGGCCATATTTTCCAAAGAGCTGAATTGTCATTTAGGCACTTAAATCAAGGTTGGATTTTCAAAAGGGTTGAACACCCAGAGGCTACCATTCAGACACGTAGGACCAGAGTTCCCAAATAGTTTACAACATGCTGAGCATATCGGAAATTCTGGCCATTTATGGCACATATTCCCTTCAGTTTTAGCCCAGGCTCTTCCCTGGACAGTTCCCATATTCCAGCTCCCATCCATGAGTTTGGTGGGACTGCATCTGAGACTAGCAGGCTCAGCTTGGGGTTTGGGGTTGGAACCAAGATCCCTTTTTTCATTCAGGCTGATGACCTATCCAGTCTGGTGTAAGGGAACAGGTTACAACATTTGAAAGGTGCCAGTCCTCTCAAGCTTTCCCACAATTCCCCTCATGTAGACAATGTTTCACAATTTACTGAAAAAGAAGCACAGATGTGCTCAACTCTTGCAGCACAATGTGCCACAGAATATGAACCCAGAAATCTTAATGACATACAGGAGAGAGCACAGCATAAAGTAATTGGTGGATAGCTTTGACGGTTGGATGTTTGCACTTAGGTTTGGCTAACCCAGGGTTTCAAACCTAAGTAGGTTAACTCAGGTAGGGCTAACTGGGAGCTCCGCTCTTCTTAAATGTAAGGCCTCCAGTACTAAAAAAGACTGGAATATGTCCTAAAAGAAAGTGCTGTGAATACAGACAGGATAGACTCTTTTGGAAATGCCCTTTCTGCTCCAAATGAATTGTTTCCCCTGTCCTCCTGACCCACTTTCCTTTACATGTTCTTTGCAGACTTGAGCTGGATTGAATTTGGGATAGTCATGATTATTAACATCTATGATCTTATTTCTATTTTAAAAATATAAAGCCTGTGTAAAAGACACCCAGTTTTAATATAATTGTGGTTTATTCATCCTGTCTCACAGCTAATTCATCTTTCTACATGAAGCTTTAATTCAGTTGTCTTCATCGGATGAGCTACTTTGTGTCCATATGGCTAATAAGTGTTATTCTGTATTCAAGCTAAAGGGAAAAGAGAAAGTATTTTAACAGTGCAGCTGATCTAACAAAAAACACATCTGAGAAGGATTAGCATTTCAAAGGAACTATTTGCTCAAGTGAGCCGCCTCACTAAAAGGAAAAAGAAAAAGGAACCTTCAGTAACATTTGTATTATGGTAACGTAGATACTGGAAGTGAAATAGACCGTATTGAATAGTAAAAATTCCTTGTTCTTGAGTTTGGAGATGATTTAAACTACTTTACCACGTGCCGATAATAACAAATGCAAAATCGATAAAAAGGGAAGCTAATCCTGCACTGTAAATACTTTCTGGCAAATCCAAATATTGCTTACTTTAACAATGGCATGTGAGAGAAAATGATTTACCATCGAGCTTAAATAGCGGGCTCAACTGTAGCAGGATGTTTTTATGGAAGACATATGGCTCGTTTTCACTTCTCAAAAATGTGCGGCTCTCGTATTAGCCAATTGTATCGCTGCAGAAAATAACAACGCAACTTTCGCTTTGAAAAACATGTTGGGTTCCCAGTGCCAGACAAGTGAGTTCTTTTTTTTAATCTCTATTTCCCCCTATTTTTTAACCTTGCTCTGCTTACAGCTGTTCCTTTGCTCTCTCCATCTGACGGGGAGGGGAAGCAAACACCTGCTTGCACAATCAAAGCCAATGCTGCTCCTCCTGAGCCAGCTGGCAAGGGTGCCATGAATGTAGTATTTACTCCTTCCTCTCCAGAGATCAAATGCATCAAGTGCACTGTGAGAGCAGTTTTGCCAGCCCAGGAACCAGGCCCCAGCATCCTGCAATTCCACAGCTGTGGAGTCTGGCTACAGAATATCGTCTCTGCTGAAGAATTCATTGACTCAGTCCAAAGCCATGGAAAAGAGCAGTCCTCAGTACAGACAGTCATGACTCACTGACCCATCCCTTCTATTTAGGGGCTTTATTCTTTAAGAAGTTATAGGCTAGGTACAGACATTACATTTGTATCAGTATAAGTGATTAGAAACTGGTCTATACCCACAACAGAACTGAAGTTCAGCACACACAAACTGGTTTAAAAATGTGAAACTTGGTCTAAGATCCGCCCCCCCGCAAAAAAAGATGAATGTGTTTTCTGTTCACTACTGATCTAAACGACACCACTTAAGAAAACTGTGCAATTTAGATTGATTCTGCCTCAAGCTTTTTGAATGTCTGTACCTAGCCATAGATGCTGAAATGTTACTGTGATGACAATCACATAAGTAGATAGATAGCCCTGATCATTTCAGTTGCTAGAAGTGTTGTCATTTGTTTGTAGAGAATGCCTGTGATACCTGAGGAATGTAAAAAATAACAAGGCCCACATTTTGTTCCCAGTTACTGGACTCCCATAGTCTATCCAGTCAAATCAATGGGAGCTCCATGGATAAGTCACATTCAAAGTTTTTGTAAGGCTTCCTACTGGTTTTGTTTTTTGCCAAGATTCTCAATCCTTTTGACTGCAAACAAAACAAAACAGACAGGAGCAATGATAAAGGCATGTATGAAATACTAGAATTTCTCTGCTCTTAGAAACAAAATCATATAAAAGAAGGGCTAGAAGGGACCTCAAGACATCATCTAGTCCAGTGGTTTTCAACCTTTTTTCATTTGCAGACTCCTAAAAAATTTCGAATGGAGGTGTACAGACCTTTGGAAATTTTGAATGGAGGTGTGGACCCCTTTCAATGATAAGTGTGGCTATTCACATACTTTGGATTGATTATTTTCATTTTTCATGGACCCCTTAGACATAGCCTGCAGAACCCAAGAGGTCTAAAGAACATAGGTTGAAAACCACTGATCCAGTTGATCAATTGTTCAAGGCAGGATCATCCATGGTTAAACCATTCCAGTCAAATGTTTGCTCTTGATGGTCTATTTTTATTATTTATTGGTTTATTATGTCTAATGTAGGGGCAAATGTTGTTTGTTAGTTATGTGGGTTTCCCTAGACTCACTTGGGAGTTCCAGACAAATTTGATTCCCAAAATTTGAGTATGTACAGGCCAAGAATTTCAGAAGTGGGTGCCTACAGGCAAGCACCCAATTATATATCTAAGCTTCTAAATACAAGGCCTGATCTTCCAAAGTGCTGAGCCCTTTGGAAACCAATGGGGGACAGATAAGTGCTCACATGTTTGGAAAATGAGATCACTTGGGTGACTACATTACGATTTAGGCCCTACTTCACTAAAGTGCTTAAGCATATGTCTAAATGTAAGTATGTGACTGGTCCAAGTGGGGTCAATGAGGGCATTCCCATGCTTAAAGATAGATCAGTCCTGAAGTACCTTGCTGAGCTTTAGAGACCTATTTCTGAAAGCCTTGGCACCTTGCCCCAGGACACAGCCTCTAGGACTTCACCAGACTTGGTTTACCATTATATTTCCTATGTGATATAATATAGTATATGAGGTTCACAGGGTTTCTACCTAACATCTCTGTTGGTCAAATGGCTCTGATAAACTCAATATTCTAATCTACAACAACAAATGCTGCTCTTTGTATTATTCTGTTCTGTTTTCTCATAAAGATCCAATCTAGGTACCCTCCTTGCTAGAGAGTTAGGGACTATTTGGAAAAAAAACCTCTTGTTTGCCCTCTCTGATTAGGGATCAGTTGTGACTTCCAGGAGCAGATTGTGTGGCCCGGAGGGCAGATTGTGACTCAGTCACTGTGTCTCCTGTCTGCCAGTTTAGCCCTTTCCCCCACAACTCAAGAAGACCTTACCCAGCACAATGTACATTTCTCCACCACGTGGTACAAAGCACTGGCTGGCATGTTGTGGATCACTGACTGGCATGAGTGGGAGAGTTAACTCACTATTCACTCACTACTCTCTTCTGCCCATGCTCTTGGGCAGGTAGAGGACCACCATGGCCTTGGAGAGCCGCCTGTATCATGCACACAGCAATTCAAGGTACAGGGAATCAGAGCAGAGAATTAAGTATCTTATACCACTTATTCATTCTTCTGCATGCACAGAATGGACCACAATCCATTTAGTCATATTACTGCATATTAGCAGATATTCTATTATTGCATTGTATCTTCTAGATATAGCCAAGAAGTCTGAATCAGGAGCATTGTACCCATATTTGTTTTATTACGCAGATGCATTTGGAGGAGTGAGGTTTGAATTAGAAAAACACAAAAAAACCCACCCTCTTTTGAACCCTTTGGACTGAGAGCAATGACTGAATACTGCAAAGGAAGTCTTTGAAGGCAGAGAAAGTTCAACTGACAAAAGTCAGAGCAGGGTGTGTAGGGCACTCAGAGTTATACGGATATCTCTTTATCTTCACTGTGCGGTTAATTGAACTAATTGAACTAATGCACCAAAGAATGAAGTTTAACTTGGAAAAAGAAAATGGCTTCTTCTGTATTCTAATAAAACAGGAGTGTGACTTTTGCCCCAAAGCAGGCTAGAATTGCAGGTGACCACTTCTTTAATTCTAATCCCTCACACAAGATTAACTTTGGGGTTTATATTTTTGGTCACAACCTCACTACTCTCTTGGGGACTCTAATTTTTACCTGAATTAGAGTTGGGAAAATAGTGAAAAAGCTATGCATCAAATCATTTTTAGAGACATATCCAAATTCATTGAATATACTACACAATAAATATTACTAGACTACCTCTAACTAGAACCATTATGCTGAGCTGATTGCTTATCATCTCCTTATCCTCCATTAGCCATTTGTAACCATCTCTTGTCTTGCTTAGTCTGTAAACTGTTTGGGGAAGGGTGAATCTTTTTGTTCTCTATTTGTATAGCCCCTAGCCCAATGAGGTCATGATCTGTGGCTAGAGTTCCTACACACTAGAACCACTAACACAAGCAGCAGCAATAACTTGGAATTATATTCTTCCTGTATTTCTTTTTAGCTCTCCATACTCAAATATGTCACGGTTTTAATCCATTTCAGAATGTTATTTATTTGTCAGTATTATTTATTGTGTGAGCTCCCTCTTGTGTCTTATTCAGCACTTGTACACACTAATTAATTATCCTTTTCCTTTTGGGTCAGAATTCTAAATTTAGCATCTGTTTTTAACTACACCAGCTGGATAACTCTTTCTTGTCATTTGTTTTTCCTCTCCTGAAGATTACTTTATTGTGATCCACTGAGATACATTTAATGAAAACAAGAATACCCCACCCCCGCAAAAAGAGAATTCATTTAAAACAATCAGATGTTGCTAATGGGTCTTCAGGTTGAATTTTATCCTGGTTCCACTGATGGCAAATATTATATTCATTTTGCTGATGCAGGATCAATCCATTACTGCTGAGGTTATTGAAGTTACTCTGGATTTGCACTGCTATACTTGGGAGCAGGATTTCACTGATGATCTACAAAAAGACTAAAGGCAAAAGAGGGGATATATGTAGCCAAGTTATTTAAGACAAAGTTAAACCCCTCTCCTTATGACTGGTTGCATGTGAGCATCACGATCCATACACATGGAAGTAATTGTAGGGCTGGGACCTTACAGAACACACAAGCATGGGTTGATGAATGCTCCTAGAACGACTCGTGTTCAGTGTCTTTGATCTGATCAAATGAAGCATCATCATCATCAGTATTTTTCTTCTTCTTCTTCTTAATACAATGTAGTGTCTGGAGGTCGCAACTGAGATCAAGGCCCTGTGTTGATTAGCACTGAATGCACATACAG
>NW_005842081.1:309719-312074 GCF_000455745.1 Alligator sinensis | reverse complement strand
GGAATCAATCCTTGCCTTGAAGGATCCCTACAGCCTCATGATGGAAAACCAACAAGAAGGGAAGAAAGGGAGAGCATTATGTTCAGTCTACAGAGATGCAGCAGAGGCACTGAGATATCAAGCAATTTACCTCAGATCTGGCTAGAAGTCTATGGCCGGGGCTAGGTTATATACCTAGCATCCTGGAACCCAGCCCTATGCTGTACCAGAAACTCATCCTTTCCGGGTGCTTGAGTCATAAGGTGTAAACCTTTGTCCCAGGATAAACTATTTGTGATCATTCAGATGTCCATGTCTGTTGTCCCAGGATAAATCCTAAAAAGGTTTACAGGATAACAAGTACCCATAGTTTATCTCAAGACATTGCAAAGTGCATCTGAACAGTTATCCTGGGACTGCATCATTGAATCAATGACAGAAAGTGGCACTGCATTCAGCCTGCCACTAAGGCTAACTACAGACAGTCAAAAAGCCCAAGGCTGAATTGATTCAGTCTTTGCAGCTTATCTAAGATGCAGAGATTAAACTGAGAAACAACTGGACACACATTTAATTTTGATTCAGGAAATGTAGCCACATGCCTCCAGTGGCTCAGGCCAGAAGCTGGGGGGCACTAGGACATGGCTCTCTGGCATACAGCCAGCATCGGCTGTGTGTTTCCTTCCTCTTCTTGCTGCCCTCAAGGCCTCTGGGATTTGCAGTCCAGAATCACAGTACCAGGACTCTCCAGGGTTGCTTATCACTTCTTCTTCCTGCTTCCAGGTGCCTCTGGGATTTGTAGTCCACAGTCACATCCAGGAGTAAGTTTCAGTAAGTTTAGCAGCAGGGTAGCTCTATACTCTGGAGAAGGAGGGTTTAAGCCCCCGCCCTGGCCCCAGCCCCCAGTGGGGGCTTGCCTGGGGGGAGGTAGTCCCTGCCTCCCCTGTCACCCCTCTGCCACCAAACCTTCTCTGCTGGAACAGAAAGCACATCCCAGCCCATGTCTGGAAAGCATGCTGGGATGCTGGGGGACTGCGATTTAACTAGAACCAGGAAGGGGTCTGGGACAGAAGTTTCGTAAACTGGTTTGACCCAAATCAGTTAAGTCTGATACTACATTCAACCAGGTTTATCTTAAACCAGTTTTAGCAATTTTGAAACTCGTTTATGTGCATTGAGCTTCTGTTTTGTTACAGGTTTAAAACAGTTTCTGATGACTTAATCCGGTTTATGTGTAACTTCTGTCCCTAGCCTAAATCCTGATTAGAAGAGAGATGCGTGTACATGTCAACCATAGGATATTATTGTTCCAGGACAAACAGCTGCACAATTTGTCCAGGGACAAATTTGTCCATCTGACAGGGGGAATAATGAGACACTTCCAAGGGATGTGTTGAATTTTCTATCACTTGTTTGTGTTTTGTTTTCTTTAAGAATTGGATCTCTTTCTATAAGATATGCACTGGTCTAATTTAAAGCAATTGGGCTCAGTGCAAGAACTGCTTTGTGAGGTTCTTTGGCCTGTATTATGCCTGATATCAGACTAGGAAGTCATGCTGGTCCTTTCTGACCTTGAAACCTCTGACTATATCCATGCTAATTAATTCCAGTACAAAACATACAGAGTGTACCAAGACACGAGGGTGAGGGGTACCTTCAGATACTGTAATTATGAATGATAATAATGTATTTGTGATTTTGTATATCCATGCATTGTGAGGACAATGCATCTATTGTTTATTTGGAAAAGGCTCATAGCTGTATATTTATCTCATCACTCAAGCAGCTGATTCTTATAATCTGAGGCAACGAGTAATTTATCAAACTGCTATATTCGGCTTACGTACTAATAAGAAACATAATTGTGTGACTACTCAATGTTACTTGTCTAAATATTTTCACATTTAAACCCTAGCATCTGCTTTCCCTTTTTTCTTTCCTCTCCCCCATCCCCCCAACTCTCTCTCTGTCTTCTTTGACTGTTGAAAATTGATAGTGAATGTACTACACTCTGCCACACCACAAATACAGTTAAGGAGCAAAGGATTGGCAGATACAATGAAGGAACACTAGCACAGAACACCTTCTCATGTCAAGTGCTCCCATGATAAATCTCCACAGTGTGAAACAGCAGTGAGAGCAGACCCGCAGGCTACCCACTGCAAAGGAAGGCCAGTGTATTGCTTATAAGATGGAGGTCCAAAACGCTAAATCCCTCCAGGCATGTAAAAACATTCTTATCAAAGGAGCTGTTCATAGGCGCTCACACAGCGCAAGTACAACTTGGGTTTTTACCATGATTAATGATAAGTTTGGAGGAATGCAAGCGACATTATAGTCAGGAATATGCTGTTTATCAAGAAAAATAAATTGGGA
>NW_005842081.1:301679-309688 GCF_000455745.1 Alligator sinensis | reverse complement strand
CTGAACCACACACATTCATTTGTTGGGTGCTCTCTTTCCAGCTCCAGAAGTAAATGCAAAGGCTGTAAGTATATGAACCCAAGCAAAGTCTGTTAAAGAATAATCATATACAGTCTATTTTTCCTTTGTATGCAGGCCTCTATGTCTTCAGAAACACCCCAAGGTCAAGCTTTTATAAGGACATAATGGCTCCTCTTTTATTTTTCCACAAGTGTAAACTGAGCTTGATAGACTGAACTGCTACACTATAATTTATACTCTTGTTTCACTTAAGGCCCATTTACATTGCTATCATGGCTTATTTCCTCTGCTATCCAGCTTCCTAGAGTTGATGCAAATGAGAAAAGTGAATTTATTTGTGTGCACAGAAGACATTTTTAATTAAAAAATCTGAGGCTGAAAAGGTGCTTTATGTACAAATCACGTGTGAAGTCCCAGCCAGTTCAAATGGCAGCGCCCGAATCCTACTACACGTTAAAACCCTGCGATCACACCTTCAGCTGGTGTCAGGCTCCACCAGCTTCTCTGGGGCTTTTCATCTTGAGAATCTGTCCCCAAACGTACTGTTCAACCCAAGCACAGGTATCCAACAATAAATGTCTAATAAAGCCCCCTTCCCTATATGCCTTTCAAGGATTTTAGATGAGTAAGTTTAATCTGGGTCCCCTTTACTCAGGCAAGCACCTAATTTTACAGGCTGCACTGTTAGTTTTCCAGGAATAATAAACCCCTGGATAAAAATTCTGGTCCAACTGAAATCAGCTGGACTTTGCTGTGCACTTTGGAGGGGCTGGACTTTCACCCAGTATCAAAGGTGTAGGCAACTACCTTTCTCTTTCAGTCCAGATCAAGGGAACAGATTCTCTATTTAATTTACTCAGATCAGTAAGCCCTGCAAGGTTTGGCCCCAGGAGCTCTGTATCTAGGACCTTCCTACCAAAAAGGCAGAGGATTCCTCCTCTGAAAATAAGATTTAAACAGACAGAAATGGTGACTTTGCCAAAGAAAATGATGAGTACAGCATGGAACTAGCCGGGAGTGTAGCTGGGGCCCTTGCATCCAGGAACCAAGAATAAAGTTCATTTTCCAGGACCTTCTGGTCTCTGTGGCCCATTTTGTCATTTCTCCCCCAGCTGAAGCTGCCAACAACACTGACATCTGTAATGGTGGTTTTTGTGGCACGGACACCTGTTTGCTCGGAACTGGGTCAGGATCCCTCGGTTCCTATCACAAAAGCCACCATACAGATGGTGTGAGCCATCACAACTTGCAGCCTTCGTCTGATTCCTAACTGCTGACGGAGAGGCATAAGATCTGTACAGCATTACCAGATATCTAATCTCGCCACATCCTCCTTTATCTTGATTACTAAAAGAGTGACACTTCTACCACCTCAATTATTAGGTATCAGGTTTGCAGCACATCCTGTAATCCACCTTTTTTTGGTACATGGGAACTACTCATGCTCAGACAGGGTCTACAATGAGTTAAATTCGCCCCTGCACAGAGGGTCACACACAAGCTCTGAACCACCTGAGCATGAGTGACTGGTGCCTTCTGAGTCTGGGGGGGCACCCACCAATAGTGGCAGCCCTGTCAGGGGGGGCACCAGCCCTACCGACAGCATCAGTGTTGGCCATCAGGGGGGACACGTGCACCCCTGTGCACCTCCTACCAGTTGCCTATGCAGCTCAGAGTGGTGGGTCTGGGATGATTTAGGAACTGCAAATCCTGTATCTGACTACAGGACCTTTGATGGCCCTTCCAACCCTTTAATTGTGCGATCCTCTCATAAAGAAGTGAATTTTTCCCAACAGACAATTCAAGAAGCAAGGGTGGCTTGATGATTTCTTTTATGGGACCAACTGTATAGTTGGGAGAGTTTTTAGACACAGGTTTAGGCACAGGTCCTGATGAAGGGCACTTCTGGCAAATTTTCTGGACTATGAGGTTACCACAGCACTCATATCCTACCCAATAAGCAATGGCAGCATGCATGCACACACACAGACATATCTGAGAAATATGAGGGTCTCATACCTGCCGGGAGCTCTGGTTTGTTGGGTTCTCAACAAAGTTATGATACAGGCATTCAGCATGGCATACTTATTAACACGATTATATGCATGATAAATAATATTCAGCAGAAGGAGTGACATTACACTTCTGTTGAATCCCACCTAGGAAGTACTTACTCATTACAAATCATAAAATGTTACATGATTTTCTTGCATGTGTAATGAGGGGCTGCAATAAAACACTGCTTTTCATCTCACCCATACACTATTGTTATACCACTGACTATTGCTCATTGTAGCCTTTACATAGCATGCATAGCATGCTTCATCTTCAAAAGTGGTCTGCAAACATTCAAGCATCCTTATAAGTTATAACACTGTTGTATGGCCAACAAGCAAACATTATCCCCACCGTTTTGATGGAAGACTCACACAGAGAAGTTAAGTGACTTGTCCACAGTTGCACAGCACGTCCCAGTCAGACCCAGGATAATCGCTTAGGAGCTGCTGTCCCATGGCTCATTCAGACCAAATCACCGTAATGCCTTATTAATGTTTATCCCTGCTGTATTTAATAACACAAATCTTCATTTCAGATGCTGCAACTTCTATAACATGTAATTACTTCACCCTGCAGCTTTATAGTGTGAATGGTCTTAAAAAAAAAAAAGGGCAACTTCTCTCAGATTTAATTAATTCTCTCTGTGACTGGCTGGGTAAAAAGTTTACTTATCAGGCAAAAGCAGCTCCTACTACACTCGGGAAGGTAAAAATGAGTGAGAGAGTGAGGCAGAGATGGAGATTTTCAAACCTAGGTGCCTGGTTTTCAGCAGTGCTGCATATTCCCGTATTCTTCAGACAGCAGGAGCAGAGATGCTTGGTCTGAGACCTGTACAAAGAAACAAAATAAAAATAAAAAAATTACTTCTAAGTCCACCCAGTTCTCACTGGGATTTCCAGGCGTTATTGTAGTGTGACTAATAAATAGTATGACTCCTAAATATTATTTAAAGATTCTAACGTTAGCCATCCAAATCTGCCTATTTTGTGCTGCAGTCACCCACAAATGAGTTTCCAAATGGGCCCACAGGGCATGTATCTATACACCTCCATGCATTTTACTAAGCCTGAAAGGTTTAAATGAGGCCTGAATAGCCCGGCTAAGGTAACCATTGCCCAGGGGAAGGAGGGTAAAGGGTTTGACATCACATAGCCCCAAAGTGGGTTAAAATGGAGACAGCCACAATGGCACAATGCTCCTTGTGCTCCCTGTTAGAAAATCTATTTACTACCTTCATTCCAGTATAAAATGTCCTCGCCCCCACCAGACATTGCTTTTCCAGCACAACGAGGCATGATTAAAGTGTTCACTTTGGAAAATAATGAGGCACAGCAGCGAACTGGTTAATGAGCAGCCATATTAGGGCTACATTATTGTGCAGACAATGGTAGGCCACAGCCCGGGCCCCTATACCAGTTGTTACAGCGCCTCGTTCCAATCTGCCACCACCAACCACCATAAAGGCTGCCATTGTTCAACGCCTGCTTTCAGCTTCAAGAAGGAGGCCAAATTAAGGATAAAGAGGGAGTGAGGGACTGGGATGACAGAAATGCCGAGTGTGTGACATGAAATTGTTCTCCGCTCTGCTCACAATCAGCAATTGTGAAAAGAAAGAGTATCGGTTTCTGTGTATAGGCAACTTGCATGGCAGAGGCACATGTGCTGTACAGACCTGCCCTCTATAGGACTGAACAATGCATAGCTGAACTAGCCTGAGAACAAGTTCGTGCTGAAGCAATCACCTAAAAATCACAAATAGACATGTGCGCCCTGAGCACAGCCCTCTGAGCTCATTCCCTCTTCCCCCTCTGCTCGGCTGGCAGCCGTCCCTGTAACACGTCCTGAAGAGCTTTGTCCAGCTTCGCTTTAAATGTGCCAAGCAGTTGGCTCCCATCTTTGCCTTTGGGAGACGTTCCCGTTAACGTAGCCTATTGTAGCTTGCTCCCAAGAAGCTTCTCCTGATGCTCAGCCTACATTTGCCTTTTCTTTATTTAATCTCAGGTTATGTCTCCTTGCACTTCCTGAATCATTTCTTCCCTCCCTCTCTTCCTTGTTTTTATATTTTTCATCTGCCTATAGAAAGGTAGCTTTTTTGGCAGGCATGCCACAAGGTAAGCCCTGCACCCTGCCCTAGTGCCTCTCTAATTCCTTTCCCCGGCTGGATCTTCTGCTCTGCTTTCTGCTCTCAGCCCCATGCTCCCTGCCCACTCTGGTCCTCTGTTTTTGCTCCCTACTCCTCCCATATCTGCCACATGCCGCACACAGAGGCTGCCTGTGCCCTTGGGGCATGTGTGCCGGGGATTGGCCACTCTTGCTGTCGATGGTTATCAGATTTTCCCTTCCTGCATAGCAGTCTCTTAACTAAGGTTCTTTAAATCTTCCCCCCTTTGTAAATGTTTATCTTCAAAGCAAAGGATCCTGCCAGATAAATACGGAGTCAAGGATGTAAATAAGTGCAGAATTATACAGAGGCTCAAGGACTTGATGCAGCATCATGTGTACACGTATGTATGTTTGATGTAGTACTAGGGCCTAGGTGGAGCGTTCATACCCTTGCAGCAGAGTAAGGTGAATAAGAGGCTGCCTTATTCCTGGGGGGAATATGTGCTGATTATTTTCCCCATTGGTGGAGAAAAGAGGGATAGAAACTAAAGTGGGTGGGTGCAGGCCAGGACAGGGAGTGCAGGAGGGTTTGCATTTTGCTGCTGGTAAAGACTTAAAATTTCCCTGGAATGAACACTTGCTGCTGTTGGGGACAGGGCACTGAGCTAGATGGACCTTTGGGCTGGCCTAGGATGGCAATGCTGAGGTTGGTTCTGGAGCTAAGCAGGGAGGGCACTGTGCCTTGTGAACGGTGTTTCTGACTCTCAGGGTCTCCTGGGATAGCACAGTTTACTCACTATCCCATGTGCCTGAGGCTTAGAGATTTGACATCCAGGTGGATGGATCATGGATCAGCATGCAGCTCTCATTTATTCAGCGCATAAATGCATGGCACTTTTCTATCCTAGTGCAGTGCTTCAAATCACTACCTTCAGTTTCAATTACTGCTGTCTGTTCTCCCCTGGAAACCCTCCAACAATTTTGGACTTCTCTGGTGGGGAAAAGCCTGCAACTGAAAGCTGTTTTACTCTGTTGCAATAATAAACGTGTCTGTGCCAAAGGAACGGAACGAGATGGGTCTCCTGCTTTGAAATAATGAGCTGGATTCGTCTGTGATGGGATAAGCATGCAAATGTTTGTGTTTTCAATGGACCCAATTTGCTTTTAGGAAGGACTAAATTTGATTGAACCAAATTGTGGGCCAGGCTGGAATTTATTTTTTGTATGAGACCCAATCCTGCACACTCAGCTCCTTCTGGTATGACTGTTATTATCATTAGATAACAACAACAACAACAGTAATAGCAAACCATTCCCAGTTCAAGGACTCATGGCACAATAAGCCATCTCTCTCCAGTGTTGTCTGTTCATTCCTAATCTTGTTGTATGACTGATCCCCAGTTCCATCCATTCTTTCTATGTTCTTCAATGGATAAAGAATGAGCTTTTCTGTCTTTCTTTCCTTCTTTCCTCCACAAATCCCACAGTGATCATCTTCTCTATGCAGTCCTCTTCTTTTCTTACCAGGGGACCAAATACCCATAACTTCCTTCTCTTACGTGTGTTGCTAAGACCGCTTGTCACATCAGCTTTTTCCAACACCTTGTGTTTGTCGGCCAGGCTGCGTTTCAGATCCTTCCAGTCTTTATTTCTCAAGGTCCAACATTTTTAGCCATACATGGCTAATGGCTATCAACCACACAACTGTTTTGACAAATCTGATCTTTGTTTCAAGTTGATCCTCTCCTCTTTCAGATCCTTGATAAGTTTTCCATGACTGCCTAATCCTTGAATTTCCCATTCACATGAACTATACTGGCTAGGGATGCCCAGACATACGACCTCTTCAACCCTCTCAAGCCCTTTCCCTCTGACCAGAATCCTCAGGTCTTTTGCTTCTTTTGGTGTGGCCACTGCTTTTGTCTTGGACATACTAATTGAGAGTCCACAGTCCTCATTGACTGTATTGACCAAATCCTTTAGCTTCTCAGAGTAATCAAAGCTATTTAGGGATGATCTGACTGCTTGCAGGAGGTTGGACTAGATGACATCTGAAGGACCCTTCCAGCCATACTTTTCTATAATTTTGTCAGCCTTCCTCAAATTATGATCCCTCTGGTAGAGAATGTGATTGTAGTGAAGGTTGGGGTTTCACAGGCTTGAACTTCTTATGTTTACAACTACTAAATCACTGAAGAAATAATCAATGCTTTGAAACTTATATTAAAATTTGACGGAGAGAGGACAGAAGAGCCAAGGAAACAGGAGTGCTGAGCTACATATCTAGAATGTTTTGCTATAATTGAACTATAAAGAGCTATTTCATTAGGAGAGCCTGAGAACCTCATCTCCTCCTGCATCTAGTAAAATGAGAATTCACATGCTGTATGAGAAATACTGGAAAAGAGGGTCAGCTGCTGAGAAAGAATTTCTGCTTCAATACCTAGGACTGAAAAATACCTGCTGGGTCATCACATTCAGTATTGGGATAGGGGCGATCTCTTCCTGTTCATTAGTAGAAATCACTAATCAGATGTGTCTGGAAAAGATCACATGACATTTCCCATGTCATTTGCAAGTAGCATTACTACAAAGTGGCAGTGTGGCTCTAGTTCAGATGGTACGTGTGTGGGTTCATGCACACACACACACACTTGCACAGAGGACCATGGGTGAGTACCCAAGTACAGACATCGTGTAGACACACCCAGAACTCTCAGAACCCTCCATGGTGCTGGAGTGCCCCTAACTATGGAAAACCAGGGAGTGTAATGTTTTCTGTTCATATTTTCCACATAAGTGAAATAACTTGACTAATTTAAAAAGGGAAAAGGATGCTATTTTCTGTGCCCTTGGCAATTAATCTATCCAGCTCAACAAAGGTTTTCTGAGTATATTTTAAACTGGGACATTACAGTCTAGCTAAGTTGGGACAGCCCTTCCATTATTCAAACTCAAGGTTGGGATGTTCAAAGTTGGAAAATCCACTTGCAAGGTCAAGAAGGCATTATTTCTGTTCCAGCACTACAGTGTGAAGCCAATAATCTCTTTTTATATATATGATCGATTGTCATAATATTTCAGGCAGTTGTTGACTAGTGGTCATAGGATCATAAAAAAGGAGGGCTGAATAGGGACCTCACTATTCCAGCCTCCTGCTTAAGGCAGAACCATCCCTGACTCAATCATCCCAGCCAAGCTTCTGTCCAAAGTGCTCTTGAAAATTTCCAAGGATGGAAAGTCCACAACTACTCTAGGTAGCCTGTTCCAATGTTTGACCAACCTCATAGACAGAAAGGTCCTCTTAATTTCCAACCTAAACTTCCTTTGTTGCAGCTTGAGTCCTTTCCAGACTCTCCACATCCTTCTTGAAGTGTGGGGCCCAAAACTGGACACTACTCAAGGTGAGGCTTTACCAGTACAGAATAGAGTGAATGAATTTCCCTTGATTTGCAAGTGACAGTCCTGACAACCCGGCATGCTACTGGACTTTTTTGCAACAAGAGCACATGGCTGGCTTATTTTCAACTTATGGTCTACTCTGTACCCCCAGGTCCTTCTCTGCAGTATTGCAGCCTAGCCTCATACAGGCTGTTCCTCAGTCTATATTTTTGCATGCCATTATTTAATCGCAAGTGCAGAACTTTGTACCTGTCCTTGTTGAATCTCATCTGATTGACTGTGACATTTAGATTGGACATTAGGAAGAACTTCTTCACAGTTCGAGTGGCCAAGGTCTGGAACGGGCTCTCAAGGGAGGTGGGGCTCTCCCCTACCCTGGGGGTCTTCAAGAGGAGGTTAGATAGGCATCTAGCTGGGGTCATCTA
>NW_005842081.1:258823-301648 GCF_000455745.1 Alligator sinensis | reverse complement strand
TTCCTACCTATGCAGGGGGTTGGACTTGATGATCTATTGAGGTCCCTTCCGACCCTAGCATCTATGAATCTATTTCTCCAGTCTATCCAGGTCACTCTGAAGCCTAGTCCTACTCTCCAGTGTGTCTGCAACTCCACCACCTTGGTCGCAGCTGCAGATTTGCTAAGCATACATGGCCTATGAAGGCCAGACTGGGAACAACCCCCTGTGCAGCTCCCATGGTGCAGGGCTGCATGCAGCACCTTGTCAGACTGGCTCTGTGTGCTGACGCCAGTGTGGCACCAATGCCAGTGTACAGGGCCACTCTAGTAGGGTGCTGCATATGGCATGCACTCTGGACTGACTGCCTTTGTACTACATGTAGCCTGTACTATGCTGGGTTCAGCCTCCACACTGCATCTTACAGCTCCATGGACCAGATCCAGCCCACAGGCTGTATGTCTGATACCCCTGTAGTAGAAGGATCAGGATATGCTAATGAGCTGAGGGCAGTCAACACTTTGAAGGAGGTGCTAAGCTGTTTATCAGTAAATCCCTCAGCTCAGTGAAGCCAGTCAAATTGGCCTTAAAGAAACTCCCCTGCAACAAACTAGGGCGCTTGCTACATGTTAAATATATTATGCAATTAACTGGTCAATTGTGCAATAAATTTAGACTGGCCACACATGCAAAGTAATTATCACACAATTAACTGGTTAATTGGCAATAAATTTAGACCAGACACATGTGCAAAGTAATTATCACACAATAAAAATGACTATCTAGCTATAAAAAGCCAGCCTGTTATAAAGTTAGTGCTTGAAAATATGCAACAACTCTACAGCTGGTTTCAATCCAGCTTTAATTTCAATGTGTAGCAGGGCCTAAGACTAAGACAGACTCCACTTTTTCCCTGGCTCACAAAAAAATGTTTCATTTCAGTAATGCTAGTGATTTCTTTTCAAATACCATTTTTCCCTCCAGCATTATAGTCAGCAAAGGCTAAAGGCCACCTTCTGGCCTGGTGGCTCAACAAGATACAAGTTTTATAGGTACGCCCATATAGTGGGGCATGAGCAGGGTTTCTCAGTGGTTAGGGCCAAAGTCTGGAACCACAATACAACCTGAGGGTCTGGAGCATAGCAATCAATATACCTGGCAGGGATTCAGGGCCAAAGTCAGCAGCCAGGATACAAACCAAATGTAAGAAGAGGGGCTTGGACCAACAGCTACAGACTTCAACAGTGATTACCTGTGGAGCAACTGCAGATGTTGCCCTAAATACCAGAGTTCCTGTCCCAAGATGCAAATCCCATAGAGTGATCCCACTCAGCTGAGAGGGCTTGTTGCCCAGCGATTGCTCATATGCCTCTGCTGGGGACAACTGTAGCCCAGACTGCCTGCTACTAACCCTGTAATTTTGATATTGCATGAGTGAGTGGCCCTGTTGCCTTCCTTGGAACAGCTCATTTGTAGAAAGTCCCCAGATTTTGGCTGTAAGCTTATTTTTTATGTCTCTATATTTTTTGGGCTTTAACTGCAAACAGCAACAGACATGTAGAAATAAGGGTTGCGATAAACGTCCAACCAGAAACCAGAAATACTATGAATCTCATGAGAGCCTGTTCCCAAAATAATTGTCCCCAGTTTGGTCTTGAAGGCACAAGAAGTTCAGAGACTTTAGATCAAGCTTACATAAAAAGCCGATTTTTTAGATACTTATCTAGTCTCAACCTCCAGGCCTCTGGACGTCCACCAGCTATTACTAACCCAGCTTGCCTTCATCTACTATTCAGCATTTCTAAGCACCCCCTGCAGGGAGGCATAAGTCTGATATTTAAATTGATAGCTCAATTATCTTTTCAAGTTTAATGATATGACAAGTCAGAGTTTTTATCCCATTACTATATTTCTAAGTCACAAAATTCTTTTATTTCTCCGTAACGGCATTGACTTGTAATCAGCAGAAGCATGGGAGGGAAAGGAGCAAAAAACATAAAACTGTTTTGCCAATTATGCCTGTCATCTCGGCTTCATCTTGCAGCAGAACAAGGAAGGATTTGTTGTTATGAACCTTGGCCCAACAAACCTGACATGGAAAGCTCTCCGTTTGGTTGGAGGGGGTGGGGGGTGTTTCAAGCATGTGTCTTCTCACAGTGAAGTCAGTAGGCCCCATGGGTTGATGGGGGATGAAAAATAGCAAGAGGTCAAGGTCTATAAAGCAAATCAATTTTCTTAAAGAGAAGATTCTTCTTGGAATCAAGAACCCTGTGGCTATGTTATAGGTCAATTTTCACAAGGTTACAGCTGCTACTAAGCATCTGGACTAAGCAGCTTTTTTGCCTGTTAAATCTCTTAATCCAGTTGGTCGATGTTTTTCTTTGACAGCCTGTTAAGCTTAAAAAACTACTCAGCATTTTTTTTATATAAAATGTAACTGGTTATCACACGTGCTTCGTTTATACGACTGCCTCTTTGACATCAGAACATACAAACCATCTGTGTGTTTCTTGGTTGTTTTAGCAACATTTGCTTCCAGTGCATCTGCTTCTGCTGGCCCTTCATGCTTCATGAAAAATGTTGCAACCCAGAAAAAAAAATGTGTGTTTAAAATCAATAATGCAAAGCATTCTGCTATCATTTGAAAATGTGGGGTTTTAAACGACAGTCTCCCAGATAGGGAGGCTCTGTGTGTGATAAGGGGACATAAACAGAACAGAATGGAATTCATTATTAAGCATTAAACAAAAGCTTTCTCTGTACTGGGCAAGCCTGAAGCACTAGTAAGAAAAGTAATTGCTTTGGCCTCTCCATGGCCTAGCCAATGTTCTGTGGGCACACACCACAGAATAGTCTTGATCCAATCGCCCTATCTGGTATGTGGATGAAGGATGAAGTAACTCCTGGGTTGATGATCTACATAGGATTAACAGTAAGAACACACAGTATTCTTCCTCTCTCTGGGTGCGTCTACACATGTGCTTTACTGCACATTAGACTAATCTAATATGTAGTCAAGCATCACTGTTTATTCACGGACAGCAATTACTGCACAGGAGATTAATTTAAAGTTTGCTAGTACCGACAGATATAGGTACTAGAAAACAGTGTTTTAAATGAATGTACCTAAGCGCACGTGTAGATACCGACCTGGGAGCAAATTTCTCCTGGTCAGCAGGAGGCTGCAACTGCTGCCTGGCTAAGCCCCAAGCTTCTGAGCCTGGGCGGGTGGCGGGGAGCAGAGCTCGGGGCTAGCTCTGAGCTCGAGCCGGGGGTGGGAGGAGGAGACTGTCCACCAGAAATTCAGTCACAACCCTTAAAGAATTGCATACAGTCTCTGTGGAAATACTCCATGTTCAATGTGCATTTGAAATGCACTTGTATGGCAGAATATAAATCTATTACAACTAAAAAATATCTTCATGTCATTTCCTCTGAAAGGAAAGCCCTGGCGGACAGACCTTGTTTAACCTATAAAACCCTGTTTACATTTTTCTGTATAGAGATTTTTATTAGAATAACTGAATGGATTTATATAAACACCTTGTTTGAATGTAGTGCTAATATGTTTAAATGAACCTGCTATCTACACATCATTCAATTTTATTACACCCCTTACTAAGTGTTCTTTGGACGGCAGCTCTTTGTTCAAATAAAGCTTATGGACTGTGGATACTTGGTGGGGCTGATGGGACTGATAATACATTCATCTAAGGTATTGTATATACTTCTACCCTGAATGAGCTACCAGCTTGAAGAACAGTTTGGGACATCTCAAAAGATGCTCCCTCAGGGAGCTGGGGATATACTAACCTAGAAAGGTAGAACCATTTCTAGGTAGTGATATTCTGAAACCCTCTTCTCCTGTGGAGCCAACCCAGGTATCATATGAACGTAAGGTTAGATGCTGATATGGTTTAAAGCAGCATCAATGACATTTATTGACATTTATTTTATCCACATCAGTGACATTTATTTATCCACTTCTCTGTATTCTTCATTTTCAACCTATCAGCTTCTCTTTGAAATTTGGATCGAAACGAAGGGTTATAGTCAACCTAGATTCAAAGCAATTGCATCAAAGATGAGTTTGGCCCTAGACCATCATTTCAGCTAATGCTGCTAAATATCAGTAAAGGATACGAGAATACACAGGTGGTTACATCAGGGTGAGTCTACACGGTGACTACGCAGTAGCTGAAAAATACTGTGCAGTAGTACATCACAGCACAGACAGTGCTAGGATGCTACTGCGCAGTATTATTAGGCTACTGCACGGTAGCATCACCTAAAAGATGTTCGCCAGTGCTACTCCACAGTAACACTGTTTACTGTGCATTTATTTAGTACTTACTAATACAACTATGAAATAAATGCACAGTAATGACTGCATGGTAGTCTCTCGTGTAGATGTGCCCTCAGAGTAGTTGAACAGAGATAAAGCTCCATCTCCTTTTTAGACCAGGGTAAATTGTTTGTATGTCTATGCCAAAAGATTAACATTTGCCCAGAAAGTAGGGAAGCTTTGCATTTTATTGTGCACATTATCACAGGTCAAAAAATAAGCGACATAATATCTAGTTTTCCAGTTTCCCCTGTAATGGAGAGCTAAAAACAGGGAGAACACCCAGCATCAGATTCTGCCATCTGATTATTTACAAAACTTCAGTTTCTGGAAATTATTTCTGCAAATGTGCATATGCCAACATATTTTAAATTTGCAACATTTTCACTTGACAGGCACCAGTTGGACAATTGGAAAATATAAATGTGTGAAATCTGTAAAGAAGAAGCATTTGCACATAAAGGGTTTTCAGACAGGGGGGTATTTGTGTTCTTGATTCCTTTTTTTTTGGAATCAGAAATCATCCAGGGGGCCATAGGCATCAAGTTACACATGCTATAAGTGCAGTAAAAATTAGGAAACCATTTGGTGGCAAATGCTGGAATTTACGGACTAATTTATACCACTCAAAGGTCTGAGGCCAAATTCAGTAACATGTAGCAAATGAAAATGCTTTCATTCTTATCCTACCAAAACACCACATAATTTACCATCATTAATAGCTTCTCATCAGGCAACGTCTGGGACTCAAATAAAAGGGGTCTAATGACAGGATTGGTAATAAAATCTCATGTTCTGGGATGGAAAGTATTTCACACATGAGGTTCAAATAAGCATTTGAAGTGAATCTCTTAATCTTATAAGGTTCATTTATCACTAGGTACTAAGATAATGGAGCCATCAGACATAAGATGCAGAGGTACACTTGACCAGTTTACTGCTGTCACAGTACACAAAGAGGCTTCATTGGCCTCTGAATGTTGCATTCATATCATTAGAAATGACTGTCCCACATTCACACAGCCCACTAACTCTTAGTGTCTCTCATAAAAATGTAGGTCACCCCCATTGAAAAATTTAGCAGCAGCCAAAACAGTTTCCAAGTACAAAAGCACATTAAACGTGAATGCTCCGTGAATAAATAGCTGCAAGGTATTACCTGCTGTGTGACATTAGGTAATAGGGATCAGCACTTTCAGACTTTCAAAACGGCTAGGCTCTGGGTGAAAAAAATGTTTTTCCTTTCAAAGATTTCGATGTTGAAAACATTGTGTTGCCAAAAGAAAAAAAAAAGCAGACTGGTTGGAGATCTCCCCATGCCCTCCCACTGTTGTGTGAGAAAAGCATATTCATGCCCACTCAGAAAGTACAATAAAATTACAGTAATTGTACAAGTAGGTCTACTTTTTCTCCTATGTCAAGATCCTCCTGGCAAAGACGGCAAGGGTAGGACAATTCAGGAGCCATAATCGGCTGCCTGATTATCCAGGGCAGTCTCTGCTGGCCTCAGCCCTAGCCTAGAAGTCACACTAATTTCCATAGCTGATGATAGTCTCTGGAGGACATCATGCCAGTTGAGAGTTGGAAGAGTGCAGGTTTGCCGCCCACCCCTCTTGCCCCTTTGCCAGAGGGATGTGCAGATGGCACTGGAGCAGAAAATGGGAACGTAGCCAATGGGCTGACTTTTCAACAGAGTAGTTTGCTTTATGTTAGTTCTGGCCACCCTGCACCACCCATGTGGTACGAACAGACCAAAGGAGTGAGAGAGTCCAGGAGAGAAATGTTCTTTCTCTGTCCATGGGACATATATTGTTTCCTTCCTTGGGAAAAGCAAACGCCCTCTTCAAATTATAGTGTCTAGTTCCTAAAAGCAAAATGCTTTCTAATCTGAACAAGGTGTTCTCTTTGAAATGAGACCAAGAGCAGCAGACACGCACTTAAACTGAAGCAGGTTTTTCTTTTTTTTCATAATACCCATAATCACCGCTTGAAGTCTGGATCAAAACCTATTAATCAAGGACAGGCCTGTAGGCAGGGGTGGATGCAGGGGGCTCAGCCAACCCCACTCCCCCAGCCATTCCTACCAATTTATTAACATAAAGGACGTGTGTGCAGCTCAGTTATGGTACCAGGGAGCCTCTCTGTGCTGAGACACACCACACAGCTCTGTGCGCACACCGCCTTCCAAACCGGACATCGTGTATTCACCATATTGTGGTGTGGGAGGTTGGCTAATTAGCTTGGGCAAGCAGGGTTATGCTGCATCTGGCAGCACACACAGAGACAACTGAAGTATTTCTCCATGACTCTGTCTTTTGCCTTGTACCCAGAGAGAAGCAGGATGTGCAAAGAGACACCTTGGGCTAGAGAAGCTATTCGGGATATGTCTATGTGGCACAAGCCAGTACTATTCGAGACATCTGAGCTACCCTACCTGTGCAACCTCCTCAACCAGAAGCAGTATGGCCATGTTAGTGTGCCACTGCCCCAGAGCTAAATAGGTTGCCCACAGAACTGCCCAAGGGCAGCTACCGTACTCCAGGTTTCAGAGGCAGTGCATATGGAGCTACAAATCAGAGTGCTCCCCAGCAATGTAACTGAGCTTGGCCCAGTGACATACTCAAATCCTGCCTTCCCCAGACGGAATTTCAGGATCTAAACCTGCTTGTGCTATATACCATGGAAAAGCAATTCTCATGCTCGTTCCACCCAGCCCCAACAGCCTCCTGAAATCCCTTCCTGAAACCCACTTCCAGGACTGAGCTCATGGCAAGAAACCACAGGCAGTTTATTCACCGGTGGGGGATAGGTTGCTGGTGGAAGCTTGTAGGTATATGGACTGGTGTCATTGTAGGAATGGGTTGGGCTGGTACTTCCATTTTCCTTCTCCTCCAGCCTTTCTGCAGAGGGCTCAGCTGTATGGACGCCCTGTTCGAAGTACTGGTTCCCCTGCCCCTGAGCCCTGTAAGAATGGGGAAGAATGGGAGAGGGCTTGGGGGTACGCCAGCTGCGGGAGCAGGCCTTGCTCACACAAGTGAGTCCTGTACTGTAATTCTGTGCACTGCACCAGGAATAAGATGACCCCTTGTCACTATTTTGGTTTGGTCTGAGCGGCTCTTGATCATCTTCACAATTATCTAATGTCGTTGCAGAGCGGCCCTTCTTTTCTATGCATCCTTAACAACATTTCTAAAAGGCACTGACTTTTGCAACTCGTGACAACTTAAACTGGATTTTCCTGGGCATCCCCACCTCTCATTTGGCTTCATGTGGAGTTGCAGGGACTGGCCCTCCTTTAGGAAAGCTGGGAATGAGGCCCTTCAAGAGTGGGATTTGTAGTGGGCAAAACCGCACTGAAAGCTCATGTTGATGTTTCATCCCCTGAGATGCAAAGAAGCCAACTTTAAAATGTGATTGGGCATGGGGAATTTGGTATTGATTTAGTTCAGCTTAGCTCTTCTCTACGGACTGTTTCTGAGGAAGCCTGAGGGAAAAGGGTCATTGTTTTTAAGCACACTACTTTTCCATGGCTGTGAGAATATGACAATCAAACTGTATCCTTGGCTTCAGCAAATATCCCCAGACACTGAACAGGCAATCAGCTTGCCTTTTCATACTTCGGAGAAGGCTTGTTTTTCCTTCTTGAAGAGAGTCATGACCTGTCATTAGTTCCTTCCCCTGAAACACATCACATTGCTGACAGTAAAATGATGTTTTCATTCTAAGACCGCTGTGGGGAAAATATGGAGCAGTCCTTTTCTCAAGGAAATAACCTAACAAGACCGCAGTGATTACAACAGTTGGCTAGAGCATATCAGAAAAATGTTACCCTTACTCCAAAGCTAAAAACATTCAAAGAAAGGAAATTCCAAGCAACATTTTTATAGATGCAGCCGAACATAAAAATGCTGCTTTCTTCATTCTTTAAAACCAAATCCCTGAGCAGTCTTGACAGAAGGGGGTTTTTCTTGGGCTTGTCAATGCAATAAACCACATATTTACAATAGTAAAGGTCATTATGTAGTTCTTTAAGCAGATAAAATAAACCACATAGATGCAATTCATACAGCTTCCCTTGTAAAAGAAAGCAAGGACTCTGAGACAGGCCAAAATTCTGCACGGAGATTTGCCCAGTCTTTCTCATTGCCAGTATTCTGCTCTGGTTCATGGAAATCCCAGTGATACTGGCATTTCAGGAAAAAAAATCTCTCTCTCTCTCTCTCTCTCTATATCTATATATATCGATATATCTCTCTCTATACATCAATGATATATATATCTATATTTATATATATATATATCTGAGCTGAATTCTGCCACGTCGCTCTGAAAGAAGATTTTTTTCTTTCATTTGGAAGGTCTAGAGGGTAGGTACAGTGTTAGGCTGAAGAGCTAAAATAAACATGTATAGCATACTTGTTATATATTTGAAGACATATTCAGAAAGTAATCCATGACAAAGTACTTCAAATCAGTGGGCGAGATTCTCGGTGGTGGTAAACCACGCTGACTAGATTTCATGTGAGTTATGCTGATCTATGCCCTCTAGGGATGTGGCCCAATATCTTTAATGTTTAAACTCATAAAATCATAGCAAAAAAGAGTGGGAAGAGACCTCAGGCAAGACTCTGAGGTCCAACCTCCTGCTCAAGGGGTCATCCCTATCCAAACTATCCCATACAAGTGCTTGTCTAACCTATTCCTAAACCTATACAGTCAACCCTATTGCACGGTTATGAAGCATATTGCCCCAAAACAACAAGAGCTCATAAATCAGGGGGACAAGGGTTCTCAAAGTCCTGCCACCGCAAGCACTGTTAAAATTAATGTGAGGGATCCAAAGAGGAGGGCTTAAACACCCCCGTGCACCTGCACACACACATTACTGAGGAATGCAAACCCCCCACAGTGGGCACATCTACATGAGATGCTATGGTGACATAGCAATGCGGTACGGCGACGTAGCATCCACAGGCAAGAACCGTGATGCCGCAGCTACATCGCCATAGCAAGATGCTCCCTCGTTATTGCATGTTGCTGCGGCCATGTAGGATCTAAAAATAACAGCGTGCCACGCACATGGCACAGTACGGGCTGTTACTGTGCCGTCATTTTGTACTTCCTTGGTGACTGATCTGAACCTGAGCAGAGAGTAGGGTGGCCATCATAGACGACATTCTGTTTTTTTGCTACTCAGTCCTCTATTGAAACGAAACCTGATGCCTTTATGTCTTTATGCCTTTATGTCTTTATAAAGGTGTCTGGTTTTGTATCAATGGAGGACAGAAGACAACTGGACTGTCCTCTTTGATGGCCACCCTAGTAGAGAGGCAAGGCCCTTTAACCAGGGACCTCTGGCTATGAGTCTCAGCAGGAGCACTGGCACATCCCAGTCAACACCCAATGCTTCTGAGGAAGCCCACCCTTCCCTCCCACCCACACATGTAGCAACAGACCGAGAAAGAAATCTTTCCCAGCCACACATGGCAACCAGCAAATCCCAGGAGCATGGGCTAGACTGCTCATGGCCCATATGCAATGTTTAAGGGACATGCATGACTGCAGACAAATATACATTTTGCAGAGATGAGAAAAAACAGATCCAAAATTCCTCTTCCTGCCCCTTAGCTTCCAACACTCCCCTCCAACGGTTGTTTCAGGTCCACAAGACAGATATTTACTGAGTCAATCAGCTCAGGCTCTGCCTATAAAATCTACACTTTAAAATATTCATGTTACAGATTCAAAGAACTAGGAGTCGTCTAATGATCTCATTTCTTGGTTCTCCGGAGAGACTGCAAAATTGAAAAAGCCAATAGTTACAGTCTGAAATATTTTCTTTCTGGGTTTTTTTCCACTTATTTTACCTTGTTATATAATTAAACCAAAGAAATTTCAAAACAAAATTTTGTTTTAAAAGAAATAACGGAAAACTTCAAGTTAACTAATGTCAAAACAAAACTTCACATTTTTTCCTCAATTTTTTAACCAGGCTGGCTTGATAGATTCAACACAAATTCACAATTGTTTGTCAATCCACGTATGTGTTTCTCAGAGAAAAATAAACAAGGAATTTTCCCTCTGAAGTTTTGCCCTGTTCTGCACCTAAAGATTAAAATGTATAACGAATTTATTCTACCAAAGAGAGTCCATGCCCAGAGATTGTAAGCGGTACTTAAAATCCATGCAATGTTGTGCAGATCTCCTGCCCTGAAGTTAAATTTTAGCCCTTGTGAGTAAAAGAGCAAAATCTAAAGGCTGTTCACTAACAGTTGCAAAAAGCCCTAGCACCATGTTGGATTCATTAGTGAAAGTACCCAGTGCTAAATTATACAGCTCATAGGTCTGCAAACACCACCCCACACAGGTCTTTGCAACAGTTTCTGATACCGTTGTTCACACACCTCCAGAGCTAATCCCACTACTTTCATTAGAGCCATAGGGCATTTGCACACATGCTTGCAAGCAGCACTGGGCGCTTTTAAAAGTGCCCAGTGCTGCAGTGCATGCATTTGTATAAATGGCAAAATGCTAAACTAATACACTCCACTGCAGGTTAGTACTTGTAAATACAAATACAGTCTTGCAGCAGAGTTTTTAATGCGCAGCACTGCATATGTAGACACTGATGGGGCTGGCTGGGGCACAAGGGTGCTTCAGTGCAGGGGCTGCCTGCCAACTAGCCCTGCACTAGAGGACTCTCATGCCCCAGCCAGCTCCTCCGCAGCACGCTGAGCCAGGTCAGAGCAGCTCCGGCCGGCAGAAGACCCAGGGGGGTCAGCCTGCCAGCCCAGGATGCTCCGCTCCAGCTCAGCATGCTGTGGTCCTGGGCACACGTGTAAATGTGGCACCTGGGAACAATAAACTCAGGCATGACATGCAGTGCAGTTTATTGCTGTGAATTAATTGCAAATGTAGACAAGCCCAGGTAGTACTAGGGCAACTCAGGCTGTGTGCACACGTTACATTTGTAATGCAATTAATGTGCAGACGTTCATGCTATTTGTGGTGCCACAAAAGTGGCAGATTCTCTACATGCAAAAAAAGTTCCTCTTTCAAAGAGGAACTGCTCAGCAACCCTACAATTTGTAGTGCTACATATAACAGGGGTGAGGGGTATGGAGAGAAAGCGGCTGGCTCCTTGACAGCCCACCCAGCCATAGCGAGCTGTCACACAGCCCTGCTGCTGCCTCTGGTGCAAGAGTACTGGCAACAGCTGTTGCTGAGGTGGAGAAGCAATGGGAACTACAATGATGGCTGCAGTTGAAACAACTGCCACTGCCACCCACACCACAGGAGCACTAGCAACTGCTGGTACACCCATGGCAGCAGATAGGCTGCTTCCAGCAGATGCCACCACCTCCCTGGCAGCCAAGGCAGTCCTGGCAGAGAGGCAGCCTCTCTGCTGCAGCTGTCTTACTCACAGGCTCCTGTGAGAGCAGGGGGAATCAAAGGAGCACCCTCCTACTGCTTCCTGACTAGTGAGTGCACCTTTTAGGCGACTTTGTAGTGCTCCAGCTGGGGTCTGTGAACACTTTGCACTACAAATGAACATGTGCACACAGCTTCTGCACCTTTTGTAAGGATAGCATGTCCCAACCCATAATGAAAGCCATTTATAGCTAGATTCTGCCCCCCCTGCTCATACTGAACGGCATCTTATGCCACAATGACTGGCAATGGTTTAAAAAGACTACTGACTAGGGTAGTATTCAGAGTGATGGTGGCAATCCCATCAATATCTTTGAGGATATGGACTTTGGCATTAATATACCTTCTGTGGCACTCCTGGCTCTACTTATTCAGGGATCATCTTCAAAATTAAAACAATATGCCTTTTTACCTGAACATATTCTGAGCCAATTAGAGAAATACCAACTCAGGAATCCAACACGAAGCAGTGCTCTCTCCATATACTCATCAAAATGGGGACTCAGGCATCAGTGTGATCTCTCTGGTCCTCTGCCTATGATGTAGAGCGTAGTCCCTTGAGGAGTGAAATACTATGGTCTGACATAAGTCTTCAGACTTTATTTAGGATTGTGTGGGTGAAGCAAAATGACCTGTGAGATGCACAAGGTTAGCCAAGGTGATCAAGTGGTCCCTTCTGGCCTCGACCTCCATACAATTAAGAAACTTTATTAAAATTTTAGATACTAATTAAGGCCCTGACCCACACTGCTGAGGAATTACTCCCCCGCACAGTCCCACTGCCCTCTGGTCCTTGTATCCTCCTGCAACTCATGTCATATTTTGGTGAGGACAGGAGACTTGGGGGATGTTCAAGAGAGTAAGTCCCTGCTTTTGCACTCTCTGATCCTGTTGCCAGTACAAATGCTTTGGCACCACGGCTCATCCCAGGAGTCATTTGGTTTCTGATACAGCATGATCACGAAGCCAATGTCAAATTCCAAAAGAAGTAACTCAAAGGACATCGCTGAGCCCCGTCAAAGAAGGCTCTTCAGATAATTCTGAGGAAGACCGCAGAGCAAGAACTAGGACAGTATCCATGCTGAGGGCATGCAGATGACTGAGAGCATGAATGGGGAGTGGGGTTTCAGCAGCAGTCTCCACAGTCAGTAGAGTTGTTCAAATAAACACAGGTGGGGTGAGAAATCTTGAATGAAGAAACTGTTCAAAAGAACCAGCTGACCCTTCAGCAAGGGCTGCCCAAGAATGTAGCCTGTGTTCTTCCCTGAGAAGCAACATCTGAGCTTCCAGTTTTCAAGAAGCAGCTTCATTATTTTTCCCCTCAGCTCAGTCTTATCCCTTGTTTTGGAAATAATTACAAATAAAGCTTGTCCATTAAGCTGGCTCCTGCAGGACACAGCTGTCTCATTTGCTCTAAGTTTTGCTTTCCTACAGCTTGGTTTACGCAGAGTATCTCTCTCTTCCTTTGTATTTCATAGAGAGGGGACTTCTCAGTTCCTAGTATAGCTGAAGCCCTTAGTCATTATTATTTGTCTTGATCTCAAATGGGATGTGGAGCGAGGAGGAATTGTGTGAGCATATTCTCTTCAGCCTTTAAAGATAAATTGAACTCACTCTCTCTGAGCCCTTCAGAATCAGGTGCAGACGATCACTGTAGTTCCCTGGGTTTGGCACTAGGATTTTTGGAGGTGCATTGCAGGGCTCTCAGCGCCCCACTAGCTTCAGCCGCTCCAGGAACTGTTTCTCACTATGTTGTGTTGGAATTAGTCTGCCCTTCCTAAGCACTGGTGCAAAAATGTTCTCAGCCCACCATAGCATTTTATTTGGATACTTCCAGCTCTGCATACTTCTCTTTTCCAGTGTCAAGCAATGCATGCAGCATAGGCAAATGAGATGTTTCTAGATCATGCTTGTTGGACACTGATGGGACAGAACAGAGACAGCCTAAGCTTCGGCTGTCTCATCTGCTCCTTGTCCTGGGCTGGAAGGAAAAACCAGCCTAGGACAGACACATTTATGGCTGGTTTAGCTATCAACGATCAGCTCATTAGTCAATTTAAAAAGCTCCCTGTGGGCATCACTGAATGTCTTATGACCCTCCATCTTAAGCTCAGCAACAACCAGTATGCCAGTGTCATCAGTGAGTATGCCTCAATGCTTGATGCTTATAATGATGTCAAAGAACAATTTTACTCCAACCTGGACCATGTTCTGACTAATACTCCCAAGGAGGACAAGATCATTGTCTTTGGTGACTTCAGTGCCAGAGCTGTGTGTGACCTGAAGCTCTGGAGTTGCACCATTGGGAACGAAGAAGTAGAGAAAACCAACTCCAACAGCATCCTTCTTGAGCAAATACACAAAGCATGCTCTTGCCATTATGAACACCATCTTCAGGCAGAGTGACAAAAACAAGACTATTTGGAGACAGCCTTGCTCTAAGCATTGGCACCCCCTTGACTATGTTATTATTACAGCCTGTGATTGAATGGATGACTGTATCGCATGAGCCATGTGAAGAACTGATGACGGCTGGACAGATCATCTTGTCAGATCCTTTATGAATGTGTGGCTTGCTCCGAAACACTGCAAACAGCTAAAAGCAATGCAAAAGACTTTTAACATCAAATCTCTTCAAGACCTGAAGGTCTGCAAGGATCTCAGTGTCTTGTGAACAGTGTCTTCACAAAAAGTTCTCTGCCCTGAAGGCAAAACTGAGAAGCTCTGGAAGGGGTTTAAAGCCACTACCCATAAGGCCCATGCTGAATCCATTGACTATACCACCTATTAACACCAAGACTGGTTCAATGAGAGCAACACCGAGATCTGAGCCCTCCTCGACTGGAAAAGAAGGGCTTGTTCTGCTTTGCAAAATGACACATTATCTCAGTAGAAGGAGACAAATCAGCTCCTGAAAGCCAAAGCTCAAAGGAGGATCTGGAAAATCAAAAATCAGTGGTGGCAAGAAAAGCCAAGGTAATTCAGGTCTATGCTGACAAGCATGACATACACAGTTTTTTCCAGGCAAAGAAAACCATTTACAGTCTATGACTTCCCATGATCCTACTTTCCTGTGATTGCAGGATGCCTTGTCACTCCTCAAAGACAAAGAATCTACCCAAACTAGATGGAAAGAGCACTTTGAGGCACTCCTGAACAATGAGTTGACTGTCACAGATGCCACCATTGAGTCCATCCCCCAACACCACAAATAGGGATCCCTTACCAACCCTTCTATCCCACAAGAACTATCAAGTTTCACCCTCCTTTCCACAGCAGGAAAAACCTTGCCTGCATCTTCCTGACTCATAGATTGTTAGAGACTAGAAGGGACCTTGCAAGATCATTGGGTCCAGCCCCCCTGCACTAGGTAGGAAAGACAACAGGGGTCAGGTGACCCCAGCAAGGTCACCATCCAGTCCCCTCTTGAAGATTTCCAAGGTAGGTGATTGCACCACCTCTGAGGGGAGTTTGTTCCACAGGCTGGAAACCCTGACTGTGAAGATTCTTTTCCATAGTTAAGCTTGAAATGATCTTCCAGGAGTTTGTGGCCATTACTCCTGGTTTTCCCCAAGGGTACCCTGGTGAACAGTTGTTCATCAAGCCCGTGATGTATTTCCTTGATGTAGCGGTAAGCTGCTACCAAGTCCCCTCTCAGCCTTCTCTTCTTTAGGCTAAAGAGGCCCAAGTCCCTCAGCCTTTCCTCATATGGCTTGCCTTGCAAGTCTCTGATCATATGGGTGGCTCTTCTCTGGACTCTCTCAAGCTTTTCCATGTCCTTGTTGAAGTGCGGTGCCCAGAGCTGGATGCAGTACTCCAGCTGCAGTCTCAGCAATGCTGAGTAAAGTGGAAGAATCACTTCCTTGGTTTTACTTGAGATGCATCGGTTGATGCATGCCAGAGTATTGTTTGCCCTGCTGGCTACAGCATTGCACTGATGGCTCATGTTCATACCGTGGTCTATTATTACGCCTAGGTCCCTTTCAGTCATGGCACTAGTCAAATTGGTGCCACTGAACGTGTAAGTATGTTGGGAATTGTTTGTCCCCAGATGGAGCACTTTACACTTCTCGTACATTGTTCGTCCCCAGGTGGAGCACTTTATACTTTACACTACATTTTACACTTCTGACTTGGCTTCTACCTCTTGATGAGGAAGTCTTGCCAGAATCTATGTGTGGTTTCAGACCATCCCATGGGCAATTGACAAGATCTTCGTTTTCTTCCAGGTCCAAGCAAAGTGTCAGGAACAACATCAGAACCTATATATAGTCATCATTGACCTTGCTAAGGCCTTTGACTCCATCTATTGCAAAACCTTGTGGAAAATACTAGCTAGATTCAGATGTCCTGAAAAATAAAATCAATTTTTTGAAGCTCCCCCATGGTCAAATGACTATGACCATTCTTTGTAGCAGATCAGAGATAGATTTATTTTGTCATCTAAACTGGGGTCAATCAAGGATGTGCCATCACCCCAATCCTTTTCTCCATTTTTTTTTTTTACTGTCATCCCTATTCTCGTTAAGGACTGCCTCCCTTTTGAAACTGACCTTGAATACAGAATGGATGGAGGGCTTTTCAATCTGGGAGATTTTAGCTCAAAGACCAAAGTATTAAAAACAACCATCCTTGACATTCAATATACTGATGACTGTGCCATCCTTGTTCACACTGAGTAAAACCTCCAAACTGCACCAGATCTGTTCACAGAAGCCTATTGAACTTTGGACCTATCTCTCAACATTGAGAAGATTAAAATGCTCCATCAGCCTGCTCCAGGCCATGAATGTGAACTCCCTTCTTAAATTACCATTGAGTAAAAGACTGTGGAGGTAGTTGAGCATTTCCCTTACCTTGGTAGGTACCTCTTTCAGAGAGCAAACTTTGATGTGGAGATCTAGCACAGGATCTGGTGTACAAATGCCTTTTTTGAGAAATTGCTTCAGCGTGCATTTTATTGATCACACTTGGTGTCTTTTTATTGAAAAGACACTAAGATCCAGGTCTACAATGTAGTCATCATCCCCACTCTCCTCTATGGATGTGAAACACGGGCAACCTACTGTTGTCATCTCAAGATCCTGAAGAGGTATCACCAAGCATGCTTCCAGAAAACCCTCCACATCAAATGGGAAGATCATAAACTGCACAAACACCAGCATCCTTGCTGAAGCCAGACTTACCAGCATTGAGTAGTTATCCTCAAGCACCAACTTCTCTGGACTAGACATTGTGTGTGGATACCTGACTCTGGACTAGCAAAACAAGTGCTCGGTTCCCAGCTTAGTTACAGCCTGAGATATCACAATGGCCAAAAGAAATGCCATGTTGAGGCATACCTCAAGAAAATAGATGCCAACATCAAGAGTGGGAGGAGCTAGTTGCTAACTGACTCCAAAGGCACTGCAACTTCAGCAGAGCAACAGCCCACTTCAAGGTAAAACATCTTGCCCTCAAAGCAAAGAGAGAGTGGAGGAAGGAAAAGGAGAGAAATCCCAGTCTATGGCTTATTCTTCCCTGCAGAAAGACCTACAACTTCTGCAGGTGGATCTGTGGCTCAAGCACTGGACATCTAAATCAGCTCAAAACCCATCAATAAGTTGTGGTGGAGATCATCAAATCAAGGGAATGCCATCAACGGTCTCTTCCCAGGCCTAGGCATGCTCTTCTGCCACCACAATCTGCAGTGGTGCCATGGTCTCAAAGTCAGACTGTCCTTGTCCAGACAAAGCTACACAGAGCTGCAGGCTCTGAATTCAGGAAGTGGCATGGATCTGGTCAAATTCCTCATAGTAGGAGCAGATAAAAGTTTGGCAAGTTCCTAATTACCATCTTTTGCCTTGTAGGTGATGCCCTATAAATTTTTATTGCAGTCTCTACACTGGATAGCTATCTCTCTGATACCCATCTCTGCCAGCATCTCTCAGATGCAAATCCTACAAACAGTGATGTCTGCTGCATTGCACTGGAGGTTAATTCAAACCCTGGTATTATACTGTCTATTTAATCCCTCTGGTTAAGCATTGTCTTAGCTTTTGTGGCTGAGTTGTACAAAAGTGGAAGCCTGCATTTATATATGCAGATCAATCCCTTATATATAAAAGGGCAGGAGCCTTCCAGTGGGAAATGGGTTGGTGGAAGGGCTGGAAAACACAGGCCTAAAGATTGTGGGATATTATTGGGAGACTAGAAAAACCCAAGCTCTGAAACCAAGACTTTAGCTGCATCCACACTGCAAGGTAGACAGGGCAGAGCCCACCTTAAAGCAAAATCTAGGCCCTACCCTATACCTCACCCAAGCAAGCAAACCCAGTTTAAAAGACATACAAGGCCAGATATGACTGAGAATGGTGATGAGAATGGGGATCTTTAGCCTGGAAAAGTACAGACGCTCAGTGGTGATCTGATGGCCACCTATAAGTTTATCAGGGGTGACCACCAGTATGTGGGGGGACGTTTGTTCACCAGAGCGCCCCAAGGGATGATGAGATTGAATGGTTATAAACTACTGCAAGACCGTTTCAGGCTGGACATAAGGAAGAATTTCTTTACTGTCCGAGCCCCCAAGGTCTGGAATAGCTTGCCATCAGAGGTGGTTCAAGCACATACATTGAACACCTTCAAGAGTAAATTGGATGCTTATCTTGCTGGGATCCTAGGACCCCAGCTGACTTCCTGCCCTTTGGGCAGGGGGCTGGACTCGATGATCTTCGGAGGTCCCTTCCAGCCCTAATGTCTATGAAATGTCTCCTCCCACTAGGGTTTTGCAAAGGGCTGGAGGGCCCCAGAAGACAATCCCAGAGATCAAGGAGGAACTGTGAATTGGCAGAGGTGCCGATGACCGCTGGGTTATGTTTTCAACTACTAAAGAAACGCAATAACATTTTTGATGACCTTTGAAACTTTAATTGTTTGCATTTCCTCTGCTGTTTCCCCAGGGTCAGGGAGGTCTTGGGTTATCTGCCTCCTGGAAAGCTCTGACTTCATTTTTTTCCCTAGAAATGCTTGGGATGTTTGACGTCTATAAGTTGAACTTCATTTGGGGTAAAAATCCCTGATAGCCTGAGATCTGCTTCCCTATGCTTTTCTCTGATGAACATTTGGTATGATCTCCCTGAGTGCTCCCATATTGGTGTCATTGGCAGCTAGGTTTAAGGAGCAAGTATGGGCTATGTGATAGAAAGGGAGGGCAAGATTTTCTGCCTGTGCTGATTCTGCTCTTCTCCCTTCTTCTATCTCAAGATGACTTGCATACACTCCTACACAGTGTGCTGTCTCAAGTGACTAATCTTTGCTCAGGGGAACAATTCATCAGGATACCTTGCCAAAGAAAAGATTCACCACAGAAGAGTTTGCAGGGTTGAGGTCTAGGCTTCTGTTTTGACACATTTCCAAAAATTAAGCAGTTCCAAAAATTAAGCACTTCAATATCTAAACTTGTATTTAGGCCTCTTAACTGACTCCATTAGCTCTTCTTGCAGCCAACAAGAGCTGAAGTTGCTCAGCACTTTCAAGAACATGCCATTTTTATTACATAAATGTGGATCTAAATGCCTAACTACTACTAAATGTAGTTCAAATGTGAGTATTATTTTCATACTAAGTATTAAAAAGTATCCCTTAACTGATGCTAGGAATCAAGCTGAGGCATTTGCCAACTGTTGATTCAGTGTCACTGGAAGTGAAAAGTCTGGAGAGCAAAAAGCTCCATTTAATTTTTTTTCAAAAGGAAAGTCTGCTTTTAAAATGGCTTCATTCCAGCACTAACACTAGAACAGCGCTTGCTCTCTCCTCCCCCTCTAGCACTCTCTCTGATATTTAATTTTATATATTAACTGAGTATATAGTAACTGAGATTATATATATATAATCTCAGTTACTTATAGCATTAAAAGTTTTTCCTGTTAGAGTTGAACTTCTCCCCTCCCCACCCGTCAGCGAATGGCAATTGAAAAGAGAACCATAGGCTTTGCAGTGGATTTAGAAGTTTCACAAAGCAAATAACTCGATGCCAGAGGAGATGCTAGGCTATTGCCACTTGAAAGCTGTTATAATCAGTGAACAAAGGAATCAGAGGGAGGGAAAAGAAGCCTTTTGTGGAAAATATTGACCAGCAAATTACATTGTAGACAGTGCTTTGGCACTTTGCTGTCTAAAGGTGACTCAGATGATGCATTTAGCTCAGCAAGCTGGTTTCTAATTACACCAAATGCCTGCTTGCTGTCAGTGGGTCCAGCATTTTCTAAAGGGTGCTTCTCACATGTGCCACTCATTACCTCACCCCTGCACTGAGAACCGGCGCTGTGGGGAGAATAACTGGCAGAAAATTTGGCTTGGCTAATTTCCTTGTCTAGTAGTTAAAAAAAAAATAAACCCAGCCACCATATGCTAATTTCAATAAATGCCCTGGAATGAAATGACAGTGAGCTTCTATCTGGGGTTTACAAGTTGAACAGAATACAGTCTTAACTGAGTTTTAACTGGGTTCCTGCTTTGGTGCCAGGGTAACAGCTGTAGCAGCTGCAGTTGTATTTTACCACCCAGCAAGGGCACCTGCTGGGGCCGAGGAAGTGAAAACCCACAAAGATGCAATTTTCTTTTAATTACAGTCGTCTGTGCTTGGCACTCAGCCATATGCTGCAGCAATGGGGAGGGCGATGAGTCTATTCACAGATAAAGCCCATCTGAGGGGTCCTTTTGAGGTGTCCATGAAAAGCAGGCATGGGTGGTTCACATATCATTATAGGGTGTCATTGAGCAGGAGCCCTGTAAGGGATGATGCTTTCAGAAGAGGCGTCACCAAAGAAAATCAAGACAGTATGTATTCCGGGGGCGGGGATCTGTGTAGATCTCATAGCAATTTACAGTATCTTTCAGAATACCTTTGCCACAAATATCCCTGCCTGCACAAATATTGCATCAATGTAGTGGATAGAGAGGATGGGGCAGGAGTGCTTTTACCTTATAGAAGTGAAACAAAAAGAAGCCATAATTTGCACCACTGTGCAAACGACAGGGAATAAGCTTGAGTTGTTTGTAACATAGAGACCTTCAAGGGGGCTTACCTGGGTTGGACCACGTTTCTTTCTTCTTTGCATGGGATGTTTGCACCAAGGAAGCGATTATGGTGCCTTTCTAAAAGTGCATCATGCTTCCCCTCCCCTGTCCCCAGCGTATGAGCAAAATGCTCCAGCACAGGTGTGCAGGCAGGGCTCTTACTCTTTTTATATTCATCCCAGAAAAGGCCTAAATTGTCCATACTATACAAGACAGATATTAATTCAAGGTTTATATTCACACTGTAAATGCTGTCTCTCTTTTTTCAGTAGTGCCTCTATGTTTAACTCTTTCAGCCCAATATCAGGATGCATGGTGTGGCCAAGCAAATTGTGATGCAAAGTGACAACAAAGAATTGTTTCAGGAGGTGGTCAATACCTGTACATTGTAAATGCTTTAAAATAAAGTGGTGCAGCTTTAAAAGCTGAATGTCCTGCCATGCAGATTGTTGAAATACCATGGAGGTCAATGGAGCTGAACCCATTTACCCCAACAGAGAATTTGGGCTCCAAATCAGATCCAGCTGTTAATAATGGGCCATGCTAAGTGATTGATTTGACTTAGAAAACAACATCCACAAAAAATCCCTCTTCATCTCCTTTCTTCACCGTGAGCTGGGGAGAGAGAGAGAAAAACATTCTGGGCCATTCACAGTTATTCCATGTTCATGAAGTCCTTACTCATGCAAAAGTGCCTGGGGATAAAGTCAATGAGTTAAAGCTCATCTTCACCCAAATAAAGGGATAGCTCATGACTTCACTCTAGTTTTTGGACATTGTCCCCATATATATAACAATGAGAAAGATGGTATAGCCAGGTTTCCTCAGTACCCTTCTACTTGCATTGCAGAGATGCCCTGCACTGATTTCTGGCTTCTGGAAAGGGCCCCATAATGCTTTCATGGATGACAAAGTCATTTACAGCAAGAGTTTTAAAGATGTTTATGCAACTAGTCCCCATTGTCATCAGTAGGAATGAGGTGCCTAAATCCCTTTAAAAAATTGACCCTTAGTATCTTAAGTCTCACTGAAAGTCAGTGGGACTTAATATCCTGAAAATGTTACCTAATGTCCTAAATTCTGTTCTCAGCTTCATTTGTGGGACCCTGCCACTTCAGCCTGCAGACAGCTGTCCCAGTAGATCTATAGATCAGTTATACATCCTAGATCCTGCTTGTGTGCTTAGTAGGCACTGGTCTGCACTGGGAGTGGTGGCAAAATTGTATTGCCACTAGTCCCAGAAGGAGCTGGGCAGCAAGAGGCACAAGCCTTTCTAGGCTTACTACAGTCTGGCTGGCCATCTCCACAACCAGCCCTCAGGGAACAGTCCTAAACTGCCTAATCATTAGAAAAGACTCCTTTTTTTGTCACAGACATACCTCCACCCCAACAACATCCTGGCAAATCCATGCAATGGGATTAAAAAACCTACTCCTTGATATCCGTTCCCTCACACTGGGCCATATAAGGATCAGTTGTCCATGTTGTATGAGTGGTGCTGACCGCATTCAGCAGCCTGCCACAAAGAGCCTTCCCCAGTCTCTGACTGCCTGGATTCATGTCGGATACTGCACACAAGTCCTCTCATTCTCAGTGTGCTCGGTCTGTGCCGAGGCCTGACAAGCTCTAGTCTTCGCATCCTCTGGGAGACGAGGCAAAGAGTGCACTGTGGATCCTCGCATGCCAAAATGTGCACCGTCAATGTCTCCATCCTCCCTATCACTGAAAGGAGCTACTGTTGGACACGGAGCAAACTGCATACTGCCAGAAGCTCTCTCCATAGCTGCAATAGTGCTCTATTGAAAGAGGGAGACCATGTGCTCCATCAATATGCGCTGCTATCTGATACTGAGAGTGGGACACTGAAGGAAATATCAATGGAGAATGAGATCTGACTTGCAATGGCAACAACAACTATGTTTGTTCAAGGAGAACAAAGGTGGCAAGAGAAGACACGAAAAGGCCTGCATGTGATAGAAAAGCCTCCCTGGTCTTGTGCTTGATACAGCATGTGAATTATTCACTAATAAACAAGAACCCAACAGTGATCCTAGTAGACCTTGTACGAGGCATGTAATCCTTCTTCAGAGACCAAAGAGCCTTGTGCCAATCAAAGTGTTGTCAGCAATACACAGGGTTTGACCAGCATTGTAGGTTATTTGAGACTATAAAATGTATATTAGATTTCCCCCTCTCTGTGGCTATCATCAGTGAATTTATTACATATAAAATTAGCCATTCAACATCCCCACAGGACCATGCCCTAGGCAAAAGTAGGAGCATTGCAATGCCATCCATTTAGCTTGTGAAGTAAAAGGGCCTTATTCTAAGCTGAATGCAGCAAAATTGGTATAAATGAGAAAAGAAATAGAGCAGCTAACTTGAGAGAAGCTACTCATATTCTTGAACCACAGCATGTGAGAGGAGACCAGTTATCCAAATAAAAGTTTTGAAAGCTGGAAAAATAAAGAAATATTGGGGAAAAAAATGTTATGGATGATCCCATCTCCTCCGTGCCCTTTTCAAATACACAACAGAAGACTTAGAGGTGTGCAAAATGGCTGAACCAAAACCCATAGCTACCTCCCATTCACTGATTTTTGGTTTCATTCACTTACATTCTTAGTAGATGATACAAGGCCTTGAAATCAATGGGGTATTTGTTCTTGGGCTTTTGACAGGGCTTTAGAAGCTCTTCAGGGCAGCGGTTGGGTGGGGCATGAAATATGGACTATGAGGACAGGCATGGGATGAAGAGGACCAGCCTTATGCGGTATGATGCACTAGCATACTCACTGGATGAGGACAGTATTGCCTCCTGGAGTGCACATCCTATACAGGACAGAGCCATCCAGGGCAGTCTAGCAAGCTCCCCTGCACAGTGGACTTTCTTTTGTGATTTTTCCTCTTAGGAAATGAGTTTGAACAGTTGCCTACTACTCTGTGTCCCCTTCCACCTGCACAGTAAGTAACAACCCTGCAGGGAAACCATCAGCTTGATGCATGTAAAGACTATGGGCCAGATTCTGCTGGGTTACTGGGGTACTGTTGCATCACTCTGCAACTACAGAGCTACTCCATAACCAGTTTAGGTTACCCTGGGAGAATTCCTCTGATATAAGGGATCACTTAGTACCTAAGATATGTCTAAAGGCCTCTACTCAACTAACCTCCCCAACCACCCGTCGGCACAGGGGGCCTAGCTACAGTAAAGTGACATGTTTTTTGCTGCCTTATACCCAGTTTGCCCCTTGTTGTCAGAACAATTCCCTGGCCTAATGCACACCAAGAAGCAGATGGGCACTCAGATGGCTCCAAGGATGAAGGGGCATTCACCTTTTATCCTCTCTCTTCAGCTGCACTAAAGTACTCCTCATTACAGATGAGTGTCCAGACCTACATCTTGACAAATGTGCATAAGTGGGCAGAGCAAAGGTTGCAAAGGCTACCTATTATTCTGTAACCTTTGAACACTTTATATTTTTGTAGACATAATGTTCTTCTAATGCCAGTTGCATCATAGAATGAAATCTGATTCATGCATAATTTCCTACCCTTAATTTTAAAGCATTACCTAGGCAGCTAATGTATCAAGTACTGAGGACCACAGTACCACGATCTGAGGACAGTTCTACCCTGGTTACACCCTGCTGCATTCAAGGAGGTTTTGTCAGTACAAGAGCTGAACCAGCCCTGTTCTTCTTGGGCCAAGTCCTACTTCTGGTGCACAGGTTAGGAAACCTTCTGCTTTCTGAGCACTGCATGGACTAGGAGCAGGATAGGAGCACTGCCCCATCCCAGCTCCTGCAAGGCCATTATTCAACACCGCAATATCCATGAACACACTAGCAATAAATAATGAAGTGAGCTCAGTTGGGTCCAGTTGTCCCAGCCTGTAAATAGGCAGCTAGTCCTGAAAGCCTTTGAACACAGCAGCAGGCTGAGTTGCAGGAATGAAATCTTCACCGAGCATACTGAAGAACCAGCGTTACACTTGACCCTTTCATCCAGCTCAGTCCCTCCTGAAGCCTGATGCCCTTTTTCCAGTTGAGCTCCTCATATGACAGCCCCTATGAACTCCAGGGAAGTGAAAAGTCCCATAGGCCACAGGATGGGATTTGAAATGAGTCCCATTACTATGCACTTCTGGTACAAACCCCCTTCAACTCCACTTCAGACAGGGCCTTCATTTTCATAGAGGCAAAAGCCTTTTTCCTCTTTCCTCACCCATTCTTCTAAGTCATCACAGGCAGATTAACTTGAAAACTAGAAGAGCTTGAAAATTATTCTTCTTGAGAGGCTTAGTTGGCAGACAAATTATATAAACTTAGGAGAAGTGCATTTGTTGAGAAAAGCACTTTGAAGAAGCCCTGTCACACTTGGCAAAAGAAATAACCGAGAGGCCTAATTCAGTTACCAGTACAGTTTATTTCCATCTGAATCTCCTATATTATCTTGGCGTTTTCTTATCTGCATACAGCTGCACATGAAAGACTACAACAGTTATGACAGAACAAAACAACCAGATATAGCCCGTCTCAACTATACCACGTGCCACATGACGTGGGCCCTGTTTTCACCCCTTGCTTGTCAAAATGTAACTAGCAGCTTTCCCAGGGATCTCCTATTGATCAACTCCTCTTGCCAAAGCAAATTCTTTCCATGTGCAGTCAGGCATATACACGCCTCGCGGGCCTAAAGCACAACAAGGGGAGGAGAATTGTTTTTTCCTTGCACAACTGAACAGGTTCTTGCTGCCTTCACAGACATCAATGAACCAGATCTGCTCTGCTCTGTTATTCACAGGGCCACATTCACACCAATGCTCGGTGCCACAAAGACTCCCTAAAAGGGATCCCCGCTCCTATTTCTGGTCTCCAGTTTACAGCATGGATAATTTCTACAGCTTTTGTGCGTGTGCAAGGAACAGCTTCGGTAAGATGCTTGCTTGCTGGAGAAGCAGTATATGCTCGTTAGAAGTAATATGAGGACTCTCATTTACACACATTAGGCACGTACATTATTATGACTTGTGGTCATATCGGAAGATCCTACCAACACCAAAGCCCCAGCATGCTAAGCACTGTATAAACTCTCATTAGAAACAGACATTGCCCCTAAGAGCTGACAGTCTAAGAACAATTACCATGAGATAAGGTGAGGTGTGAACATATCATACTATATCACATCAGCTAGTCGGCAGTAACTGCTTTTGTGTATGGTTCTTACCCCCAGGGAAATGCAGGACACATCACCCCTCTTTCTGTGTGGGACAGCTATCTCACATTTGCTGCAGGGTAGGTGTGTGCACATAGGCAGTTACCCCGGTGTAGCTGACACACTGGTAGGACCACTCCGTAGCTTAACTCATGGTAACTTGTTTCTGTGCCTTTTGCCCTAAATAAAGAAACCAGCCGAGCACAGGAGGAAGGAAGTATTGTCACTATTAAATAGTTGGAGAACTGAGGGGCACCCTAATGATGGCATTTTCAGCAGGTCCCTGTTTTCTCCTTAGTCTACTCCTTTTAAATCAAGGGTAAAACTCCCTGGGCTTGAGTGGGAAGGGAATTAAGTGCCTCCTGAGCACTTCAGAAAGAACTAGGTTAAGTGTCTTGCCCCGGCTGATGTAGAAGATCAATGGCAGGGACAGGAGCTCCTCAGTCCCAGGCCAATACCTTAACAGGGCTATCATTTTGCTTGAAAATATCTGTCAGTTCATTATTCTCATTTCAAAAAGAACTTACCTGCCCTTTTCCTTCCATATGAAAAGTATAAGTAGCATATAAACTATATAACCTTATCATCCCTCCCACTGTTTCCTGCCGGCATTTCTTATGTCAGGACAGGAAATATATATGAACCTCACAAGTCGAAGGAACTTCTTCACTCATCTTGGCATAGCTATATCCTTTTTGAGTGTGGCCTCAGTTTCTCAGCGCTCATAAATAGCCATGTGAAGTTAGAGACTCTGAGCTAAAATGAATCATTATACCAAGCTGGAACTGCCATAATATTTACCACTGTTGGGTACATGTAATGCTCAACTTTACATTTAACAGACACAGGCACATACAGCTTAGTCTTCATTTGGCTGACAGCTGCAGGAAGAACAGTTTCTTCTGCACGTAACAACTGTATGAAAAGTCTTTTGACTTGAGTGGAGCTCCAGCATCAGAGAACACTTGACCCCACCTCCTTAGCTGTAGGTTTAAACTATCCAGAACTCTTGCTTTGGCTCCCAATCTCCTGCTGCAAGGATTCTTACCCAGCACCACTAACTCTTGGGACACTCCCTGCTTTTTAAATTGGGCCTGCCCTTGCTGTAGAGATTCAGCAAGCTCCTGAGTCCCCCTTCTGCACCTCCACCACTGAAATGAGAGCAGTGGGACCTCCTGGGTGTTTCAGCCTGAAGTATATTGGCAAACACATCTGCTATTCTATTGCAAACACACATGATGGAGTAAAATCACTGATAATAAGGCATGAACACTTTCCATAAACAGCACAAAAACTGCATTGTGCAAGAAACAGAGGGTGGAGGAGTAATTATGATATGCTCTCCTATACCATGGAGCTTTACAAGAAGCTGCCAGATAACTCACCATTCAAACTAAGGAGGTTGCGCACATATTCAATGTAGGCGGGGAAAGTGTGTTTAACTCTTCTGAAAGGTGCTCCATTGGCACCATGGAAAGCCACATCTTCTATCCACAGGACAGATGCACTATGGGTAGCAGCTAGGGGTACGCTGATAGAGATTTTTGGGGCCGATACTGATACCCAATTTTTAAGGAGGCGTATCGGCTGATACCAGTCCAATTTCTGATACAGCTCATGCAGCTGGTAAATCTGTTGGGATTTACCCACAGAGGGAAGGGAAAGGGGAGGGAAAGGGTGTGTGTGGGGGGGTGCAGATCAATGCCCCCCACGGTGAGACAGGGAGTGGGGCTGGGGCTGGGGCAGGCACTGCTCAGCCAGGGTGCGGTGGGCATGGGATGGAGCCACAGCTTGTCCAGGAGGGCATGGGGCGCGGCGGGGCGTGTGCCCCCGGATCTGCGTTGGGTGGGTCAGGGCAGGCTGTAACTGCAGGATGGGGCTGAAGGACATGCTGCGCTGTGCTCATGGAGGGTGGCAGCAGCGCTGGGAGGGGGTCTATGGGGGGCTGCGACCACCCCAAATTTTGCTCCATACCCCTCTCCCAGCAGTGCCTCAGCCCTCCCCAAGTGCAGCACAGCACAGCGTGGCCCGCAGCCCCGGCCCGCAGCTGCAGCCCACCCCACGCAGATCTGGGGGCACACACCCCCAACCCCCATGCCCTCCTGGACAAGCAGTGGTAGCTGCCAGACAAGTGGATGAGCTGCTGGATGAGCTGCACGCAGTGGCACAAGCTGCCCCCACCCTAAGGCCCCCCCTGGACGAGCTGAGGCTCCATCCCATGCCTGCCCCACCCCGCCCCAGCTGAGCAGCACCTACCCCAGCCCCAGCCCCAGTCCCAATCCCTCCCTCACCATGGGGTGGGGGGGCATTGATCTGCACCCCCATGCCCCTTTCCTTCCCCCTCCCCTTCCATCACAACAGACTTAACAGGTTCATGCAGCTCTCCAAGCTGCCGGGCTGTACTCCTCGCTGCCTGCATTCTGCGCAGCAGCTGTGTGCATGCATGTGCATTTATTGGTCAAATTATCAGCCACTTCAGGCTGATTTCCAGTACAGTAAATTTTCCTTATATCAGTGCCGATCCAACATCAGACCAAAGTAGCAACTCTAGTAGCAGCAGGCCAATTGTCTCCCACTGTACCAGGCAAATATTAATGATTTCTATTGAAGTAAGGCTTAGAAGTCCCAGTCAGGATGCCACTGCACTACATATGCTCTAAAAGATAGTCCCTGCCCCAGAGAGACTACACTCTAATTAGGCAGGATGAATAAAAGGTGAGAGAAAGGAAATACTGTTACCTTCATTTTGCAAATGGGAACTGAGGCACACCTACTTTAAATGTCTAAGTAGGATCAGGTGCTTAAATACCACTGAAGGTCTGAGCCCAATGACATGAATAAGCCCACATAACAAGTCAATGAATTGAACCCAGAGCCCCGGCTCGGAGTCTAAAACATGTAAGACTATTCTTCCTCTTTATCAATGTGTACCAGCCCTCCCAGAGATGTGTCTCAGCCTGGGGAAAGCACCTCAAGGACTCCTGTTCTCTCTGTTGGGACCGGTGATAGGGTTTCTAATTCTAGTGCCAAATTCTGGCCCCCTGCTAATGCTGCTTTGGGCCTGGGTGGAGGACAAACCTGGGAGGCATGACATGCTGCCCAACTGTGTGGGGAGGGCAAATTTTGGCAAGGAAACCATGGAAAATGCATCTTTTCTGTTAAGCATTAAGGGATTTTTAATATCCCACATCAGCAGATGTTGCTGCTAGTCTCTTCCAGGAAATCCACAAAGCTTCAGAGATTTTAAAGACAGAAAGTACTATTAGATCATCTCATCTGACTCCATCTACAATAGCAAGCATAGAATTTAACCCAGTTACCCTTTCCTTGAGCTTAATAACTTGTGTTTGACTGAAGCACATTTTCCAGAAAGGCCTCCAGTCCTGGTTTGAAGGGACCAAGAGATGGAGATTCCACCACTTCCCTGGGCAGCTTGTTACTATGCTGTGCTGCCCCCACTTAAACATTTGCACCTTATTTTGAAAGAAAGCAGAGTTACATGCTATGTAGATGTCTGTCCATGAAGCATTAGACTTAGACCAAGTCAAGTCTAAGTCAAGTCATTCCACAGAAGTCATAGGAGCTCTCTCACTTTATTTGCAGGGCTAGGGACAGACATTCAAAAAGACTGACCCTGAATTGATTCAATCTTCACAGGTTTGTCTAATCTGGCTTGGTGGAACTGGTTTCCAGCTGCACAGACATTCCCTCTGTACTGAAGAAATTCAGGTACATGCCTGCAGTGGCTCAGGTTAGAAGCCGGGGGACGGGAGCCCCTCCGTCCTCTTCCACAATGCTGAGCTGAGGGGGGCATGGCCAGGCCCCAGTAGGATGTTCTGATTAAGGAGGGGTTCCCACCCCCCCACCCCGCTTCTGACCAGTGAGGGAGTCAGCACAGCAGGGAGTTGATAACAGAGCATTTAGCACCCCATCAAGAAAATAAAAGCCTCTTTCATTAGTTCAAGCTCTTCTTAAATATGTTTTTCCAAAGAGGGACATTACCAGCTGACCTGTTGATTAGTTACAAAAAGCTCTAAACAGACACTGTCCTGTCTGCCTTTGTCCTGTCTGCCTTACACAGACACCTCTCAGCTTTAGCTAGCAGACCACGTACTGGCTATGATCCATGCTGTTGGGGAGGGGAGGGGGCAAATCCCTCCTTGAGCAGGGAGTGATGAGGGGTGGGTGGGGAGAGGGAAGCCAGGCAGACTGTGTTGTACCTGCAGTCTCTGCTGGAGCTTCAGCCAGGGAACAGAGGGGTGGGACCAGGCTGTGGTCTGGAGCAGAGAGCAGATCCCCACCCAGGGCTACAAAGCATCTGGGATGCTGGGGGGCTGTGGTTTATCTTAAACCAGGAAGAGGTCTGGAACAGACATTGCATAAACCAGTTTGACCCAAATCAGTTAAGTATGATACTACTTTCAACCAGGTGTATCTCAAACTGGTTTGTGTGCACTAAATATCTGTTCTGTTACAGGTTTAAACCAGTTTCTAATCACTTAAACTGGTTTATGTGTAATGTCTATCCCTAGCCCAGATAGCTAGTGAAAACTTACAGTCCACACTTGGCTCTTTCACTTTTTTGCTGAGGTTCCTTTTATACTAGTGCTTCTGACTCCCCAGCAACTCAGTTGCATTGGGCAATATATGGCACAACTCTGTCTTGGCTTCATGAATGCTCTGGGTCACCGGTGCTTTTGTAGAACACATGCTTTGCTGTTACTGCGTGTTACAATGCAGGCACATCTGAGCACACCTGTGGGAGGAGTTACAACCTGCTCTGAATACTCAAGGTTAATTGATCTTCTTTCCACATACATGTATATCTAACCAAAGCTGCTAAGCATGATGGGGAACTAGAGACAGACTCAAGTTTCCTTACTGTTTGTGCACTTTTAGCTTTGTGATACTGGTTAGGGCCTTTATGGAGAAGGGGACAGCACACCTCTGAAAGTGTCACAGTGACAAAGGCCCAAAAGAAAGAATACCCCAAAACCCTTCCCACAGGAAGTTCACAAAGCTGTGCAATTCATTCCTTTCCATCATCTATTTCTAGAATCCCAGTTTCATGAATCTTTCTTCCTGATGTTGTTATTGTCGTCTTTTTGTGTCCTTGTCATAAACTAGATGTTTTTCCAGAATCGTGCACAAGCAGTGGCGCTTTCCAAGGTCCTCCTTCGTACAGTTCTCACCAAGAAGCTGATACAATAAGCAGGTGCTCCATGGTCTGCACTTCACCACACTCACATGTATTCATATCATTAGGGTAGCCCCATCTGATCAGGTTTGGTTTTGATCCTCCGTTTGCATGTGCAAGCATCGCGATGCTGACCAGTCTGTATCAGCCCCTCTGGGATCCAGGTCCATCAGCCCTTGGGGTTCCAGGTCCATTTCAGGTAATCTGGTTGCATGTAATCTTTCCTTCCATAACCTCACTTGCGCCCTGTCAGCTGCCATGTCCAAGGGCACGACACTGGTTATAAAACTTTTTTGCACTTTATGCCAATTTGGTTACTTCTCTGTGACCACAGAGTGGATGCCTGGCATCTTCCATCTGCCGTGATCTTTCTTTTTGTCTTGCTACCTTTCTTCTGATATCAGGTGGTGCAATGCCAGCCAGTAAGAACAGGCTATCTTTTGGTGTTGGCTTTAGACATCCTGTCATTTCACTGCAGCTGTTGTTTAGAACTGGGTCTAATTTCTTGGCACGAACTGATTGTTCCCATACTGGACATGCCTCCTCTGCAATGGGGTTTTGTATGAAAAAAAATAGAGGATACTTTGTCTCTGGATAACGTAGGAAAATGGGACTGAAATGAGTGATGTTCCTTGGTGTCAGGAGAGAAATGAGAGGGGATAGGTTGGTGTAGCTAGGAAGTTTGGACCTGAAGTCCCATGGAGAGTTTGGGATCTATGGTTTTTGTTTGTGCCCCTCTCAAAAAGTTGGAGGGAGCATTAGCTGAGGAGGAATACCAACAATAAATACAAGACAGGGCATGGTGGCAGCTTAAAGACTTAATTTATGCCTTATGAAGGGCATAACCTTTTCTAGGCGACAGCCTGCTTCAGCAGTATCTCCTGAGATCCTGTGTTGTGCACTTACACTTATACCTTTCTGAATGAGATAGTCTTTCAAGTGTCACCCTGTTCTGCCTTCTGTCTGACTTCAGACTAATACAACTAACTACCTCTCCAATAAATGAAAGGAAATGATTCTGGCTTCCCTTAAATTCACATGCACAAGCACCTTGTATGTGCAGCTCTTTACATGACAATCTGTAGTCATGTACTTTACCACCAGGTGTCAGTAATGTTCTTTCCACTTTTACCCAATGGAAAGACAGCTGAACTAAATATGCCTTTAGTTTGACATGTTCTTCCTTTTCATACTACAGTTGCAAAAGTCATCATCAGAGAAATCCCAGCTCAGATCCCTGGCCTGCTCGCTGAAGAGGCTCACAGCCCAATCTGAGACTGCCTGTTCTACATCTGCTATTCAGTAACTCATCTTTGGAAAAGCCAAGACGCATGCACGTTCCATTTCTGCTCCTTTTCCAAATTATAGCAACATGAATATTCAACTTGCAGGCAAGGAAGGTTAATAGTGAAGGAACCTCTTAAGCAGATTCTGCTTTGATGAGAAAATTGTGAAGGACTAAAGGGCCTTTGTTATTTCAGCACTTGATAATTAAGGACATCTGCTTGCCAACTCAATTTCACAAAAGCTGCCTTATGAGAAAATCCCCTGCTAACTTTTAATGGATCCTTTGGTAGAATATAAACATGAGGATAAAACACTTGCTTAACAAGCAAAAATTCAGAGGGAAGATTGGGAAGGCAACAGGCATATGCACAAGCCAGAAAACCTAGAAGCAAGAAGGCTGCAGTGTCCATTCTGGAAAGCTGCATCTATGAGCATGTGTACTGCAAAATGAAGGTGTGATTATAGCACGTGGTAGCATATCTGGGCTAGCATAATCTAGCCAGCACAGGTAACAAGAGTGTGAACATGCAGCAACATGGAACATAGCAACGGGAGTACAGGGACCTTCACATACACTCTCGCTGCTAAGAGAAGTGGATTCAGAGGGGGTGCAGCAGTGCAATTATGCTCTTGATCGACTGGATGCAGCATGTGAAGTGGGCTCACTGGCATGAATATTCATGTTGCTATAATTTGGAAAAGGAGCTATGTGCTGTGAGCTCTATGAGTCAGTGCGGGGTCTGCCTGGAGCCCCTGCTTTCAAGCAGTGCTGGAACCTGCTGCTTTTTGTTCTTCCCCTCCCTCCTCACCCCCTGTCCCCAAATTCAGCATCAGGAGAAAGAGGAGGACAAACAGCAGTGGCAGCTATGTTCAGCCTCTGTTCTCAGGGAGCCCAGGGACTGCCTATCACTATTTGTCCCCTCCTTTCTAATGCTGCTGAATTTGGGGGCAGGGGTAGAGGAGAAAGGAAAGGCTCCAACAGTGGCAGGCTCCAGAGCTAAAAGCAGGGACTCCGGGCAGACCAGCTGGTAGTTCATAGAGCTCACAGCACACAGGGTGCTCTGGCTGGGGTGGTGCTGATGTGCCAGTGGGCTCTGGGGCATCCAGAGTCACAGCAAGGGGCTGCAGCTTACACCCCCTCCAACTGTGTGTCACATGCACAGTGCACTCTCTTCACTGCACTTGTGCCATATCGCTGAAGGGGGTATGCCTGGTATGGCAATCCTGGATCTACTCTTGATTGCTAGCACATGTTAAAGCCCATGCTAGTATGTCGATGTTTTCACTATGGTTTTTACTCCAGGCTCCCTAAATCACAGGTATGCTAGCAGCTTACATTCATACCTTCATTTTGCGGCGGGGACAGACCCACAGAGAGCTCCCACTGCAGGTCTTGGGCAAGTGGCATTGCCAAGCAGTGGGACAGCCTGGTTCCAAGAGATGTTAAAACAGTGCATGTGTATTAGGCGTGTGCGAAGTGAGCCTTATTCAATTTGGATATGGCCCAAATCAGGGACACTGATTCGATTAGTTGATTCGGATCATTGTCCCTGATTCGATTTGGCTGAATCCGAATCTGAAGATTTGATGCTGATTCAGAGAATCAGCAATTCAGCCATAGACAGTTTTAAAAGTTTTTTCTACATACCTTGAGGTAGCAGGTATGACTCATGATCGCAGCAGTGCTGGAGCACATGGAGCGTCCCACAGGAGGGCCCTCCACGTGCTCAGTGGAGAGCCTGGAAGTGGACCAGAAGTATGTCCAGTCCACTTCTGGGTGTGCTGGGGAGTGTGGCGGGGGGGCCCCCTGAGCCTCCCTAGCTCAGCGATCAGCTGCAGGGGGGCCCTGGGTGGCCCCCCCGACCCAGGAGGCACCAGTCACCAAGCCAGGGGAGCATGGGGGGGCCAGAAGTGGACTGGAAATGCTTCTGGTCCACTTCTGGGTCTGCTGTTGAGCATGCTGGGGAGCCCCCCGCGCTCCTGTGGGATGCTCCATGCGCCCCAGCATCACAGCATTCATGAGCCGCCTACTACCTAGAGGCAAGTAGAAAAAACATTTAAAGCTTTCTCTATATCTGAATCTCTGAATCTCTCTGAACCTCTCCGAATTGATTCGGAGGGTTCTGATTCGGTTCGGAGAGATGACAGGGTCCTTTGATTCGATTTGGATTCAAATCAGGGACCGAAGCTTTGCACAGCCCTAATGTGTATGTGCTTGACTACAATTGCTACATACAGTCCCCTTGACAATTATTCCTACAATTAGGAAGACTGAAGTATGCTAGAGGGTTGTGCTGACTAATATTTTGTGTGCCTAGAGCTATTGCAAAAGGTACATGACTACAGACTCACAGCAGGCAGGGGTTATGCCACTTTCATAACAGTAACCCAGATTTAGCTTGTGAAATATATAGCTTAGGGCCCCCATTCAGAAAAGCATTCTGCACACTGTAACAAGATTACTGTCCCCAGAGCCTCATCAGCAGTGCTGCTACATCAGCTTCTTCCTTTTCTGTGCCCCAGGGCACTTAAGGACACATGCCTGGTGTTTCAAATGAGAGTCTATAACCTGGTTTATTAATGTTATGAAACAAAAGTTAGCCACCTCCAGCAAGAAGGATCATTGCTGGGATCACAGCTCCTCCAGACCTTTCCAGACAGTCCCAACCAGACTTAACAGGCATCTATATCACAGCTTTGTCATATTTCCGTAACAAGGCCTCACACTAACTCTGCTACTATCCCAGCTCCACCAGCCCAGACTTCCTCTGGAGTCTTCCCCTGTCCCTAACCTCCCTCAGACCAGACTTTGGCACATACACTCCTAGACATAATTACACAATCCCGTACCGCTTTACTCTTTAGTCCATGTTCTCTGTCCCCAAACTCCTTCCATAATGCAACTGTTGTCCACAGCCCAATGGACTAGTATGCTGCAGGGGTGGATCCAGGGGGGATGCAGTGCTGTAGTCGTACCCCTCTTTGATTCCTGGCCCACCCAAAGTTTAAAACAAACTGCCAGACAGTGGCAGCAGCATTTCTATTGAGGCAGCAGTGAGGAAGTGATTTGACTTCATGCCTTATTATAATCTACCTGATTCCTTCTAAACTCTTCATTTTGCGGGTGTTAATGATTGTCTCTCCTTTTTAATCATCTTGGTGTTCTGGTAATCAGGCTGTTCTTTCGTTTGAAATTTTGCTGTCTTGGTAGCAGCTCCTGGTAATATAGCTCTCATTTCACAATCCTGCAGATTGATTTTAAGTATAGAGAAGACCATTAACCCAAGTGTGGAAATAGCTTTCAGTGGAGCATTGGATGCACTGTCAAGATGCTCAGAAAGGATAGACTTTGTTTTATGAATCTGAAAATAGCAATATACATTGAATTCTAATGACTACCAGACTACAGGTTAACAACATCTTTTGATTATTTTTTGCCTGCTTTGTTTTTTTCTATGCATAATTAATGCACAGTCCAATAAAGCTATATTTGTTTTTGCTTTGATCTTAAACTGAATAATACAGCTCTAGGCCTTGCAATACTAGTAAAGCTTTTAATTTCTTTTTTAACTGGGGAAAAATATGTGTTGTTTTATGTGTGATGGTGCACCACACCATTTGCACCCCCATTTTAAAAAATCCTCCATCCACCCATGGTAGCCTGTAATATATTCTTAACTTAAAGCATGCAGGCAGCCCCCTAACATTGATAAAACTATCCCTGGTCTTAAATTTAAGCACATGTTTAAGTGCTCGGCTGACTATATAACAAGGACTGGCAATTTAAACAAAGACAGTATATTGAAAGGACACTAAGATTTTATTTCCAGTGAAAAAAGGGATTGAGGAATCTTCTGGACAAATTGGGAAGTGAGATTCAATAAATGAAGATTAAATAATTGAAAACTGTTTCATGTGAGAGAGATACCAGGACCAAAACCTGAAACATCAATGAACCATATGGATGAGTATATGTCCTCCCCTCAGCAATAAGAATGGGGAGAAAATAATGGGCTTTTACCCATCAGCTGATGTTCTTAGCTAGGTTAAGTCTCTGCTACCTTGCATGGTATACAGTTATATACAGCTATGAACAATGACAGTCAAACACGTGTACCTCAGGACGCAAGCCTGTTCATATAGGACTTCTACATTGCAACCCTCTTTATACAGGTGTCCGTGAAAATACAAGGTGCAAGGCAAGAATAATTAGATGCTTTCTCTTTATCCCATTCAGTTTGGTCTGAGACAGCGCAGTCTAACTGGCAGCCCCGACAGGCTGTACTGCAGGTGGCTGGCATATGCCGTTAAGTGGGGTGGGAGGGTAGATGTTGCACACATGGCCTGTACTACAGAGAGTAGGTAGGTTGGGGCAGCCTGCACAACGTGTGTGACCAGGAAGTAAGTGGTGGGGGGAAGCAGCCAAACTGCTCACACAATGGAGAAGAGCTGTGGGGGGACACCTGCCCACCCATGCAGCAGGCATCTCCAAGATCTGTGGCTCATGCAGTTTGCAGTCCCCAATCTGCAGCCCAAAGCTACCTGGAAATTGGACAGCCCTGGCTTATGACAAGTTAAGGCACAAAATGTCCCATTAATATGCAGCACTACCCCAGTGTCTGGAGACTGTTGCAATAGCTGGACATAGTGAGCTGAGACAATAGTTATGTCTCATTCTCTCTTAAGCATCCTTTTCTGCTTTACATTTGAGTGATTCACACAAGCTGAGGATCCAGCCGTTAGACTGTCCTAAAACTCTGAGAAACCAGGAGTCTGCCGAAACACTCGCATACTCTGCATTTCCAAACTATGTGTTTAAATTTTGTAATTGGCCAGTTTAAATTGAGAAAGACAAATTTTGTTTAACTTGTAATAAGGGGCAGAGTTACCTTTGACCTGAGTATCGCTGATAATAGGTTGATTCAATTAATTGCACATTATTCAAGTTATGGGATGTGCTTGTGTTTTATTCTTACTACATCTTCCTCCACACAAAAAGTGGGTTAAGTTATAGTTAAAATAGTGCTAAATTGGCAAAATTGCTTTGAAAAAACAAGTGTGATTTTTTTGGGGTAAATATTAATTAGGAACTGGATTTCCAAGCTGGATATTTTTTATTTTGTGTTTTTCGTCTCTCGATACAGACTAAAGTTTGCCTGAGCTTCATATAACTTTCTATTTTCATTTTCTCAGACATGGTAGTAAACCAAATGGATGAGCCATGTATAAGCCACAGAGGGGGCTCATTTATTTAGTAGAGAAAAGAGTAACAGGAACTTATACCTGGGAGCTAAAGACTCACAAATTCAAATGATAAATGATGTACAAATATTTTACATAGGGCATGTCTACACATGTGAATTTACTGTGCAGTAACCAAAATTACTGCGTAGTACAGGTGCACATCTACACGTGCACACCCATACTGCATAGTAAATATGGTGACATGCTGACTTGAGCATAAATGTAACACCTGCATCATGCAGGTATTAAATTTACACCACATTAGTTACTGCACAGTAACATATATGTAGATGCCCTACTGAGCAGTAACACTGTGCGTGTAGACGGACTTGGGACTAACTTTAGTCCCAAGTCAGCTCACACACAGCATTAATGCACTTTAACACCTGCACATGTAGTTGCCACCTATTCCAACTTACTGCACAGTAAATTTAAGCCAGAGTAAATGCACATGTAGACATACCCACTGATGATTAACCACTGGAAGAAACTACCAAGCAAAGTAATGAGTTCTTCACCTCCTGATATCTTTGTCTATAGCCAAGCTCATGCTATGTTATATCCCAACACAAGTTATTCAACTTACAACAGCAGTAACTGGGTGAAATTTATGGGTCTGTAAGGAGATCCCTTCTATCAATCTCTAACAATCTATTTTCAATTATTTTAAATCAAGAAACAAAACTAACCAGGCAACTAACAGACTAAACTCTGTAAATATCAGACTAAACTGAATATTTAGGGACAGTGTTTCCACTGGCATAAAGTGATTTAGTTCCACTGAGTCTCCCCATTGGTGATTTACCTAAGCTGAGGATGTGGCCTTTTGATTTGATTCAAGTCCTAAAACTCTCAAAAATGGAGCGCATTGTAGGAGAACACTAGCATGACCTTCCCCCAAGCAGCATCTACAACTGCCGCTATAATAACGAGTTATCAAAAATGGGATGTTTCAGCTTAGCTCCCACTGGTTAAAAGGTTTATATTGCTACCTGCTTAATACACTGCTGCATGGTTTTATTCTTATCTGCTTGGCCTCTGCAGTTACATTATGGTTTGCTCTCAAATGAAGGGAGAAGCCTTTATCTCATATATATGCTAATTGTATGACCCCAAACCTCTATCTGTAGCAACAAGCTCTTCAGAATATTTTTGTCCTTTCAGATTTCTTGCCACTTGATGGCACCAGAGAACACTGAAAAAACCTGCAGGTTGGCACAGGCTGTCACTGAGCCAGGGTGAGTGAAAGAATCAGCTAACATCAGCTACCCTGCTGTTAATTTCTAAGTATATATATATCATCATCCCCATAATCTATAGGGAACCAGAGGCAATTTTTAACTTTTGATTATCAAACAGTCATAGAGGCCATGCGCCATCTATTTATTATCTCATGCTAAAAAAGTTACATTAGTTCACAAAAGACCCCTTGGTCATGGGAGATACAGGTGATAGTATTTCCTCACCAACACAACAGAAAGTTCTTCGAACAGCCGTCACATGGACTCGCTTAATTCAGTGCTCGAGTGGCCTCTCCATGGTGCGAAACACAAGTGAAGGAGGCAATCTTCAAAATTCCCAGCTTCCTTTTTTTGTGGTGCTATTTCTGCTTGCAAAAGTTAAACACAGGTCAATTTGTACCTGCTGTTTTGGCTGCAAGGGAAAATCCTCGTCTTTGCACCTTCTAGTAACTAACAAAAGGCAGCACAGTTTGGATCTGTAGGTGCAAGTCCTGTGGGTCTATACCTTGCCCATAAAAAGGGGTGCTCAACCTTTGGAAAGTATCATCTCTCTGAAAATCTAACCCTGAGTAATGAGAGGGAGAATCACACTCTGCCATGGAAAGACCTACCTAAAAGCAGCTAAAGCAATTCCTTGAGGTTCCTCCTATGGATTCTTCCATCAGGAAGTGTCCTGTCACCTTGCATGGAGGGATATCTTATATTTTCCCTGGTCAGAGAGGGACCAGGCATGGAACCAGAAGGAACTAAGTTAGTGTAGGGAGAGTGACATCATTTATTGCTGAGACAGGTCAGTGGCAAATTACCTGAGGAGCAAGGAGGAAGCTGCAGGAAACTGTGCATCTTGTGGCCATTTTTTCTTTACCTTTCTCTTGGGGTAACACAGGCTGGAGCAAAAAAAAAACTGGTAGGAGCTAATTTATTTGATGAATTTAGCACAGTTACTGTTTGTAGAATACCTGTGAGCTGATTGCAATTTTCACAAGTTGACCAGTTATTTGAGTGTACTCAATAACTTGTTCTATGCAAGTATCTGATAGTCCCAAATTTAACTGTGTTGGTCTGCTATGATGCAGACCTGGTGAACCACAGATATTTTTAGGGTCCCTATTATGTCACTACCCAATATTGACATAATTGAGGATTTTAAAGCACTTGCATACAAACATTGCTATCAGACAAGAGTAATTGCAACATGAATTGTTACTATCAATATACAAGTAGTACCTGCATGCCTCAGTCATTTGCAGGGTCCTTTGTGGTAGGTGTTGGACAACCAACCTCTCCCAATTGCTAACCTTGAGCGTTAACCTAACACCTCTCCTCCTAAAATTCACTTTATTCTGCACTTTTGGGTGCCTGTAAACTTTGTCCTTGCTTTGGAATACGATTGTGACTCAGACTGCGTGCCTGTGTGAAGGAATGCAGTTGTGTTAGAATGACCTTTTTATGCTTTCACATGACTACCTACTTTGGCTTGAGGGCTACAGGTGCAAGAGCCCTTACTTCCACATCTCCTTACTTCCCCATGCTTGATGCGCAGGTAGTTGGAAAGGAGAAGGAAATGGGCTTAACTTTGGCTCCCAACCAGGCCATACCTGACCTCACATTGCTACGTTATCTGTGCAACCTGCATTGTTCAGTGTAATATGAGGCACTGTAACAAGTATTGCACCTTCTTCAGTACTTGCCCTTCTTCTGACCTTATAGGTTTACATCCCCAAAAGATGCTTCATGATCTAAATGCTGTTTTTTTTCTATAGTATAGTTGTGCATTTTATTAGAATTTACTCTGCATGAAAGGTATGTCCACTAACTCATAGCTGCAGCACAGCACTAGGCATATATACACACATGCACACACACACGTGTGTATGTTTACATAGATGAATAGTATGTGTATATATGTATGTGTGTGTGTGTATATATATATATATATATATACACACACACATACACACTATTTTTCACTCTGGTTGGAAGGATTTTTTGATCTCTTGATTTTACAGGAGACTGGAGTGCATGTATATATAGATGGAGTGTGTGTATGTGTATATATATATATATATTTATAGTGTGTATGAATAGCTATATATATAGGTATATGTGTGTGTGTGTGTATACATATATATATATATATATATAGTGTGTGTGTGTGTGTATACATATATATATATATAGTGTGTGTGTGTGTGTGTGTATACATATGCCTATTGCTAGTCATGTACATAATGCATGTATATGTTTGTATGTATATGCCTACATATATAAAGAGAGACATACATGCCCATACATATTTGTATGCATCTATACACACATATTTCTGCTTCTTGTGTACACCACAGAAAATATGGCATTGCATAGACAGCATTTGCAGGGACAGGATAAAGAGTGACTAACAGGTTTTGGTCACAACAAGCTCTTGGAAGGTGCTCTGCTAGCATGTTGGTGAGGGAGTTATTAGAATCTGATAAAACAGACTGTAATAGAAATAGTACACATTTTCTTTACCTGAAATTCTGTTTGAGCCAATTCTGGACTCACGGCCTAGGAAAGCTGGTTTGAACAGACCACTGGGAATTTTTCAGGCAGTATAAACTGAGTAAAACTAGCTTTATGCAACCTGATCCCGACCTCTGCTCTAGTATAGTTGGCCCCTTTTCTGCCTTGTCCCTAGCCCAGCTCTGTACTGTCCTGCAAGTACCCAGAGTTACTGCAAGGGTGGCACTGAAACAGCAAATCTGGGCCTATCCTTAGGTTCAGCTGTTTGCAAGGGGGTTACAATGTTCTAACTGCTTCCCAGAATGTAATTGTTGTTGAGCACATTTAGCATGTCTCAGGAAGTACAGATGACATCTTAGGCTTGTTTCCCAGTGGATTAAACCCTTTCTTAACAGGTTAATGAATGAAAATAATGAATTGAAAATAATAAAACAAATAATATATGGAAAAACTGTACAAGTAACTATGATAAAAGAGGAAACATCTGCTTAGAAGTGCAGGACTCCATTCAGATCTCAATTATACCTGTGCAAATGTCGAGTAAAATCATTCTGGATTTATAGCATGCGCGGGGTAACCGAGAATCTGACACTGCATCCTGCCCAGATAATGTGTGCGTGAGATTATCACAATTCCAAAATGATATTGTTTTCCTTGGTTTGAAAAGCAATTTCATTTTAGCAGGGGCAGAGGACTAATGTAGGATCCAAACCTGAAATTATGGAGGGGCAGATTTGTATAGCTTTATTAGCACTCTGACTGTAATCACGAATATACTTAATTTTAAGCGAAGGGCTAACCCCATCCATGTTCAATAAAGCAACTGAGCACGTGCTCAGTTTCATGCAGATACATACGTAGCATAAATGTTAATGGGATATAGCCCGATGTTGAAAGTGAAGAATATGTTTGAGCACTATGATGAAGTAGGGCCTCTTTGAGAAATCTTGACTGGGACTATTTGTATGGTAATATAGCATTTATCATGAATAAGGGGAGCCTTAAGACAGTCCTTTGGGTGAAATTCAGTGTGTTTTATTGGGATTTAAGTGGTATACTGGAGTTAGGCAGTCCTTTGGCAGAGAGCTGAGTTGCTACTAAGAATAGTTGTTACTACTGTGAACAGCCCCCTAAAGTAAAGTTATTCACCTCCGTGATATTTCTCCGAATCAGGCTCTTATTTGCTATCTTTTCTTACTGAGTTTGGTTCTAGCTGAGACAAGTGCTGGCTGAGCTGCAGTCCCAGAGTTTAGCTCATGCTGTAACTATATCAGTAGTGCTCCAGCAGTAGACCTGGCTTATACCTTCAAATCCCAGGACTC
>NW_005842081.1:253418-258792 GCF_000455745.1 Alligator sinensis | reverse complement strand
CGGCATTCACTGTAGTAGGAATTTCCAGCCTAACCAGGGGGTTTCTGATTGAATCGCAGTCCTTGAAATCACCTGGCTTATCAATTCCAGTCTCCTGTAAAATCAAGAGATCAAAAAATCCTTCCAACCAGAGTGAAAAATCTTTTGGCCAGTAGCAAATAACAGCAAGCCAGTCCCCTATAGGCCTTTCTTTGCAGAGAGGTATTTTAATATAGAAGCTTTACTAGTGTTAGACATTTCAGTACTCAAAATATGACTGCATTTCAGTGTATTGGATTGATTTTATAGGGGATATAACCAAGGAAACATCCATCCTGACTCCCTCTCAATTACCTAATATGAACCTGAAGTGTTCCTTTCCTGTTCAGTGCAGCAAGGAAAAGATATGGGGTAGGCACAACAGACTATTCAGGAGCTTTTACACCTTAATCCCTGGCTGTTTTTTCTCCATATTTTGGTTATCCTTAGTATCTGCGGGCGACAGCAGTATAACATGCCAACATAATTACCTACCAGTGGTGTAAAAGGCCCACACAATCTCTCTCTAAGGTTTTGTAATGGGATCTGGATTATACCTCAATGCTTCTTTAATCTGCAATAATTTAAATGGGTTTTAATGGGCCATGTCTACATGAGACGCTGGCTGCACAGTAGCCTGAGACTACTGCGCAGTAGCATCATGCGGCAGAACCCATGACACGACGCTACTGCACAGTAGTCTTGGGGCAACTGCGCAGCAGCGTCACGACAAAGCCGTTTGTCAGCATTACTGCACAGTAACTCCAGTTATTTAGTACATATAAACAAGTACTAAATGACTGCATAGGGTCAGGCCCTGTTCCCTGTAACACAAAGGCCCCTTCTCTGCTCTCAGGCAACACAGAGAGATCTTAAAGCAACCTGAAAATTACACCCAGAGCTGAGCTGAATACGGGAAGGAGGCAGGGGTTGTTTTCAGCTTCTCCAGCATGTAGGATCTTCTTCCAATGTAGCTCTTTGGCTTGGGGTGTGATTCTTACCAATAAAGTTACACTGGGGCAGTCCCTTGCGTGGTCTCAGTTTGAGCCACATAAAGGTCATTATACTGTCACATGCAGGAAGGAGAGTTGCTATGCCAGTATAAACACCTTTGTCCTAGTCCATAGGGCTACCATGTATGGCTTGAGGGCTGTCACTAGCAGTCCTGGCTCTATGACCTGAAATATCTCCTAGGGGTCATTCCCCAGCCTATTTCCCAGCTTTCTAGTGAGACAAGTCCATGAACATAGAGACAAGTAGGCGAGTGTGTACACAGCATACCCCGCTCTAGGTTAAGAGAGGACAGATAAGGCACCTTTTAGCCATTCACCTGTTTTTTAAATGCACAGTGTAAAATGAAAAGAGATTCTAGTCCTTTAATTTTGAAAGTACTTTTTAGATTCTTTTTTCTTCTTTGATTTATAAGTGAGAGCAGGTTTGGCTCAATGTAATTCGAGCGAGAGTGAGATGGGGGTATGTGAGGGGCCACGTGGTGGGGCTGTGGGAGGAGCTGGATGTTTAATTAAGGCAAAAAAAGCAATAAAATTTAACTCTCTGGGGTTATTTGATCCCAGCAGTCTTTCCTGCCTAGAGCAGTGGGGCTGGACCCAATGATCTCAAGAAGTCCCTTCCAGCCCTAAACTTCTGTGAATCTGTGACTGCGCAGAAATGACCGCACAGTCAGCATCTCATGTAGACGCAGCCATGGAGTAGTTTAATTACTTGTATCTATTTCATTAAATCAACAATAATGACAATGTCCAGAAAAAGACAAATGCATCCTCAAACCAGAATTTAGCTAAACTTAATCTTGGCTATGCAAAGCCCCTCAAGCACTTGGAGCCATGCTGGTGTTGTTATGGTGTTTAGAGACCATATTACAGTGCAGAGTTCAACTCTACTTAATGCTGTACAAACATAGACCAGAAGCTTTCAAAGACTATGTGCCTAACCTTAACAAGGTGAATAGGACTACTCAACTCAATGGTCACATCCAGACAAATGTTCCTGTGCAGTTTGTGGTGCCTTAAAGCTCTTTAAGGTGGCCCAAACTGCATGCGGTACTTGTGCACCCATTTGCAGTGCTGCTCCCAACCCACAGCCCTGTCAATGCCCCTCACTCCTTCCCACAGTCCCCTGGCCCTGCCAATGTCCCTCACTCCTGACCAGCAGCCCCCTGCACCTCCCAGCCCTGCCAATGTCCCTCTCTCAACCTGCTGCGTCTGCCCTGCCAGCTCTGCTGGTGCCCCTCTTGCAGGCCATGCCTCACCTCTCTGCCCATGCCTCACCTCCAGCCACATCTATGCCAGGAGCAAAGGAAAACTTTGCGGGAGCCATGCCTTAGCAAGGGCAGGGGCTGCATTGCCCAGCCACCTCAAAGGAGTGCACGGGTGGTGAGGTTACCCATTGATGCCCCCCGTTGCTCACCCACAAAACCATCTGCTTACAGACATGGGAAAAACAAAGCAGCACTTTACTTACAGCTCAGCATGCCCTCATACTGAGTCCAGCACAGGGCCAGAAGAGGCACTGTATTAGTTTGACCTGGCTTGCCCAATGTCTATATAGATCACACACTTCAGCTGAGTTTTTTAATGCTTTTATCTAAAACCTGACTGAATCAGCTTTAGATAAAAGTGCTAAAAAGCCCTGCTGAAGCATCCAATCTATACAGATGCTGTGGAGCCAGGTCAAACTAACATCTGCCTCTTCTGGTAAAGTGCCATTTTTACATGTTTTTTTTCACATCTTTCAGGGGCACAATCAAAAAAGAAAAAAAAAAGGAAGGAGGATGGTACAAGGCAGGCTGGCGGGGATTGGGAAGAGCCTGGTGACTGGAGGAAGCAGGGAGAGTGCTGGGCTTCGTGGCACAGGGCAGCTCAATTCATAGCCCCTGGCTGCCAAGAGCTAACACTCCATGCACGCTGTCCCACTCCTACTTCGGCCGCGTGTGTCTGCGTGCACACGTACACGTGGCACCACCTGCCTCCAGTTGGTCTCCCCAGCTCCTCCCAATCCTAAACAGCTCCTTGCAGGCTGGAGCTCTTCCAGCCTGCAAGGGGAGCCCCACCATTTCCCACATTTTTATCCTTCAAAGGAGAAAATCCATGTTTTTCTCTTTTAAAGGACAAACCCTGATTCCTGGTTATTAGTGACAATGGAGCAAAAGTACGTAAATTTACTTACAACATTGAATATATTTTCACCAGTTGTGATCACTGGTGGTGAACCATTGTTCTGGCCCATAATGTTGGTCTTCCTGATGCTGACTGTAAGACCAAACTCTTGGCAGGCATGAGTGAAGTGACTGATTAGGCTTTGGCGGTTGCTCTCTGTATGGAGTATCAATGTAGCATCATCATCAAACAGCAGCTCACGAATCAAAACTTTCCACACTTTAGTCTTTGCTTTAAAGTGTGTGAGGTTGAATATTCTTCCATCTGAGCATATATGTATATACATTTCTTTGGTGGCGGTCCCAAAAGAATGTCAGATGAAGAGAAAAGAAAATCCTGAACAGGGTTGAGACAAGGAATCAGCCCTGCTTGATTCTGCTTTACATCTCCAAAGCCTCAGGCATTGACCCATCATAGCTAACTATTTCCTGTATTCTATCATGGAAAGAGCAGATGATGCTGAGGAGTTCTGGTGGACAGCCAATCTTTTCCAATAAATTGAAGAGGCCTTTTCTGCTGACAAGGTCAAAGGCCTAGGTTCAGATCAATGAAGGGTGTCCTTTGTTCCCTTTATATATATATATATTTTTTTTTTTTTGGATTTTTTTTTTTTTGGATTTGTCAGAATGAGAAGATCATATCTTTGGTGAACCTACTAGCTATGAAGACACACTGTGATTCAGGGTAAATATGGTCAGCAGGGATCTGAAGTCTTCTGAGCACCACTCAAGTGATAATCTTTCCAGCGGTACTTATTGCTGAAATGCCGTGATAGTTGTTGCAGTCACCGTGGTCACATTTATTCATGTACAGAATTGACCATATTGGCATCTTACATATCTTGTTGCACTCCTGTCCAGCAGTAAGAAGCTCAGAAGCTCATAGAGGTGGGGAAAAAGCACAGGTTTCCCATGCTTGATCACTTCCATAGGAATGCCATCTTTTCCTGGGGCCTTGCCACTGGCCAGATTGTCTATGGCCTTACTATGTCCTCAACAGTTGGAATGTCATGAAGCTCTTCAAGGACAGACAGACTCTTAATAGAGTTAAGGGCTATTGTAAGTGACATCACTTCCTCTTGTAGCCCAGGTAATTCGAGTATATACTCCCCTTTTCCAATTGAAGGGGATTGCTAGCTGGCAGGTGTGCTGTGGGGGAACTGCAGAGCGCTCTGTTTCCCCCTGTCCCTATAGAACCAGGCCAGGACAGTCAGGGGACTGACCTATATACACATTCATTTACAGTAACTTTCCACAAGGAAAAGAAACGTGGATATAACCATTTGTAGTACTATATATTAGTGATAGGCTATCTAAACAAATAACATAAACAATACCCTCTGGGTAAATGCTATAAAACCTTACAGCAGTGCTCCAGATACAGGTAAGTATCTGATCTGGAACAGATAAACCCCAAAATAAACATAGATAGCCAGCAGATAAACTATAGATAAGTATAGGTGAACAATAAATAAGCCACAAATAAATACAAATAAACAACAGGTGAAATAATAGCAACAGGGGTCCCAGCAGAGCCCTAGGTCTCTACTCATCTACTAATTTACAAACATGAGAGTTCACAAAATATAAGGCACGACATCACACCACTTATGGCGCAAGAACCTCAAAGATAAACTTAATCCCAAGGGGAAACCCCAATGCCCTTGGGCCTTTCCCCAAGCCCTACAAGGACGCTGGTAACTTAGGGGGGCCCTCATAGTGGGACCTCCACTTTCAAAAGCCCTTAACTAAACAGGGAGGACACCCCTCCCCTGTGGGAATCCTTTTTTCCCTGCAGTTCACGGCTCCCAGGCCTGGAGGGTGGCCCTCGTCCTCTTCACCAAGCTGCTCTCTCGCCTGTGGTGGGCTTCAGGGGTTGCTGTCCCCTAGAACAGGGCTCTGCTAGTTTCATAGTTGGTAGGGTCAGAAGGGACCTGAGCAGATCATCTAGTCCGACCCCCTGCCGTAGCAGGAAAGGGTACTGGGGTCAAACGACCCCGGCCAGATGTTCGTCCAGCCTTTTTTTAAAGACCCCCAGGGTAGGAGCCAGCACTACTTCTTTTGGAAGTTGGTTCCAGGTCCTAGCCACCCTGACAGTGAAGTAGCGCCTCCTGATATCTAGCCTGAAACTATCCTCCGCTAGCTTGTGTCCGTTGTTTCTTGTAACTCCCGGGATTGCTC
>NW_005842081.1:245595-253237 GCF_000455745.1 Alligator sinensis | reverse complement strand
GCGGCGCCCAGAACTGGATGCAGTACTCCAACTGTGGCCTGACCAGTGTCGCATAGGAGGGGGAAGATCACCTCCTTGGACCTGCTTGAGATGCATCTGTGGATGCACGACAAGGTATGGTTGGCCTTCCTGACCGTGTCCCCACTTTGTCAGCCCATGTTCATTGTGGCATCAATGACGACTCCAAGATCCTTTTCTGTCTCGACACTGGTGAGAAGGGAGTTCCCCAGCCTGTAGGTGTGCACAGTGTCTGTGGCCTCTGGATCAGCCCTGTCTGCTGGCTAAGTAGCCTGAGCACCACCTGGCTCCCTGGACTCAACCTTTTGCTATGGGTCGGAGGCCTGGGCCTCCTTGTGCAGCACCAGGCTCGGTCCGCTCCCGGACCCTCCATGCAGCACCTCCTGCACCAAGCTCCCAGCCTTGTTCTGGGGGTTGGGGACCTGAGCCGCCCAAGTGCTCCAAAGATCCTGCTCCATGCACCAGCCTGTACACCATGTCTCTGGCTGCACACCAGAGATTGCAGACCTGAGCCGTCTCATGCAGCTCCCAGGGTCTGGATGCCATGCACCATGCTGCACACTGAGAGGCTAGCTGCTGGAGCCATCTGCAGCTCCCATGGAAGTCTTCAGGGGCACTTCTGGGCTACTGCTTCGCCCTACTGAGCAGCTCTCCTCAGCTGTTCTAAGCCCCACTCTTCTTTCTTCTCCATCCCTGACACATCTCCCTCATGCTGGGCATGCAGCTCCTGTTATACTCTCCAGGGCTGAAGCCCCCCTGAAGTCTTCCGGACCAGACAGTGTTGCAGTCTACAATCAGGTCCAGTGGGAGCTCCTCTCCCCCCACCTCAGGAAAGGGGTGTGACTTAACTCCTCTTGCTGCCTCCTGATTGGTGGATGGGCTCCACCAGTCAAAATAGCAAAATTTCAAGCCTGGGACTCAACCCAAGCTCCAAAAGGCAAGCCTGCTATACCTTGAATAGAGTCCAAGATAGTGTTTAACCCATCTTTCCATCTGTTGCTTTTGATTTCTTATGACTTCTCCTGATGCTGTCATTAATAGAACTGACTTCTTTGCAGTTGGACCTGGTGGCTTCTTGATTCTGTTGTACATGCCCCTGTTTCCAGTGTCAAATGTAGATTGAATTTTCACACTTGATCATAGCCAATAATAATGGATGCAGAGCCTGGAGACTTGTTGGACAGCAGTCTTTGCTTTCCTCAGTTTCCTCTTAAGCTCTCTTCTTATAATTTAACATAGCAATTTATTTGACTTCGATAAATGGAATCAATTCATGTTTGTGCATCTTGAACCAATCCCAGTTTCTTCTGACCTGTTGGGGAATACAGAGTCAGCAGTAAATCATATTTTTGAGGCTTCCCCACTTCTCTTCTGTAGTCTTGCTCAAAGGCAGCTCCAAAGCACTATCAGGACCAAATATAAAAAAAAGACTGGTTTTCACAGAAGTGTTATTATGACATTCATGAGTGGATCTAGATTTTTGAAAAGGGGAGTGCAGATGGTGAGGTACATCACAACATAAAAAACAACCCATTTTTTTCCAGTCAAAAATAAACTAGAAGCTGTACTAATATGGTAGGGTCCTAGGGCTATATTATTCTGTTTCAGATTGAAGAAAAAACAAATATAACTTCATTGAAATAAGTTAAAACTATCTGCAGGGTTGTGAAATAGGAGCCTCATTACCGGAATTGCAGAACAAAGGCTAGCTTGATCGGTGGAACATCAAGACCATTAAAAAGAAGAGAGGGTCATTAACACCTGTGTCATGAAGAGTTTAGAAGGGATAGAGTAAATTATAATGAGCCATAAAGTCAATTGACTTCCTTAGCACTGCCTGACTAGAAATGCTGGTGCCCCTGCCAGGCAGTTGGTTTTAAACCTTTGGTGGAACAGGAATCAAGGACGGGGGCAGAGGGGTGAAAGTACACCTGGATCTGCCCCTTACAATACTATTACCCAAGGTCATGATTTAATAGCAAAGTCCTTCATGACCTGCATCATCATAGTGTCGGAGTGCCTTACAATCTTTAATACTCTGGTGAGAGAGAGAGACATTAATGTCCCCATTTACACACAGGAACTGAGTTGCAGAAAGACTAAGACTAGATCCTTAAAGGTATTTAGGTGCCTAACTCACATCTACATCAATGGGAATTGACTCTGAAGTACCTTGGAAGATTGGATCCTCAGTGATTTGCCAAGGTCACAGCAGAAACCTGTGGTAGTGGCTGAGATTTGAATCCAGGGAGTGGTCTCAAATCCTAACCAGGAGATCATCCCAGGTCTCTCCTGTGCTACATGATTGATCTATTCACTAAACCATCTTTCATTATGTTTTGTTTAACTACTAATGTAGGTCTAATAAGAGATCAAGATGCATCTCATCTAATGGAAAGCTCTGGATTTTTGTCCTGGTTGTAAAGAGGATACTTTACTATACCATCCAAGTTTCATTCTTCTTTACAGTCCCATATCTGTAAAGATTAAGGAAGATGCTGTATGTAATGTATGAACCTAACTTTGTAAGGTTAGACCTATATTAACTAAATAAAGATCAGTCCTTGCAAACACATACCTACATTCTTGCAAATACACATACATTTCTTTCACATGTGTGTTTGTGGGATAAAGCTCTCATTCTTTCTAACTGATGTGCACTCTATGTATAGTTTTCCTTTCAGTCTTTCTTCAAAAACTTCTGGTTTGGGTCCTTGGGATTCAAATCTCAGCTTTAAGGACCTGGTCTTAGTCTTTCTGCAACTCAGTTCCTGTGTGTAAATGGTTACATTAATATCTCCCTCTCATACAGGGATATTAAAGATTGTAAGGCACTCATAAACAATGACAACGCAGGACATGAAGGACCTTAAATGAGCAAAATTTTCCAATCCAGTTTTATTTTCTTTTTAAATAGACCTGATTATTATATTACTTTTGGGACTAAGGTAATCACAACTTGGACTCTTTAGACAAACTGATTACATCTCTTTTACCTGTATGCAAATATTTTTTAGCCACCAGGAAGGCAATTATTTCAGTGTTGAAAAACATGTATCCAAAAGCCAAATCATGTCAATGGTACCCAGACCTAACACTGCTGCAAGTCAGGTACAAACCGATATACTCTTTCTACTATATGCATTAATTTTTATGCAGTCATTCATGATTAAAAATGCCTAAGCAATCATCCTAAACAAGCTGCCTGGGTTTGGTTCTTACCTGAGAGCTGTCAGTAGTTGATCTATAGGATTCCATTGTAAGAACAATACTAGTAAAATGTAATACAGATTTAACACAAATTAAACACCTTAGACACAGATGGAAACTGTGAAATCTTTAAATCTCAAAGAAGTCCTTCAACTTGATTTTTTTTTCAAATCGATTATGTGATTATTGGATAAATAAACTATGTGATTGTTCAGCACATAAACACCCTTTGTTAAATGTGTCCGTCAATAGACAATTCATATAAATGATACTAACTATCATCAAAGGAGTAATAACGCCTTTATTGATGAATAAATCTCTAAAAGACAGATCAAATGGAGGTTAACTAACCATGCATGACATTAGCAGGGATTAGTTTGAAAAGAGCCTCACAGGCATGGCAGAATACTGTACTGTGGTGGGGAAACTACATGGGATAAGTTTTATATCAAGACTTGCAAGGTCAAAAATCTAACACTGCAAAGCCCAGAATGACTCATTTGCTTTTCTCCCTTATATGAATAGTTTGCATCTATACAGCACCTTCCATCTGGGGAACCCAGCAGGGCTTTTCACACTTTTAACCTTTAAGCCATTATGAGATGGCTAGATGGGAGAACTGGGGCACAAGGAGCAAGAGTCTGGTGAATTTACTGTTCTTAAATAATAACTAGACCGCACAGTCCAAGTAAAGCAGTGATGCTGCTTGCAAGGTTAGGTTTAACTCAGCTCCCGGGGGTATCAGAAACTGGACAGAAGGTCCAGACTCAGAAAGGGGCAGCAATGCTGAGCATTATCCACTTAAATTTAACCATGTACACCCATCACATCAGTGGGATTCAAAAAGAAGACCAATGCATCCCAGATCTCCATACCTTGAATGGAAGCACTTGAGTGCATTTTGGTTGGGATTCAGAGCAGGGATACAGGGGATGACTAGGCTAGCTCTGGAATGGGCCCTAAAACATCTGATTATTTCTTCAGATATTAAATCATGCTCCCTACCTCTGCAAGCCTCAACCTTCTAAAATGATGTGAGGGTTTTTGGACCTCCTTAAAGAGAGTCTGAACCTTACTTCTTTAAAGAAAGAGACCAGCAGCAACAGAGATGAGAGAAAAATAACACATTCTACTAATTATTCAAATTTTTAATGATGAATTATCACAGATGACAAGTTCAGTAAAGTGAATATACATTAGCAAAACACACGGGCAGGTGCTCCAGGGCAAAAGTTGAATTGTCATTGTTGACTTGGGTCTTGGTCACTTTTCTGTGCTTTTGTGGAGTTGTCCAAACTCGAATATTGGAAGCAATCCATTTCCTTGGGAGACTGGTTGGAAGCAATGGTAAAACACTGGAGGGTTTTCAGGATGCTGCCACTGACCAAGTTACAGATCATAGACTGTGTCTGAAAAAATCTGTCCAGAAACGCACTGGAAGAGCAGCAGGGGGGTAAATGGCCCTGTGACAATCCTGTAACAACTTTTCTATTTCTGCACATCTTCAGTTCACTTGCTGCCTGACTCCCCCCCCTTCCAACACATGCACACTGGAGGAACAGGGAGAGTACAAAGTCTGTCTTCTTACTGACACCATGCTAGGTGATACTGTATTTGCCATAATGTTCCTCAAGCTGTTCCTTGCTTGCTATATTGAATCCTTCCTTCTGCCAGAGATCTGGTGCATTGGAGCAGACTTCATTAATCAAGTCACATACCACGCTGCATCGCTTGCAGTTGTACAACTTCTGCTTACCGCTCACCTGTTCCTGCGGCAACCACCCGCCTTCTCGCCTGCCATGCCTTGATGTTAATTAATTATTTGATTTTAATTAGCGGGAGGCTGCCATTCTCCTGCCCTGTTGCCAGGGGGCACTATCTGCGGCTCCTTTCCTCCCCAATACCGCAGCCCAAACCTCGCAGATGTAACTACTGTTGTCTCAATACTATTCGACCCCTTACTGTTCTCCCCAGGCCTTCCTCCCTTTGCTGCCCCCTCCTGGGGCTTTCCGGTGCCCAACTTGGGCCTCTCTACCATGCGACCCCCCCTATCAGGGGGTCCCTGTGCCCAAACCTGGGGCTTTGCAACAATACTGCCCCTATCTGGGCTTTCCACACCCACACTTGGGCCTTTCAATAAGGTGGCCCCCTTTCTGGGGCTCGCTGTGCCCAACTTGGTCCTCTCAATAAGGTGGCCCCCTTTCTGGGGATCTCCACACCCACACTTGGGCCTCTCAATGTTGCCCTCTTTCTGGGCTTTGTGCGCCCACACTTGGGCCTCTCAAAGTTGCCCCCTTCCTGGGGCTCTCTGTGCCCACACTTGGGCTTCTCAATGTTGCCCCCTTTCTGGGGCTCTCCACACCCAAACCTGGGCTTCTCAATGTTGCCCTCTTTCTGGGGCTTGCTACACCCACACTGGGCTCTTCAAACACCCCTCTCTGGGCCTGGGGTCTACGCACCCTGTAAACTGTGCCCTTACTGGCGCCTGGATCCCCACGCTATTGTGGGTCTCCTATGAGGCCTCCTCCAACCCCTAATAGCCTCACCCAAACCACCGGTTTAAACAACAACAAAACACAAGCCCCTGGCTGTAACATAAATTGAAGCCGCCTGGCTAAAACAACATTGCTCAAGCCTCTGAGAGCTGCCATAGGCTGTCGCTGTGGTCAGGCTTTTCCTCACCTCCTGCCTTAGGGAGCTCCTGCCTCTCTGGCTGCTGGCAGCAAACTGCCCCTGGGCTCAGCTCCTTGGGCTTTATAAGGGCCAGGGCCTACCCCCTCCGGTCAGCTGACCTTCCCTGGTTGCCCCAGCAACCCCCAGCTGCGCTCCTTAGCCACTGCTAGGACTCCTTTTCTAGCAGTTTTCCCCTCTTCAGGCACAGAGCCCCGGAGTGCTCTGTGACATAGAGGTACAAAATGCTTCTCCCTGTATCAAGTATTCCTGCCCAGAGCAAGGGGGTTGGAGTTGATGATCTTTCAAGGTCCCCTCCAGCCCTTAATTTCTATGATTCTATAAGTTTCTGCCCTTGCATTTTAGTATGAGTTTAGGCAGGACTGTTCAAAAGAGCCTAAAGAAATTACATGCGCCAGTTCCAATGAAATTCAGCAGCAATGGTATGACTTGTGCTAATAAAATCCTTTGAAAACAACAGTCCTAATGTTCAAGGAATCATGAAAGACAACTGATTGATAGTTCTGGAGACCAGCATCCCACATGCATCTAATTGGCATCCTTTCATCTGAGAGAAATGGTGGATATTGCAGCCTATGGCGTAGATGGTTTGCAGTATCTCATGTGATTGAATAGTCCGATCTGAGATTTGCATGATCTATGGCAGTGGTTGCATGTGTATATGTCCTGATTAGGTGGTTTGGGAGCTGCTTGCTTCCTGTGGACTCTTTCATCTTCAAGCTGTTGGAGCTACAGTGGGCTCCACATCTAACTCTGGCATGACCTGTAGAGTTCGTATTTGGTCCAGTGATTGACTGGTTATATTTCTTTCCTGTGAGTCTAGCTCTGAATATTGTTCAACCGAACGAGACATCTGCTTTCTTCTATCTGTAATGGCTTCACAGCTGTGTGACTTGAGAGGGGCAACCTTGTTGACAGTAGAGCCTAGAGCTTTCTTCAGACTTTTAGGTTTCCTGTGTCTGAGGCTGTCTGTATCTCATCACAGAGCTTAGTTCAGTACTGATTTGCACACCATCTGGTTGCTTTCTGTACCTCATTTTGTGCCTACTGAAGTCTTGCTTTGGTGCTCTCAGTTGGCTTCTTATTGTGCTCCAGGTAGGCTGTGTTCTTGATGTTGATGAGAGGTAACAGTTCTTGTATTTTCCTCAAACCAGTCCATATTGGATGTTCTCTTTTACCCAAGTGTATCTTTAGCTGTTTCATGGATTGCAGTTCATAAACCTTCCCAAATGTCCTCATTGATAGTGACTTCCCAAACCCACCCACTTCACAAACTCTTGGCACTTCATCTGCGTCTTGGTGTTAGTGGTATTGATTTTGGACTTGCTTCTATGTTTTGCTCTATGTAGTTTGTTGACTGTAATTATCACTTTGCTAATGATCAGGGAGGATCAGTGCCACAATCACTACTATGGAACATGTGGATCTTCTGCACCGAAGTAGATCTTTTCTCCTAATGATAACAAGGTCTAATTGGTGCCAGTGGCCTGATTGTGGATGTCACCATGACACTTTGTGGCAATCTTTTCCAGCAAAATGTGAATTGGTAATGCAGAGTTGGTTTTGGGTGCGGAATTGAAGAAGTTGGCTGTTTTCATTCTTCTTGCCGATGCCAAAATATCCTAGGCAATCTGGCCATGAGTCGTTGTCTGTGCCAGCTCTTGCATTGAAGTTTCCGAGGGGAATAGTTATTCAATTGATGGCATTTCTTTGATAACTTTGT
>NW_005842081.1:239260-245564 GCF_000455745.1 Alligator sinensis | reverse complement strand
GTCGTAAGATTTACCTTTCTCAGGGCTGGAGTTGAGTGTCGGTGCGTAAGCACTGAATCATGAAAGATACCAGATCAATAGTTCTGGAGACCAGCATCCCACATGTATCTACAGAATGCATAACGTAAGCAACTTTCTTTTCAGTTCCTTGTTAGTGTGCTTCAGTCCTAAGATGGACTTAATATCACAGTGAAGTTATAGTTTATGTCCATTATTTATCCCTTGCCCTCTCTGCTGTAAATGCTGACTGGTTTCAAGTGTGATGTGGACACATGCCCAGTAAGAACTAGATGAAGACTGTCCAACAGTGGTGATACTGTAATGAGGTCCTGTTACTACATGAACCGGCAGCAGATTCAGACGGAGTCAGAAGGCTCCACAATGCTCTGGCCACCTGCTGAGCCATTCAGTCTCATGCTCTAAAATGTATTTGTGTGTGACTTTGCATGGCTTTATAGATATGTTGGCTTTATTTACCCATTGCTTTTCTCTTCATTGTGGACTTATACTGGTGATGTATTTCTGGCTGCAATACAATACTGTGTTTCTTAGTTGACAATGTGCAATATGCCTCCATCATTTCTCCTGTTCTTATAATAAAGGCAATAAAGATAAGGCAAGCCCTCCAATCTCTTCACATTGCTCAGTATCATGCTGCAAAAAGGGCCAGCTATATGTGAAAGACAAAGGCACAAGCTTGTCCCCTTCTAAAAGTCTTTTGCCAAAAAGAAAATGAAGCCTGTGGAACAGAAGCAAGAATTTCAGCATTCCTCCCAAGTACCCAGTTCCTGTGTCAGTTTCTGCCTTTTCAAGTGTCAGTAAAATCAAGTCTATATGTTTCAGGTGGAGTAAAGTAAAACTTTTCACTTCTGAATGAAACTATTTTCCTACCTGATACATGTATAATTAATGTGAAATGAAGTTCGTCCTGGCTAGTTTCCAATAGAATGATGTTCATCACTCAGAAATCACTGTACTAACTGGCAAACTTGTTCGTAATCTCAACAAGAAGTGTGCAAGCACAACAACTATTCCAGCTTTTTAGTCACGGGGCATGTCCATACAAATGCACACATGCCTGTTGCCGTGTCTCAAAGCAGTTCGAGATGCCGCAAGGGGCACGCTGGGAACAAAAAAATGTTCCCCACCCTGCATATTTGCAGCATGGGCTCTAAATTTGATACCTGGAAATCCTGCCCCCTGCAGTGTTGGCAGCAGCAGCCAGCCAGGCCGTGGGGGCCATGGCCTTACTGTAGGCACGGCCCTGTGAGGTGCAGTGCTGCCTCACCCAGGGAAGGCTGTGCACTAGCAGGCTGAACTGGGATGGGTCTATACAGTGTGTACACAGCGCCCAGGTGAGGCAGTGCTGTGCCACCCTGGGGCTGTGCCTGCAATCAGGCCATCTTCCCAATGGTCTGGCTGGCTGCTGCTTCCAGCACCGCAAGGGGTAGATGGATGGGGGCAGGCATGTGACGGCCCCCCCACAAACCCACCCACAAACCCCACACCCCTTGCCACTGCCTACACACCCCACATCCCCCCACCCCCACCCCCTACATTCCCCCATACACTCACCCACAAAACCCCACATCCCCCCTATACCCATACCCACACACACCCACCAACAAACCCCCCCATTGCCCCATACACACCCATCCAAAAATCCCACACCCACCTCAGGGGGAGCTCTGATTTTTCTTTGATAAAATAACCAAAAGCAAACACCGAAGCATATAGATATTTAGAAATTACTTTATTATGATGACTTAGGCACTGGTAGGCTTCCAAAGTGCTTTAAAATTGTAAATATATCAATAAAACATTGCCCAACTGATCAATCAATCTCTTTCTATATATTTATATATCCTGGTGCTCCCTGTTTAAAAATTACAAATTCTCCAATAAAAAATCCCAAATTCACTCTTTAAAATACCCAAAAATCCATGTTCTTCCCTGATTAAAATGAAAAGCCACTATATATGTAGTCTCTCTCCCTCTCTCTCTCTCAGGTGCTGGCCCCAGCCTCCATCTCCCCCTGGTTGCAGATTTGGGACGAGCTGAGCAGGGTCAGTTTGCCCCAAGTGGCACAACTTGCCTCACACCAAAGTGCATGTTCAGGCATGTGCGATGAGGCAAAAATCCCTGGCACAAATTTATTTGAACTCTTATTTGCCACTCTTATTTGAACTGCTTCAAGCGCACATTCCTGCATGTGTGGATGTGCCCATGGGGTGGTTTCTCCAGGTTAAAATGTAAGGATGTTACCATAACAGTGGACCAAATTCTCCTCTTACTTACACCAGCACAGCATGATTACCAGTATTAAAATTCACTATCTATATTATACTTGTATGGCTCCCACTAGCATTATGCCTGAACACCTCACAACACTCCTAGGATACTTCAGGGGTACCTCAGATGTCAGCCTTAAGGAAATGGCTGACATCACCACTTAACAGATGAGAAACTGAGGCACAGAGATACTCACTGACTTCCCCAGGGCCATACAGGAAGCCTGTTGCAGGGTACAGAACTGAAGCCAGAATCTTAGGCTAGTACAGTCATCCCTAGATTATGCTTCCTTTCTAAAAGCCATTCAATTTCAAGTAATTTAGTGACTTTCAGTTAAAGGGGAAGACTGGAGAGACTTCTCATACTGCATAATTAGCTCACTGAAATTATGACTTTGCTTCTGTTCACAAATTATCTAGGAACAGATGTAAACAAAACAGTTCAGACATGCATCTGGCTCCATTTATATTAAACACCCACTTCAGTGCACGTTAAAGCAAGCGTTTTTCAACCCATGGGTTGCAAGGATATATGAAAGGGTTACAAACAAACTTTAAAAATGGATTCTCCTTGAAAGGAGAAAAACGTGGGAAACCATGACTTTTCCCTTGCAGGCTGGCAGAGTTTCATGACTGCTTGGCGGCCCCCCTAATCCACACCCTGGGGTCTAGGGGTGGGGGGCAGTGGGTTGGGAATGAGGGGCACTGGGTCAGGACTGACCTTTGATGTTTACAAATGGATCCTGGTACAGAAAGGTTGAGAACCATTGAATTAAAGAGTGGCTTTCCATACCACTTTAGATACAGGCTAAGTTTGGGCTTGAGACTGTGCCGTGGCTGGGTTCATATTTGTACATGATGTCATGTCACCTCTTGAGGTGTGAACTCCAAATCAAAGAAATATCATTAGATGCCTATCAAGTTGTGCAGTGGAGATCTTTGTTAAAGAACCTCTTCCTGTGAAATATCACGTGGACAACTGCATCTGCATGTAGCCTGAAAATTAGATACCTTCCTTTTGGGGATCTAATGTGTGAAAAAATGAATGGGTTTGGATCCTGAGATGTGATTCAGAATTACCCTCCAATTTGAAGATGCTTAAACTGGAGGTTGACTCATCCTTAGTGCTAGATCTTATGATGATTATTATTCTTATGCAGGTTACAGCAATTTAAAATAAATTATCACCTTGCAAGCTTGCTATAATGTGGAATTAAGCCATGTGATGGAATTCTGTAGCTGATCCTGACTGATCCCTGGATGAGGCACTATTAACATAGACAACATTGTGTATTCCCTTAGGGATAGCTTTGAGGACAATTAGTTAAATCCATTGCTCTAATCATGTGGAGTTGTTTTGGAGCAAGGCTGCCTCATAATATAAAATACCTATTTCAGTTTGAACAATCAGATTTATTGATGCTTTTACATGCACACTATAGCTACTGTATGCAAAATTAAAATCCATCTAGAGTCGAGAGAGAATACACGCAAAGTAAACAATACAAGAACAGTAATAACACCAGCACTCACTGCTGGATAATGTCAAGTATGTTGCAAGTACAGTATTTTATTATTATTCATAATAAACTAAAATAATAACATTTTCCCCATAACACCAGATTCTGATAAACTTACATGATGGAATAAAACACTACTTAGTCAAGGTACGTGCTTAACTTTGCTCACTGAGTGTACATCTACATGTACAGGGGGCAGTGGATGGGTTTACTGTGCAGTAATTTACTGTGCAGTAAACCTGCCCTGTGTAGGAATATACATGTGAAGTCATCTGGAGGTAGATTTGCTCCTCATGGCAGTAGTTCCTGCATGTGGGCTGACAAGCCCTCATAGATGTGGGTGTTAGAGCACCCATCCTGGGTGAACTGGCTCTGGACTTTGGCCTTGCCTCATAGTGCGGTAAGGTCCACAGTCTTTTAGGTAGGTAGCAAATTAATCATGCAGTAGACTAATTTACTGCACAGTAAGAGCCTGCACGTGTAGACGGTGACACTTCACCATGCAGTTAGTCTACTGTACAGTAAAGCATCTCATGTAGATGCTCCCTGAGAGTAGTTACAGAGCATAAATTTTACATGTATGAGTCAGAGCAGCAATGGTGCCTAAATTACTAATCAACCTAACTAGAGTATCCCATTCTTGTCATTATATAGCACCTTTATTCTCAAGTCTGAAAAGCACAGGCTGTGCCTTAAAACACCCATGCCATGCTGGTGAGAGGCATGTTATACAGGGTAAACAGAGGCATATAGACAGGTCAATTCTTGATCTAGAATCATTTAGAGAGTCAATAGCAGAGCCGGGGTCCATTTGTTGACCTCTGCTAGAATTTTTAAACCACATTCCTCATTTGTGCCTTTTTATCTGTTACACTAACCCTGCATAAGTTTGACATTTTTCATATAATTATACTGTAGGCTTATAGTATTTGGTTTGATTAATTATAAAACCACAGTTTCTAAACTCCAAATGTAGAGCACCGGCTGTGTCCTAATTATATCCTGTGATAACTTAATTCCTTTTTTATACAACAGTTTAACGTGGATTACACAGAGTTTACTCTTTTCAAATCATAATATCATCTTGAAAATAGGATTCTTGGTCATCTTCTAAAATAAATACCTTTTGAATGAACAATTACTATATAGCAATTATTATAGTATATTAATTACCAGAAACGTGCTTTTTCGCTCCAGGTAAGAGTGGTTCCTTATTTTAATACAAGTAAAAATTACAAGTGAGTTGTATCAGGATACCTGCTATCCTTGTACCCCAAAACAGAAAACAACTACATGAAGCTAAGAGGGCCCCTGAAGATGTAAAGTATTTAGTAGGGCTGTGTGAAGCTTTGGTCCCTGATTTGATTCAGCGGAGATTCGGCCCTATTCGGTGGCCAAATCTTCAAATCCAAATCGAATTAGAGGACCCTTTAATCTCTCTGAATTGAATTGGAACCCCCCAAATCAGTTCAGAGAGATTTGGAGATTTGGACATAGACACAGCTTTAAATGTTTTATCTACCTACCTCTAGGTAGCAGGCGGCTCATGAATGCTATGATGCTGGAGCGCATGGAATGTCCCACAGAAGCATGGGGGGCTCTCCAGTGCACTCGGCAGCAGTCCTGGAAGTGGACCAGAAGCACTTCTGGTTCACTTCTGGGTCTGCCAGCACCCAGGGTCTCCCTGTGGCCAATCGCTGAATCGGAGGGGTGCAGGTGACTATGTAGCAAAACCCCCAGTTTTTCCTCTAACCATTTCTGACTTTCTCTCTGCCCTCTCTATCCCATAAAAGTGATTACAAGTAATACTAGGTAAGCTAAGATAAGTTCTTATACTCCCACGCAGTAATAAGCCCCTTTTTATATTGTAAATAGTGTTCTATTATGTTTGTATTGATTTTTACTGTTTTATATTGTATTACATTATCTTCCTATTATTTTTTAATTAATTTTTACTGTTTGATATTGGATTTATACGATTTAGACCTACATATGTCAGTTAGAATAAGTCATGTCAAGTTTCCATTTTGTTTGTCAAGTCTCTATCTTGTCCCCATGCCCTGTTGTGTAACCCATGGCTCACACCGACCCCTCCTATGTAACTCGGTTCCTGAATGAATGGGAATGAATGAGGGTGCTTGAGAGACAATGGAAGCAGGGCTGAAAATAGCTCCCTCTGAATGACCAAACCATCAACACCAATACCTGGAACAATGACCCAACCCTTGGAACCACCATCAACATTCAAGACACAAAAGATAAGGCAACCCACCATTATGCCAAGGCTGCACATGCTCAGTAAGAACACCTGGAGCCCTCTGGGACAGGACTGGCATTGCCTGGACAGGCCCTCCCCATAGGAGATCAGAGGTAGTCTGCCCCATAAAAAGGGGTAGTGAAGACTGACTCCTTGGGACCCCCTCTCCATCTGGACCAGCACCACACCACACCACCTATCCAGCCAGAGGCCCTGCTGGTGACCCCCCTCTCGAC
>NW_005842081.1:211371-239092 GCF_000455745.1 Alligator sinensis | reverse complement strand
GAACCAATAACTTCATGGGGCTGTGTAGTGCGTTATCTGTTTAATAAAACTGTTATTTGGACCCCGCAGTTGGGTTTTGCTTTACTACAGTGCTGGCCCTGCTCCAATCTCTGCTCCTTGCCCCTCTAACTTCTGTCCCATTTCTTCCTCTACTGCTTCTGACTTGCCGCCACCTCTAACACCTGTCCTGAGCTCCTGTCTTCCTGCAAACCCTCTGTTTCTTTGCTACTGTCTTATCTCCACTGCCTTTTCCCCTGATCTTTGCCACTGTTATTGCCTTTTCCCCGGATCTCTGCCACAGTTATTGCCTTGTCACCACTGCCTTTTCCCCTGAGCTCCCAGGTTTCTGCCTCAGTTTCCTTCCTGGCTGTCTCCTCCTTGCCACCAGGCTTTTTCCCTTGCACCATTAACCTCAAGTAATCCTGGGGCCACTTGACCTTAAGTAACCCCAAGCCTCAGTTTCTCAGTCTAGCTTCTCTCTAGTCTACCAGTTCTAATTCCAGTTCTGGCAACTTTCACTCCTTACACTTTCTCTCTCAACTTAACCTTCCCCCAGGTATCCCAAGTACCCCAAACACACATACATACCATACCATCCAAGTTAGGAACTGACCTGTGTGTATGTGTAGGTGGGTGATATGTGTATGAATTGGTGAATCTATCTATCTATCTATCTATCTATCTGTCATCGTGTGTGTAATATATTAATTAATGATCCGCGTATGTGTATGGAGTGCGTAGGTATTGACAACTGATTGTTGTCTAATTTTTGGTGCATGTATGTGCTTGAATTGGTTATAAGTATGCATGTGCCTAGGCTGGTTTGGGCACTCTCCCATCTAACAGTTCAATATTGAGATCCTGAGATTTGGCCTGACCCCACAGGGCAACACGGGGGCCCCCCTTGCATGCTCCCCAGTGGACCTGGAAGTGGACCGGAACTACTTCCGGTTCCAAATTAAGAAAGCAATTTGGCTTCTTCAGGAGCCTGAGTTATGAATTCCACAGTTCAGTCCTAACCCCTAATTCACCTCCCAACCATGCAGTTAGGCACATGTTGTACACAGGGACCATAAACAGAGTAAGAAGGTAGTAGTTTCAGATAGGCTACAATATTCCAAACACTGATGTAGATGCTTAACTTGAAGCATATACCTAGGTGCAAGATGTGGACTACAGTAAGTCCTCAAACAATAAACATACCTGAAAGAGTTGCTAATACTGCTCCAGGTCTTCCCCTTAGATTTATCTTTCCTAGGGCATGCCATCATAAACAACACATTTCTATTTCCAGTCAGTCTCATCTTTGCTGCAGCAATCAGGTTTGTCTTTTCCTCCTCTATTTTATCCCATTGCCTTTTATCTACATACCCATTTCTATCCTCTCATCATTTGTCACCTGAGTTGCAACCTTGTGGGCTTTTTTGTTTCAATAACAGGAATAATACTTATTAAATGCTTTTCATTTTGAAAGCATTAAACAGGCAGATATTCTAATGACATATCTGGAAGGTGGAATATTATTATTATTTGCATTCTATTATTGCATGGAGAAACTGAGGCAAATTATTTCAGTAGGTTGCCTTAGATAACTGACAAGACCAAGGCTAGAAACTTCAGCTTCCTGGTTATATTTTACAGATGAAGAGATGGAGGCTAAAATTTGTAAGCTTCAAATTATACTACAATGCTGGATTTTCAAAAGTATCATGAACCCAGAATAATACCTGTAATGTAATCTTTGGGGGCCTAGTCCCCTTGGCTAGGGACATAAGTTACACATAAATCAGTTAAGTGATCAGAAACTGGTTTAAGCCTGTACCCAAACAGAAGTTCAGTCCGCATAAACCAGTTTCAAAATTGCTGAAACTGGTTTAAGATAAACCTGGTTGAACGCAGTATCAGACTTAACTGATTGAGGACAAACTGGTATAGGGAACCTCTGTCCCAGACCCCTTCCTGGTTTAAGTTACCCCAGCATCCCAGCATGCTTTGTAGCCCTAAGCTGAGCAGTGCTGTTTGCTCCAGAGAGCAGGACTGACTCCGACCATCTAGTCTCTAGCTGGAGCAAGGGCAGAAGGCATAGCTAGATGCTGGCCAGCAAGGTCCCCTAAGGTGAAAGGGTCATGGAGGAGGTGTATTCCCCTCTCCCTCCCCTCTCTCCCCAGGGGACCACAGTCAGGGTCTGCCTACCCGGGACACAGCAGCCACTGTCAGCATCCCCGCCCCACTTTGCTGCTCCAGGGTCAGGGGCATAGCCAGATACCAGCCTGGCACGGCCCCCTGAGATGAAGGGGGCAGGAAGGGGGCTTATTCCCCCGTTTGTCCCCTCTCCCACTGGGGACTGCAGCCGGGGTCTGCCAGCCCTGACCGCTGCCTCTGCTGCTTACCCCCACCAGACAGACCCTGGCTGGGGTTCCCTGGGGGGAGAGGAGAGGTAGGGGGGATAAACACCCTCTCTTCCCTCTTCATGTCAGGGGGCCATGCCAGCCAGCATATGGCCATGCCTCCACTCCTGCCGCTAGAGTAGTGAGTGGGGAGGGACCCTGATAGGGGCACCAGCCCCAGTCATGGTGTCCCAGGGAGCACATGCCTCTTCCCGGGGGGAGGATGAGGGTTGTGCTGCACTGTGGTGGAAACAGGGTGGGCAGAGCTGCTGCAGTCTGGGTGGGACAAGTGGTGGCAGTGGGGCTTGGAGAGGTGGCTACATGGACTAAGCCAAATTTTGGGGAGACCATAGTACCCCAAGCCCCCCTAGCACCACCTTCACCACTGCTTGCCCTGTGCAGGCTGCGAGAGCTTTGCCCACCCAACTCCCACCTGCAGTGCAGCCCCCACACTGGGAAGAGGTTTTGCCTCCCCTGAACACCATGAAAGGGGCTGCTGCCACATGGGACTTAAGTGCAGTATTCCAGGCTCCTGCAAAATATCGGTCTGAGCCTCTTCAGAACTGCTTGATGAGAAGTCATGAAAACAACCTTCTTTTTAGCAGTTACATCACCCATATCTCATTGGTATTAACATTAAATTTCCAGCAGTAGGGGTGGGGGCATGGCCTGATGCTGGCTGACATGGCCCCCTGAGCTAAAAGGGGCAGGGAGAGGGATCCCTCCTCTATCCTACTGGGGAATCCCACCTGGGGTCTGCCTGGCCAGGGATGAGCAGCGGAGGTGGCGGCTGGGGCTGGCAGACCCTGGAGGCAGTCCTCCAGTGGGGAAGTGAAGGGAGAAGGGAATAAATCCTCTCCCTGCCCCCTTCAGCTTAGGGGGCATGCCAGGCGGACATCTGGCCATGCCCCCACCCCTGGAGCACCTATGGGGGCAGGACCATGACAGGGGCTGCTGTGTCCCTGCCAGGCAGACCCTGGTTGGGATCCTGGGTGGAGATGGGAGGGAAGGGAATAAACCTGCTTCTTGCCCCCTTTGCCTTAGGGGGCCATGCCGGGCTGGCTTCTGGCTGGGGGCTGGGGTCTAGCTATGCTCCTTCCCTTCCTCCCCAAAAGCTTGGCAAGGGCTGCTTTCCCCCTCCAGGCACACCCCAACTGGGGTCCCATCCCCAATCATACTCAGGTCTCCCAGAGCCTGGACATACCCCCTCCCTCTGCTCAGCTTCCCTCAGCCTCACCACTGGGGAAGGGAAGGGAGGATTCACTTTAGCACCCCGCAGCTTCTGGCCTGAGCCACTGCAGGCATGTGGCTGCATCTCCAGAATCAAAAGTGAATGTCTATTCACTCGGTTGCCAGTTCAGTCAATGCAGGTTAGACTAACCTACAAAGATTGAATCAAATCAGGCTCAGGTTGTTTGAATGTCTGTACTTAGCCCTTGAAAAACATGCCAGTTTAATTCATACATCCCAAGATAGGCATTGAGGGACCTACCCCTCAGCACCTGAGCTTGAAAATTTTGGTTTGAGTGATATACTTAAGGTCTAGCAATATTAAAGGCAGAACTGAGAATTCCTGGTGTTCTGGTCTATGCTTTAACAGCTTGCTTCAGGATGGAACTTCTCTACACAAACATTTTCACCTAGTTAAAACAGTTTCATCCCCCCAAAATGTAGGCACAGTTATTTCAGTATAACGGCGCTTTGTCTTGCTGAGATTGCTATGCCTACAACACAAAGAAATGAGCTACACCAGATATTTTATACTGCTATGAATGGGTGCACAGGAGGGGTTCTTGTGATTTAAACATAATCAGAAAATCATGCACCCCTCTACCAATAAGAGTTAAACCACCATAAAAACTGTGTATAGACACTGCCACAGCTGAATTAAGGAGTAGTGCTAATGCAGAGGTGTATGCAAGAGTCAGCACAAATGGCTCTGGTGGGAGATTAGACATCAAAGGGAAGCCAGGACATTTGATGACAGTGAATACCGTTTACTGAGATGTGAATGTTATATTCTCAATGCTCGGCAAGAAAAAAGCAAGTTCAACAATGCACAATTTAAAACTACAGAATCATCAGGTCTGATCCATGCTGTGCTACTCCAACATACCTGTAGTCATGCAGATCAAATGGGTTCGGGGGGTTTGGTTTTTGGATGAGGGTTTTTTTGCTTTTTTCTCTTGTTCTTTGGAGGTTTGGGTTTTTTTTTTCATTTTACTTTTGTAAACTCTGTGTTTTCCTTTCAAATCCCCATGAATGTCCCTTTTGCATGCTGAGTTCTGGGTGAACAATTTTGGGGGGAAGGGTCCAGAAATAGGTGATTACTGGAGGGCAGAGCTAAAAGAAGGAAAACACTGACCAAGGTGATAGATAACCTGTGCAAGACAGCAGTGAGGTGGCTGGGTACAAAGGTGTTACTTTTCAGTGTTACTTAAGAGTTATATTTTATTTTTCTGAGCTGTGACTCTTAAATCCTTCCCTAGTCTTTTTTTATTTTTTTTTTTGGTGTCTTAAAAAATGCTTCTAACAGCACAATCAATGGCAATTTAACACTAATTGGCTGATTACCACCTCTTTATTGAAGCAAACATGATCGTAAATTAATAATCTTTCAGATATCGTGTGATAAAACCAGTCTGAAATGTGCCTGGAAGATCTGCTAATGAATGGTTTGCCTCTGCAAAGTGAGCAGAACCAACAGGTGGTTTTATTACGGTAAACCCAATTTGGAGCGGCAGAAAGGCACAAGAAAGATGGGGGGACTTTAGTACCTCTGTACTCCTTGCATAGTGCCACCTAGCCCTGGGCTAAGCTGTTGTTTACCAATGTTAAATAAATTTTATTTTTTTCAGTAATTAATTGCTTTAGTTCAGTTTCCCTTCAGTCTCATTAGGCCAATTTATTGTTCCCACCCCCTCCGTACTAACAGTCCTGGGGCTGTTTATCAGATCCTTTCTTCCAGAGCAAACCTGCTGCAACCCCGTTTCATTTTACATCCCAGATTTATTTCCACCTGCATGGCACTTTGTGTTGATGTCTTTATTCTGCACTGATGTGAATGACAGTGTGTGATTTAGAAACTGTGCAGCCGGGAAACAAATGGGGGAAAAAAAAAAGGTCGGCTGAAAGCAGAGATGGACCCAAGCCAGAGCTTTTGAATCAAGCCCCCTTTATATTCTGAGGAATGAGAGAAAGATAATAACCCACAGATCCAAACCCATCCTTATGCATTTGTGCTTCAGAACCTAAGCTGGAAAAAGGGAATTTTCAGTTCTGCTTCAGATGCACACCAAATTTCATAAGGGCATCTGATTTTTCCATGTTCCAGGTTCGAAAAAAGCTCATGAGATTTTGGTGTTATTCTAAGGTTTGACCTTGAACCTGGCTCGCAATCCTTACCCTATTCCCAAAGTAGTGCCATACACTTTCTGTTTAGTCATAATGCACCTTATAACAGTCTGGACATATCCTGCCATGATTACAAGGGCAAATATTAAAAGATCCGTATATTAAAAATTTAGGGAAAATCTGTTTGTTTTTATATATTGTATGTCTCTAAGTAAAACGTTGCATCTAACCAGTTTCTGAAACACCAGAGTCTGCTCTCTGCACATTAAATGGAAATTTCTTTTTTAATTCTGCCAGTTGTGACACCTTTAAATATTGTTCTATTTACTTGCATAAAATTCAGCTCAGATGGTAACATCCCAGACAGAAGCCTGAGTCCACTAAAGTCAGTGGCAAAAGTCCAGTTGACTTCAATGGAGCCTGCTTCTCATGCTCTAGTTCTTAGGGAAGTTTCTACTTTGTCTTAACTTAACTTTCCAGCATTTCCTACATTCAAACCTATTTTCCATCTTCCCAACCTCATACGAGGAAACCAGGACAAAACAAGACCACAACAACACATTTTTGTTGTATAGTTAGTCAAACAGGTACTGATGAGCATGTTCTGAAGTCTAAATTAAGAGACAAAGTATAAAAATATAATACCGTGAATGAAAGGATTCCTAGTAGGAGGTCTGACTGGAAAATGAGGGTCAAATTCTTAGCTAGTGTGTATTGGCCTATATCTACTGGAGTCAGCATTATGCCACCTGAAGAACTGTTTTTATAAGCTTATAGTATATAAATACATTCAATATTATGCTTAAATTACTTGGCGAGGGGGGGTGTTCTTTCTAAACTCAACATTTTTAGACATAGCATCAGCCTGCATAAGGAAACATTGTTATTTGGGCAACCTTGTTCTCATTGCCTGCCAATGGCTTTAAGCTAAACAATCAATGCTGTCCTTCTCAACTTTTTCCTTTCCAATTAATTAATTTAAATTGACCATTAAGTCAGCAGAGTTTTTGATTGATATTTTCATTAACAACCCTCTCATGCAGACCTGTCCAACACCTAAGAAATGTATGATAATGTCCAATCTGCATGAAGGGGTCTGAGCGTCTCCCTTCACCTCTCAGTGCCAGTGAGTTATTACTCGAATTGTGCTTGCTGTTTCATTGAGTGTAATTTGAATACAGATTAGCTGCCCCAGTGTTCCAGAGCTTTGGCATTATCATTACTGGGGACAGTAATTTGACTGATGAACACACGGGTTATCACAAGGTCATCACCTTCACAGTATTGGAATGGTCCATCGTCCCAATTTTGGAGGGAAGAAGGCTAAACCTTTCAATAGCAAAATTAAGTCCTGTAAATTAACTTGTCCAATAACTTATTGAATAAATCCTTTACTAATTAAAGAACCAATATGCCTCTTTGTTCTCAGATCTTCAAAGGCTTTATTAAAATCAATGAAGTAATATCAATTTAACAGTATTTTTTTTTGTAACATGAATTAAGATCCTTCATCCAATTATACACAAATGTTCTATATGTGTAAAATGATTTGGAATGTTAAATGGCCAAGGGAAATATATTAGGTTTATCCAATGAAGGCAATTATCTGTCAGCCACTCCTTCTCAAAAGACATGTTCTTTCCTCATTGGCAGAAGAGTGAAAAAGAAATTTTTCCTTAATGGATTCACAGTAAAAGGAATCAGAAAGGAGAAAAAAGTTACTGAAAATTCTCCTCAAACTTCTACAAATTTATGCAAAAGCCAGTGCTGTGGTTAGATGTAAAACCAGGTAGAGAGATTACGTGTAAGATGTTTTGCAGGTTCTCTTTCAAGAAAAGTGTAAATGTTCGGAAAACGCAAAAAACCAAAAACAAACAATACCCCCCCCCAACATATGCATCATTTGAACCAAAGTACTGCATCTGCGCATATGCCACAACACAGTAGAACTAAGTAGTTGACATGCATGGTTTTTTCCTCTAGCAGCCCAAATTCAAATTAGGATTTGGACATGAATGCAATGAAAATGGCAGCCTCAAGCCTGTTGCCAGTGAATCTGTGTAAATCACAAGCCACCACGGCCAGCCATATTTGTTGACCAAAAAAGAAGATTTACTACATACCATGGCCAAAGCACATTGTCCTGACTGGGTGAGGAAATCTGCATTAAGGCCCAGCTGTATTAAGTGTGGTGGTAGTTATATGAATCAGTCTCTCATTTTTATGAGCTACAAAATTCATATTAAAATTGTTTCTCAACAGTGCAGACCTACTTAAGATTCTTGAAAAAAATCAAGCGATCACAACTGAAAAGACAGTAATATGTTGTATACTTCATATGCTGTAAATACAAGAAGGGCAGAATTCGATTTTTTTTCATTTTTGGACACATCTGTTCTGTTAAAGTTAAGGGAAATGCTAAACTTAAATTTTAGCAAATGCTAAGAGACCAGATAACAGCAAATATCTTAGACACCAAATGCATGAATTCTTTTGAATGAATGGAGCACATGGTTTACAGACGCTAACCGGAGCACAAGTTTCTTAATGAATGTATTAAGATTAATAACAATGGAAAGACTGTCTTTTGCATTATGTACGCTCACACATGACACTATTGAATTATGAAAATTGAAAATGAAGCCAAGGCCTCACAAAAAGGAAACCCTTTGTTCAATTAGATCATCTAATGTGAAATATATGTTGAAAAATAAATTCAAATTTTAAAATTCTTTTTGCTTCAATACTCTGTTGTTTGCATTACAGTTCCTGAATGTATACATAGGAACATACAGTTCTGGGCACCGCACTTCAGGACGGATGTGGACAGCATGGAGAGGGTCCAGAGGAGGGCCACCTGCATGGTCAAGGGGAAGCGGGGCAGGCCCTACAAGAGAGGCTAAAGGGCCTGAACCTATTCAGGCTCCACAAGAGAAGGCTGAGAGGGGCTCGGGTGGCTGTTTACAAACTCACCAGCGGGAACTGGGGGAAGCTCTGTTCCCCCAGGCACCACACAGGGTTACTAGGAATAACAGCCACAAATTGTTAGCGGGCAGGTTCACGCTGGACATCAGGAGACATTAATTTACAGTTAGGGCTGCCAGGCTCTGGAATGGGCTCCCAAGGAAGGTGGTGCTCTCTCCTACCTTGGGGGTCATTAAGAGGAGGCTGCACAGATACTCAGCTGGGGTGATATGATCCCGGCACCCGTTTCTGCCCGGGGCAGGGGGTCAGACCTGATGATCTGTTTAGATCCCTTCCGACCCTAAGTACTATGATACTGTGAAAATATAAGAGAGAATTGTTGAAAGTCAAGCTGGTGTCCTAGGAAGCGATCACAAAGTATGTTCACAGGATTCTTTTGAAACTTTGTGGTGGGTTTTCAGGTTTCCAAAAAAGGTAGAACTTTTGTCTTCTTTTTAGTTTTGAAAAATTTCAACCAATTTTACAGTTAGTTGGAAAACCTTCAGTCCAACTGCAGTCCAACTGCAGGCTCGGTTTCAGGGACACGCCTATGTCAGACTGGGATTCACAGCCTAACACTTTCTCCGGGATTAAGATATCTAGTCACTCCTTTCAACTACTGGACTGGAAAGTCATGTTCTTTCTTGCTTCCTTTCTCCATCCCTTGAATTCCTTCTGCACAGTGGCACTGGTTTGATAAGAAGAAAAGTAGACAAGCCCTTACAGCAAACTCCTGAGAGGTAGGTAGTGTGGTTTTGAACACACCCCTCACTCTCCCACCCCATCTGACATGGGCAGCAAACCCAAGTCTCTCACATCCTCAATGAGGGATCTAGCTACTGGTTAAAGAGTGAGCTACGCTGCTAGCACTGACTGTATTTTTGAATGACAGTGATCCTGGTTGCTGCGTTTTATGAGGGGCCCAGTCCTATGGGTGTGTGTTAAATGTTTTCAGAGCACAGCAACCTGCTCTGGCCTTCTGGGGACTCAGAAAAGGAATGTCAGTCTGAGCATGTTCCCCAGGTTTGTCTTCATTGGGCTTAGAGTGAGTCAGACCTAAAGATAACAGTGGTTTTGTGTATATGCGGCATGTAAGGGACTGTACTGGTGAAAACTGGTTTTCATTTATTTTATTTAGGAGAGTTTAGGTTGGGGTTTTGAGGATCACACTCTTGGACCAAAGTGCCTAAACTCTGCCAAAACCCCATGTTAGATTTGTGGATCCTTTTGTGCCCTAGATGTTGTGATGCCAGACTTTAAGGTAGGTCAACAAGTGGATGGATAGATCATAACAGGAACTTCACACAATGGAGATGGGAGATTCCAAGTTTTCACCCAGGATTGTAAGGCACAAGCTTTCACCTCTACTTGCCCTGAGTTATAAGACCTTTAAAACTGCAACCATGTTATGTATGCAAAAGGGAGCTTAGGGTTTCTTGCCATTTCCTTTTGAGCCTGCAGTTGGACTGCAGTTGGACTGAACGTACAAAAAAAACCTGACTGCAGGCAGAGGGATTTCAAATACAACCCCAGATAAAAAGATACGTTTCTAAAACTTGAATAACGTGGTGACCTGGCGTATAAATAGGTGCTGTTACTACTATAAAAGCAATAATGTAACTACTGGTTGCAAGTGGGATTCCATCCCCAAGAAGTGAAGTGGGATGGGATCTGCACCACGACAGCAGCAGGAGCCCTGCATCACTGCTATAGCAGCAGTAGGCCAATGCAGGGAGGCCTCTGTTGTAGCAGCATCTGAGTGTGGGCAAGACTGTACCATGGCAGTGGTACTTTTAGTCCCCTGAGGCAGGTAAGACTGACCCCCAACCTTACCCCCTGCAGCTCTCTGGTACTCGGCATCCTTCCCATACCCTTCCTTCCCTGCCTTCCAGCAAGGCTTTGCCCAGGATGCAAAATTTCATAGGTAGACTTCTATATAAAGGTGCTAATTTAGCATCCTTGCCATGCTCTGCAGTACTCATGGAGTGATCTGCAGAATCCATGCATGACTTTGCCAGATAAGATTTAAACTTAGTCTATAGTTACCCCAATTCAACTTCCATGCCAGGCATCATTATCCTGATTGTATACTGAACCAAAGAGGTCTTGGATAATGCCTTGCCCAAATTCAGAACCTCATTCTACTCTATTCAGATTCTCAATATCTAATTCACCTGCTTAAAGCAATTAGACCTCCGCTGTTTCAGGCTCCCAGGCTCCTGTTTAGGTCTTTAAATCACACCTTTACTGACATTAGCATCCTGTGCTGGCCTGTCTCCAAGAAGATAAAGAGCAGAAACTCAGTTGCCTCTTCCATGCCAGTCCTTAGTCAGTATATCTTTTTTTTTTTTTTTTTTTAAAGAAATGAACAGTAATATCTACTTACTGCCATGAAGGAAGACAGGCAGAAAGATCTAAAAAAAAATATTTGCTTTGTGAATGAATCCAGCCTATGTAAATCAATTAGTCATCAAAACAATTTGACACTTGGAAAATTGAATCTTCAATTAGATGTTATCTTCCCAATATCCTTTATATCCTCCCCGGGTAGAGATAACACCTTTGTTATCTTGCCGAAAATCCAGCTCCCCTACTTTAGCAGAAATGATCAACTGATAGTTATAAAACCCTTGATGTTTGTCCTTGGACGAAAGAGGCCCACAGAGACATAAAAACATTAGCAGCCACAGGATGAAACATTAGTTACTACGGCATCAATAGTGAGATTTTACAACCTGGTTAAAGTGAGCGATTCCAGCCCTTCTGCGGTACCTGTGATTTAGAGACATCTTTATGCTGGAAGCTGCTTTTAAACCCCATTTACTGACAGGACTGGGGGGAAAAAGAGCTTTCCTAAAGCTCAGAACAGCCATAATAGACCAAGCTATGTACCCTGGCACCATATCCTATCCCACAGAAGGATAGTAAAATGAACATAGTGCAGGGGCCAAATCCAAAGCCAGTGCAAGTGGTCACAAGGCCATTCGAAGTCACTGGAATTGCATTCTTTTCCATTAGGCTTAAATTTGCTAGTGTATCCCAGACAACTCAGATAAATAGGCTCCTTAAACAGTAGAACATTTATTTCCATTTTTGCATTCAGTCCCTCATATCACAGATTCATTATGACCACCTACACTGAACCCCTGCATTTCACATCAGAGACTGGGCTTGCTTCTTGGTACCCTGTTATGAATGTGAGAGGGAAAAGGTGCCATGTGAAATTGAAATCCTCCTCTGTGAAATCCTATGAAATATGAACTTTCATTTCTACCCAGGAGAACTTTTGCAATCTTTTCTCCAATGCCTGAAGATGGGTGTTTGTGCCTGAAAGCTTGCAATTAAAGAGATTTTTTTGCAAAACTCTTGTTGGTCTAATAAAAGATATCATCTCTACTATGAGTCCCGATTGCCATGTAAAATCTGCTCGCTATGACACAGTGCAGCTCTTGCTGTTCACTGCCTAATGCTGCACAACATCTTATTTAACTGGAATTTGTGTGTATGTGAATACAGGGGAGTATTTAAACAGCTGCATCTGCAGCTGGTGTAAACTAGCATGGAGCCACTGACTTCAGAAATACACTGATTCACACCAGGCACTGACTTGGCCCTTTTTTTTTTTTTCTTTCTCTTTAATCTGTTCATTGTAGGAAAAGAGTGACCCAGAGTATGCAGGTACATAGATATATCCTAAGGGTGGACTCTGGAATGTCGGATAAGACCCATGAGAGCAGGACATCTGTCTATCTGATCAAGTCTGGCATAGTAACTCTAGCAGTGGCTTCTACCTAGTGTTTTAGCAGAAGTCAAAAGACTCCCATAATGCAATGTGCCAATGTGCAGTGCCACCTATTTATACAGAAAAGTCACTTCCTTCCTACTATGTTCAGTACCTGCTGGTAAAATCAATGGGAGTTTTGTACCTGGAACTATGGCAGGATTGGGCCCATGTACCTAACTGTTTTGGGAATGGCCTGAAGTTATGCACCAGCGATCTAGCAAACATAGCTGACCCCTCAACTAAGGTAAAGAAATCCCCACAGGGAAGAGTGGAAACACAGATACTCAGTGCAGTATTAAACACTAATACAGTTAGAAAGTAGGAAAAACACTGCTTTTCATTATACCGGGACTTGAATTCACCACACACATAACCTTATGCAAATATATTTGTATTTGTGCATGTAGCAAAAGGCAATTATTTATTCTAGATTAAATTTACACTCCAACTGTGAACAAAGATGTAGTGTATAAGCCCTGAAAACTCAGTTGCATTTAAAAGCAAAGACTATAGTTTCTTTAACCTTCAAAAACTATATGCTATTATAAAGCCATGTTAGTTACCTGGTGTAAATATACTAAAATCAACATCAGATAAATACAAGATGCATCAAAAGATTTAAGGCACCTGTTGTGTATTTAAAAGAATTATATCTTGTTTATGGTACAGTATAAAATGCACAACTGATTTATATAACAGCTAGTCTATTGCAGGGGAAATCTCATTTCAATCATAAATGGCAGAAGTTGATTTAAGAATTCATTCTTTAATGGGTCTGCAATGTTCAAATTTAAACTCATTCAATTCATCAGCAAAATATTCAATATGGGGCACAGGGAACTCATTTAGGCAAACAGAGACTTTTAATATAAATTTTCCAGGAGATTTCTTCATCGATTCAGCAGTTTAGTGCAAAATGATTTGTGCGATACATTCTCAAGGATCAATGCAGGCCAAGGCAATGGCTAATATAAAACAATCATCCTACCGAGTACAGAGAACGTGTCAATGAACTTTGACTTCACATTGAACTGCTTTGTTGAAAGAAGAGGGAAGTCTGATAAAAATTAATCATGATTTTTTTTCCTTTACATTTACCTATTCTCTAGATTCTTATTTATTCATATTGCAGTAAAACTGAGAAGTCTCTTTCAGGATTGAAGCACCACTATACTGGGCTTTAAGGAAGCCATCCTTATCCTTAAAAGTTTATATTCTAAATTCCCAAACCTGCAGTTGTGAAGGTGGCCACTTTCCCTCACTCACCAAGACCAGGATGGTTGAATCAGGACTCTCCAGGGCTGCATACACCAGTGGTGACAGTTTGAGCTAAAGCTCTTGAATTGTAGCTTCCAATCATAAGATGCTGATGTCCCTGCTGGGATGAGGAACCCAGAACACGTGATCTGAACCTGGTAGACCCTTGTACCCTAGTCCAGTCTGACATCCACTTGTCACTGCAGGAGCAGAAGCTAGGAACATATACATATATATATATATATATGCAAAGTACAAGTACAGTCTCTCTCTATATATACGCAGTATATTTAAGTTCTTAAATCACAAAAAGCTAGCCAGATTAATTATACTCCAGAGCTGCAAAGCCACCTAAATGATAGATTCATTAGTCACCTCCAATTAGGCCTGAAAATATCCCCAGACACCTCAGTTTAAGCTACTTGCATTCTCAGAAATGACTCAGAAGCCTAGATACTTAGCTTCTCTCTAAGCTCCATTGTGATCCAGATCAGTGCTGGGACATCTAACATCCCCTCAAGTCCCTAATTTCTCAGAAGCTACAGAACATGCCTAGCAGATCTTTGATGTTCACACCTTGACTTCAGTTCATTACAAAACAGAGCTGAAAGAAGAAATTCTTCTGCCCACAGTTTTGCCTGATTGCTTGAGTTGATAGTACTCACCCACAAACTAGGAAAACTGAATGACAGGCCAGCCATAACTTGAAGAGACTCATACCCCTATCACCCACTTCCAAGGAGAGCTTCTTAACCGCCAGGCTGTAGGTTAAATCTGGGGTAGCTGAATAACCACTTTTCCTGTTGCAGCCAGGTCAATGGGGGGCCAAGAGTGGAAGAACTGTAGGGGATCAGGAGGAGAATAAACAAGAGAGAGTCTGACTTGGGCCCACTGGAGAGGGCTATCCCCTGGGAGGGGAATTACAGAATTGCAGGATTAGAAGAGATATGAAGGGTCAGGTGGTTCAACCTGCAGTAAGAAGAATCAGGAAATCCAGTAAATGATAGGAACTGACTTGGAATCACATTTACATGTGAAAAGATGACAACATTTTCTTCACATAAAAAGTTTCAAAAAGTTTCTCTAGGCTTGTTACACATGCCGGCATGCAAGGTTTACATACAAACCCTACTCTAATGAAAATCAAAGTCCATATTGATTTAATTTCCAAATTATTAATCAACTTCACAGCTGAACAACAATATTGTATTGCTCAGCTCAAGCAAATCCTAACATCTTCCCTCCGGCTACGAGGCCAGGAGCTGATGAAGGACAAAAGGTAATATATGTACTGTATATGCTTGTGCTCAGAGCTCCTCTAGACAATGGCATCGCCAGAGATGGAATGCACCAGCCCTGTAGCAAAGAAAGTTCAGTGATATTCAAGTGAATGAAATATTTATTTTGAGAGGAGCACGACATTTCATGCAGATTAAGGATTAGACTCTCAGGGAAACAAGGAGTGTCACTGTGGTGAAATAACTGACAATTTCCTGCTTTCATAAGAAAGTGAAGATGCAAGGAGCTGAAAGACTTCAACCTACAGAGCATGGGCGTTCAAGTGACATGCTCATAGCTGAAACTGCAACAGGAAATTCAAGGTTCTAGAGAATCGCAATGTAAAGATTAATATGGGTGCAACGGCCAGGTCACAGGGGATATCAAATAGGGGACAATGCACAGAGACACAGGCTTGGATAAAACAGAGGAAGAACTGTAACAGGGGTAGGCAATGTTTTTTGACCAGAGTGCCGAAAACCCCCACAGTGCTTACCTTGGAAGGTGCCAGAGTGCTGGCATGCCAGAAAAACAAAATGAGGGCAGGGGGTGCATGGTAGGATGCCTTGCTTGTGTCTCTTGCCCCCCACCCAAAGCCTCTGCCCCCCAGCCTGGGCTCTGTGGCTATCAGCAGCTACCTAGAACCTGGGCCAGCTGCAAACATCTGCTGCCTCTCCACCCCCAGCCCCAGCTGCCCTGCAGCCCCAGCCCCAGCCCCAGGCTCTGGGGAGGCAGCACATACCCAGGGCAGTAGGGAACTTGGAGCAGGCAGCTTTCTGTACCCCACGCTGTGCCCTGCCCTGCTGGGTTCCAACACTGCTTTGCAGAAGCAGCGAGGGCAGTACAGCAGGGAGCACTGCCAGTATGTGCTGTATCCCTGGACCCTCACATAGAAAAACAAACCTGGGGACAAATCTGTGTAGCCAACAACAGGCCAGTTCAGCACCCAGTGAGTGAGTGAGACCCATGTACAACTCTGAAAATAGGCTGTCACGTTGAAGTGGAAATAGCTTGGGAAATTAACAGTATGAAAGCAAAATGTGTGCAGCAGCGTAACAAGGGGGGCAACCAGGGCATCAGCTAGCATTGCTACTGCCATGTTGGTGGCAGTGCAGCCACTGACCTGTGTGTGGCTGCTGTCCACGGTGCTCAAGCACCCAGTTATACCTCTGAGCACTCATCAAAGTTCATTACTTAGCTGTATGAACTACAGGCAGCAATGCCAGAAGCAAGATCAAATTCACTTGGGTTTAGCTTTCATGCACACTCTGTCCAGATTTAACAAACATTCACAAGTTTTTCCCTGAATGCAGCTCTTAAGTTGCACACAAGTATGGGCTGATAAATATTTGTAAGCTTTACAATCTGCAGCTACAGCATGAAACCGGATCAAATCCACAGTTCCCACTGAGGTTCATTTTGAGATGTGAGTCAAGGTCCTGATATTCAGCTCAAAACTTAGAGGTCTGTGGAGACCTCAAATTCAGGACTTGGACTGTCTTTTGTATTAGGTATGACAAAATGCTTACCACCAAGTGGTATTACCATGATGACAATTATTTATCAGTAATGTGTGTCTTTATCAACCCAGTGGAATGGAGAATAAAGATATTCTCCGTACCTTAACAAGATGGAAATGCTGAGTTATTTATAACTCTGGGCCCAGCCCAGAAATTGGGTGGGTAAACCCAGTGACCCAAGGTGTTATGCAGATTTCAAGATTCTAGTTTCTTGATATAATGTACAGGGTAAAATCAATTCATGCTCATTTGATGAATATCAAAGAACTTACATTTTCTACATACAATGCAGCTCTCTAATAAACCAGCCTAACTTTGCCCATTGCCCTCTAACACAAGAGATAGAAATAAACCTTAGGATCATAGAATTTAGTCCAACCCCCTGCCTAAGGCAGGATCATCCCTATTCAAACCATCCTCTCCAAATCCATTGTCTAACCTATTAGCAAAACTACAGTCATCCCTGAACACAACCGCAAGCCATAATGCTCTAACCTGCCAGAGATAAAGCAGGGAGACCAAGACAGCCAATGCTCTGCTACAGCAAGGCTGTTAAAATACGTCAAAACTAGATCTGGGATTTCGGCATTAAGCCACTACCATAAGCAGGACAGGAGGCTGGGCTGGCTGCACAGCTCCAGGTGCAGCTGTGGAAAGGACTGTGGAATTAGCAGGTATAATACTTGCCTTATCCCCCTGCAAAGCAGGCTACACTCTCTGTTCTCTCAAGCTCATCTAACCAGACCCCTGGGTCTGTGCCCACTGGAGGCAAGACTTTGTCACTCTGAATCTTTTTGGGGTGACTTATGCCTTAACTAATGTACTCCCTGGCCGCATAAGACACTGACTGTACAGTAGTCCATGACTACTATGCAGTAGTGTCACAGTGCAGAAAGCGTGATGTGATACTACTGCACAGTAATCCCGGGCTACTATGCAGTCAGCATCACAAAAAAGCCATTCCTAATTGTTTATACAAGTACTAAATGACTGCACAGTAACGACTGCCTCTATACCACCTCTATATGACTGCACAGTAATGACTGCCTCTATACAGCTGAAGAGCAATAGCATAATGGGAGGGAGCAGGTGCGATACCAGCCCAGGCACTGATTTAAAGGAGGCAGCAGAATGGTCCCCTTTCCTGAGGGGTCTTTGTCACAGGTCCGACAACCCTGTGCCATCCAGCCATAGGAGCTGGGCAGGCACAGCCCCATACCCACCAGTGTATCTGGGAGCAGCTGGTTGGAATGATGCCCCCTGAGGCTTTGCCATGGGAGGCACAGCCTTATGCTGGGGAGGAGGGAAGTGAACTGGACACCAGGTGTCTCAGCAGCACCAGCCGCATCAGTAGCAGCTGCCCCCTAAGTGGGGAGAGGTGGGGCAGATGAGACTCCTCCCCTCAGCACCCAGGTGGTCAGCATAATTATGCCTCCTTCCCCTCCCCTGGGGCACTAAAAGACCTGGCTATGCCTCTGCCACAGAACACAGGTCCTTCACCTCTCTCACTGGGCACCCACGGTAAGGTAAAGGACAAGCTGGGTCTGCGTCACTACTCAAAACTTCTCTGTGAGAAGGTTAGCTTTTCCTGTTGAAGGAAGGCCAGAAGAAATTTCAAAAAAAAAGTTTTGAAACACACATTGCAGTCTGTGATCTCCAGGGGAATGTTTCTATTAGCCTCAAAGTGGTTCCTGAGAGAGAGAGGAGAAATGTGATCAAACAAGCCAGTGGACCATACAGGCTACAAAAGGGCATCTCACTTGTAGTTAAATTTCCATTTCTGGAAATTTTATCTTCACTCAGCCTCCAGACTGGGTCCCATCAATCTTCTGCACTCTGCATATAGATCACTGAGAAACAAAGCAGCAATTTTGGTCTTTATATCTGGGTCATTATAAGAGTGGTATATCTTGGGTATATCTGGGTCATTATAACAGTCTGCATTATGGCAGTGGCTAGAGGCCCTTAACTAAGATTAGGGTCCCATTTGTGCTTGGGATTGTACAAATACATAATAAAAAATAGGCCCTGCCAGAAAAAGCTGCTTCTCCTCTTCATCATTCCCTTGCAGTCAAGGACAATTCTCTTCCATGATTGTCTTATCTGTGAGTCCAAAATGGCTGATGAAGCCGATCCAGGATTGACAGACTGCTGCAACACAGGCACTTGTTTCCGTGAGTGGTGCTTGACTCTGGATTCTAGATTTGGTCTCCCATCTGTTTCTGCTGCTCCTGTTTTTCCATCCCCTGTTGTTGTTGTGAGCTTTCAAAGTACTGAGATCCTTGCAGCAGACTCTTCCTCCATTTGGGGCAGTTCTGGGTGATAGCTTCCCATGAGTTGATGTTTCATTTTTTCAAGTTGGCCTTGAGGACATCCTTGAAGTGCTTTCTCTGCCCTCCTCTTGAGTATCTTGAGTCCCGATTGCTGGACTGGATCTTGAGTCATAAAAAACTTAGCATTTCCATCTTGCTAAGGTTTGGCTTGGCTGAGCTGGGAGAATAAAATTTGCTTTGGGAGTCTGAAGTAAAACATCCAGATGATGTGGCTAGACTAGCGAAGTTGATGTCAGATGATCATTGCCTCGATGCTCTTGGTGTTTGCTTACAAGAAGATGCTAATGTCGGTGCATCTATCTTCCCACTAGATTTGAAGGATCTTCCACAGGCAACATTGATGATACTTCTCCAATGACTCTCCTGTACATTGTCTATGTCTCAGTTTGTACAGTAAGTTGGGGATTAATGGTGTCACAGGCATTTATCAAATGCTTGATAAACCATGAGCTTGGTTTTGGATTTGATATCATGATCTTTGAACACCCACTTCCTCAGACTTCTGAAGGCTGCACTTGCACATTGGAGGTAATGTTGGATTTCTTCATTGATGTCAGCCTTCTGCGAGAGAGGGCTTCTGAGTTATGGGAAAAACCCAACATTTCCAGAGTCTCACCAAGAATCTGAATTACCAGAGCTGGGGACTGCTCATTAAGAGCTTGCTGATGGAGGACCTTAGTCATCTGAATGTTAAGCATCAGTCCCAATTTCTTGCATGCCTTGATAAAGGTGTCAGCAATTGCCTGAAGGTCTGCTTCTAGGTGAACACACACTACAGCATCATCAGCGTACTGGAGATCAATTAATTGAGTTTGGGGTGGCTTGGTTTTGGCTCACAGTCAGTGGAGGTTAAACAATTTACCATCCATTTAGTAGTTTAACTCCACTGTGACTGGAAGCTTGTTGCTAGTCAGATGTAGCATTGTGGCAAGGAATATTAAGAAGAGCGTTGGGGCCATGATGCAACTTTGCTTAACTTCCATCTTAACCTCGAAGAGATCCATTACTGAGAACCACTGCTTGCATACCTTCATGAATCAGGAAAAATATGGTGACAAGTTTCAGTGGGCCTCCTTACTATAGAAGGATCCTCCACAGCACTTCTTGGTTGATGGATTTGAAGGCTTTTGTGAGGCCAAAAAGGCCAAATAGAGAAGTTTACTTTGTTCCTGGCATTCTTGCTGCAGTTGTTGAGCTGTGAAGATCATGTCAGTTGTGCCTTTTGATGCTCTAAACCCACACTGAGATTCTGGGAGGAGCTCTTTAGCAAATGGAAGAAGACAGTTCAGGAGGGTTCTCACAATGGTCTTTCCTATGGTGGACAACAAGGTGATCCCTCTGTAATTTCCACACTCAGACTTGTCTCATTTCTTGAAGATTGTCACAGTCATGACATCCCTGAAGTGCCTGGGATTACCGTATTGTTCCAAATCCTTAAGATGAGGACATGGAGCTGGGATGTGAGCTCCTCTACCCCCTGCTTGGAGAGTTCAGTGGGGATTCTGTCTGCTCCAGATGCCTTGTCATTCTTCATCTGCTTGATGGCTTTCCTCACCTTGACAAGGGTGGAGGAATTCTGATATCATCTCTGAGTGGGTATTGTGGGATGGAGTTGAGCACACTCCCATCATCAAGAAAGTCTTGATTGAGAAGGTGTCCAAAATGCTTCTTCCAGTGGGCATTACTGGATCCCTTTTCCCTGATCAGGTCTCCTCCATTCTTAGGTCTCAAAAGTTGGCCCCTGAGCACTTGGACCATAGAGGGCTTTGGTGGCATTGAAAAAACTGTGCATATTATGGATGCCAGTGAGATGTTGAATCTTCTTCACCTCATCTTTCCACTATCTGTTCTTGATATCATGGGTTCTCCTTTGGACCTCTGCCTTGGCTTCTTGGAGATTCAGTTTATTTTGCTTGCAGCTTATGTCGTTCTTCCAAACACAAAAGGCCACGTGCTTGCAGTCAATCAACTCGTGGATCTCTCAGTCATTTTTATCAAACCAGTCTTCATGTTTCCTGGTAGCAAATCCAAGTGTCTTCTCACAGATGCCAATGACAGTGGGCTTGACAGCATGCCAACCACTGCCAACATTCTTCCATTGTTGATTGGAACTTGCCAGTTTTTCATTGAGGCATGGATGGAAGAGGTCTTGCTTGATTGGGTCCTTGGGTCCTTTGATGTTGATCTTCTGTCAGCATTGCTTCTGTTGTCACTGTCATTTAGGAACCAGTTTGAGTGATATAACTGAGGGATGAGTCAATGATTGGTCCAGCAATTGTCAGCTTCTAGCATAGCTCGGGTGATGCAGACATCTTTTCAATCCCGGGCATGAACAATGACAATTATAGACAACACAGACATAGGGTGTGAGGGGGAACAAAGAAAAGAGAGAGGTGAAACTGACATAGCATGTCAATGACAAAGCTGGGAGGAGAACCTAGATTCCCCAGCTCAGTTCCGTATTCACTGAAATTCTGAACTTCTTTAAGTCTTCATCACTAACTATCATAACGTCAATGCTCTCATCCTTTGGAAACAGGTGTTTACAGCAGTAAGTTACTCTTACTACCAGCATTAGTCTTCAGCAGTCTTTGCCATGGTTTTTGGCCATCTAAGCAGGCCCAGATTAAATGCATGTGGTCAGTGCTAATCTTCTGGCTTTCAAAGGTATTCACTTCTGACAAAAATGATTCCTAGTGGTACATAATCTGCAAAAAAATTCCTTCCATGAATAGACAGAAATCCTCAGTCTGCAAGGCTGTCATTCCAAAATAAACCTAGAGAGCTGTCCAGATAATTAAGTATTTTCTGTTGTTACTTTTTTCCTTTCTGAAGGAAAATGCAATTTCTACAAAAATTGAAATTTTCCAGTAGGAAAGCTTTCAGAATTCCCAAATTAATTGTTTATACTTCTATTCAGTTAAATATATTTTGACTTTGTCTCAATTTGGACTGAAAAAAATCAAGATGTTGCAAATGCCCACAGGACAGACATTCAAAATTGGGACCAATTTATATGTTATTAATTTATATGAGTCTTAAAGTAGAGATTTCATCTTCTTGACTCACTAGAAAGCTGCCATCATCCACACGCTGGGACACATTTGACGAGAAGTCATCAACTTGATTCAGTGTCCACTAGCAATATTTTCCTTGCCTCCTTTCTCTAATTAGAGCAAGAAATGTTTCCAATAAATTCTCATCAGAAAATACTGATTTACCACCAGCAATTTTTTTCACAGGGAAATCACAGTGCCTGTGCTGATTGGCCGAGAGGGCTGCCTTTTGTGCAGCCCTGCCCGTTGCCATTGACTGGCAGAGAGGGCTGCCCGTTACGTGGCCCCACCCCTCACCACTGATTGGCAGAGAGGGGCAGGGTCACATGAAAAGCAGCCCTTTCAGCCAATCAGCAGTGGAGGGAGTGGACTCTACCTTGGCTGCTCCCGTTCAAGCTGGTGGATTCTCCCACCAGCAGGCTGCAAGGCTGGGCTGCAGCAGCCACTAGCTCCTACTGGAGCTAACCAACATTTTATTTTTAGTAAGATTTTTTCTGACAATTCTGTGCAAAATTGCAGAAACTGCCATTCCTCATGGTTTGCATGAAAATCACAAAACTGTGATTTGAGTAGTCCCTATTATGTCTGCACAGGTAGAGCAGCTCCATGCTGGGCTGCGCTGCACATTGAGAAGTTGAAAGAGCTCCTTGCGCTGGCAGTCATGACATGTCTGGACTCTGGCAAATTTTATCCCTAATCCTGTAAATCACCGGTGCATGCATTCTTGACACATGTACAGGGCAGGATGCATGATTGTTGGGATCAGGGATCAGATCCCATGGCACCATTAAATTAACTTCTATCAGTGCCCTCCAGGGGAACTCTGTGTGGGACAGAAACCATTTTGAGCTCTTAAAAGGTTTGCCATCCAGCTGTATTTCTGATTATGTTCTTATATCCTCAACCAATATTCCTCTTTGCATTAACAACTATTTAACTGTTAATATGAATTATTATTGCTATCATTCAAAATCCACCAAATATTACTTGCTCCATAATTTCTCTGTTTTGCAAGTTATTTAGGAGCCAGCTGCCTGGTTAGATCCCAGGACACATGCTGCAGAAAATTAAAACAAAAATGGACTGACTTCATGGACCTGATCCAATGCTGAATCTGTAGCAAAGCTCAAATCAGAAGTGAAGTCCTGGCCCCAAAGAAGTCAATAGCAAAACTCCCATTGATTTCAATAGGGCCAGCACGTCAATCCAAGCTCTGCTTGTCGAACATGCTTTTGGCTTCAGTAAAATGCCTGTGGATTTACAGTGATGTAATCAAGATCAGAATCCAGGCCAAAGAGTTTCTACACAAGAATATAATCAATAATATATAGCATCTTTCACGTTGTAAGACAAATAGTACACAAATAGTACAAATGTATACAGGCCAAATTTTGCTATCAGATACATTCTTTCAACTTGACTTTCTATAATATTCTCTTTATCAAACATCAGTAAAATGGAAAAGGTTTAACTAATGGTAAAACATATTTCTCTCAAGGATTTACACAGGGATTGCAAGAACCACCATAAAATGCAGCCACTTCTGGGGAGAAAGGCAGCAACATTTTAACAACATAAAGCAACATGGCACAACAGTTTGGGAACAGAAGTGATCTAGCCCAGATTTACCAGCATGCCCTGGCTGCTTTGCATTATTCCCGAAACCCAAGTTTCCCAAAAAAGCAGTCTAACCATATACACTGGGTTTACAAATGCTTTGTGCTGTAAGAGCAATTGCAACATCATATCAGGCTTGCACATCTGGCCTATTACAACCAACTGAAGTGTTATATTTAAGAAGAAATTTAAATAAGCATAATACATTTCCCCAGTCTAGAACTAGACCAATGTGATTCATAGTTATAATAGTAACATATTATGCAGGAAACTTTATACAATGACTGCTTGCCTCTTTGGGGAATGGCCTTTTAATTGCAATTTAGCACTTCCTTGTTATAAAGAGAAGGAACTGAGGAGGGAGACCGAGGAGATTAGAGAAAGAATAATCAGTTCCACTCTTATGGTGCAGACCTATGCACAATCAAGGGGAGAAAAAAAGCACATTAAAAATAAACTGAAACTAGAAAAAAAATACATGGAGTTGCAGATCCTTACTTATTTTCCCCTTAAATGAATAAAACCAATAAACTTTAATGATACTGGTGCCTCTGCCTTATCATTGACTGAGAATCAGATTTTGTATTGATTTGATTTTCAGAATATTACTCGATCAAGCACTTAACTGCAGAAATTTAGTATTTTTATATCTTAAAAAAATCAGTGCAAGCAAATCTGCCAAGCCTCCCCTCTGGCTACAAGTCTAACAACTGTTGAAGGACAAAAGATAATATATGTGAATACCATTGCCATGGTCCACTGGGTTAAAACAAACGGCCCTCATTTGACCTTTAAATTGAAGGGTTTCCCTTTATATCACTAGAGGCGAAATGCATGGACATGAGTACAACAAAAATGGGGATTCGGGCAGCTGAGCTGTATTTGATTTGTGAGATTTTTATTCATTTTTAAGGAGATTTTTTTTCCTTCCTTCGGAGGGGGGTAAAACAAAAAGTCAAATTGATGAAGAGAAATGGAATCTGAAACTGGCCTGGGTTACGTTCACTGCTGGTTGGTTGGTCACCCTGAGGGAAATGATATGTGTGCAGCTGGGATGATGAATTGGGTTTGTTTAAGCCATCATTACATTGTACTTTTTTATGGACCTCAGTATTTATAACACTTAAAGTTGATTGAGTAATGTGGGTTGCCTTGGCGTCCCTGCTGGTCAGCAGGGGTGACGGGCCTTGACAGCAAACATGAAGATATTACTGCTCCAAGACTGGTCCAGGATGTCGGGGTAATCTTAAGCAATCTGCTGCTTGCTCTAGTGTGTAATACACTCTTGAAAACTTTCCCTCAAAGCGCATATGTAGGTATGTATGTAGGTTTGTATATAAATATTCTGTGGAGAGCTCCTGCAAATGCAGAGCTTTGGCACACAAGAAATATAGGATTTTCACATGCTTAATGTTTTCAAATCAGGTTGTAGTTTGAAAGCAACCCCCTTATAAATTGGTGCACAGTGGATATTTAGTACATTTAATAAATTAATCCTTGGGAGTGAGTATCCTGTCTTCTTTTCTGTGGACAATTTGCATCAGCTTGAAAAAAAAATATATGGACACAAAATCTATTCGCCCCCTCCCCATGATGATGGTATTAATGATAAAGTAATTATCTTTTCCTCACCAGTCAAAAATGTAATGTACACCAGTCAAACAGGGCTTCACAAAATGTAACATCCTGACCAGATTCTCAGCCAGGTTAACCTGGCATAGCTCCAATACAAATTTGTGTTTCTTTCTAATGTATTTTAAAGCACTAGATAAATAAGCAGGTTACAAAAGAACATATTTCTTCTGATTATTATCAATGTCTAGATTTTACTCTAATACACAAGGTAGTGTATAGAAACCAATAAGGCAAGAACTGAAATAATTTATAGAGCTAATCTTTCACTGGGTAATATTGGTTGCATGAACAAAGCTTCATTTAATCTGTATGAAGAAGATTTATATACATTTCTGTGTGTGTGTGTGTGTGTGTGTGTGTGTGTGTGTGTGTGTGTGTGGGCTGAGACACACACACATATGCATGTACATGTACACACACACGCTGCTACATTAAATGACCATCAAGATTGCACAATCAAACATTAAAAAATCTGGAAATGCCAGAATGCCTCTACAAACTTAATTTAGCCCTTGTGCATATCAGATCTGATAAAGTCTTTAATTACATGATAACATTCTTTTTTTTTTCTATAGGACCCTTGATTTATTCAGTGCACAGAATGGAAGGTATTCGCTGAATAAGTATTCAGTATTTCTTTAAATCATCATTGTTCAGTGGATGGTTCTAGGCCACATTTTCTATATACAGTACTATTTAATCCCTGCTATGAAGATAGTACTATTAATTTCTTCATAGGCTTTGCTCTGATAGCTGTCTCTGTAGCATCACAATTTTTCACATCAATTCATCTTCTGAACAACTGTGTCAAGGGCAGGGGTATTATTTCCATTTTACAGATTTGGAACTGAGGCACAGAGACATTAAAGTCAAAAGCATCCTCTACATTTTGGTGCCCAGTCTGAGACACCTGGGCCTTTATTTGTAACGGTACTTATTATATGTTATAATAAGTACCAGTTATATATGTCATATAAGTGTCCAGTTATATGTTCACAGCACAGCTCTGATTTGGGAATCAGACCCCAGAGTCTCAAATTGACATCTAGTGATTGAGGAACATGTTAGTGCCTGCATGTGAAAAATTTTCCTTAAGTAGGGTGACCATATATCCCAGATTGGCCAGGACAATCTTGGATTTCGGAGATTGTTGCAGAAAATTGAAGCAAAAATCCTGGATTGGTGGAAACCCGCCTGCACATGCAGCTCCTGAGTCAGAAGGTGGGCACATGCAGGTGGGCTCATGCCAGTCCAGAACTTTTGCTTCAGTTTTTTTTCAGGGAACCCAGCCAATGGGCTGCTCCTTGGTCTGGATGCTGCTGGGCTGGGAAGGGGGTTGCTTGTGCAGTGGAGTCAGGTGAGAGGAAGGGGTGTGCGCAGGGAGATGTGGGGTCAGGCAGGAGGTGTGTGTATATGTGTGCGTGTGCACATACTGCCACTGCCCTGGATCCCCCTCCCCAGTCCTAGATTTCCTTATCTTTTCCTGGATTTCCCTAAAATTATCATGGTCACCCTATCTTTAGGGACCTGACCATCATCCCCTAAAAACCTGGTGGCAAAGGCAGAGATAGACTCTTCTAGAGTGGCAGCTACTTGTCTCTTCCTGCAGTCCATGGCCTCATTCAGGGCAGACCTGAGTTCTTAAATAAAGTATGAAGCAGGGGTCCCATACACAACATCTTCCTTTTCATAATCCTGATTTGTCAAGACAGCACCATCCATCTGGACTTGATGATCCTTCGGGGTCCCTTCCAGCCCGAATGTCTATGAAATCTTGTGCACTGAATGTGCCAGGGCAGGGGGCTGTGTTAAAAACAGCATGTGATCGTGTCACTAAATAGTGTGTTGGAGCACATACACACAAGGGGGTGACTGACTTCTGGCATATCCTATCTTCCGAGAGCTTGACTTTACAACATCATCTTTTTCATTTAGTTGTGATGCATGTGGACACGCGTGTGTAATATATTAGTCTTTTTAAACAAGCAGTCTGAGGAAGCAGAAACTGTAGTGTGGAATTCACGTGCCTGACACCTGCTCCGAAGCATGCTAATTAGACTCTATTAACTGTACACTCCAGCAACCTCAGGGTCACATGTATTCAACATTTCTGCACTTCAAAATGGCGGCAGAGGTGCTTTAACTAAAGCACGTCCAATGAGCTTTAGTTAAAACACCCCCACTGCCCTTTTGAAGCACAGGACACTGAATACACAAGAAACTATGGGCACTTCAATTAGAACTTTTAATTAAAGTGCCCCCCACACCAGCCCGGGGCATGTGCTAAGATGCCTTTTAGGCCCAGAACATGTATATCTCTGTTGCTTAAACCAAAGAAAATAACTGAAAGCAACAGTAGACTGCTATTGATAGCCAGAGTTGACCTGAGCAGGGTGTGAGGCCCAGGACAAAACAGAGTTGACCTGAGCAGGATGCAAGGCCCAGGACAAAACAGTCCATGCAGGGCCCCACCTCTGCTCCAATCCCATGAGCCCCAGGCCTGAAGAAGCTGTCACCGCCATTGGCGGGAGGGGGG
>NW_005842081.1:204638-211330 GCF_000455745.1 Alligator sinensis | reverse complement strand
TGGTAGTGGCAATGGTGGGGGGGGGGGGTTGCGAGTAGCTGGACATGGAGCCACTGCTCTGCCCAGCTCTGCAGGGCTCCCCAAAGAGCGGGGACTGTATCGGTCACCCTGATTCCACTCCCCCTCCCCCCCCCACCCCCGGGACGGCCCTGTGTATAGTAGAGTGCATTCCCTATGCAGACCAGTCAACAGAGGAGGACAAGACGTACACTGTGGGTGCTAGACACATGCAGAGAGGCTTCTCTGACATGCTGTAATTACAGCACACCAGAGCAGACTCAGTTAATTGAGTCTGCTGGAGCATGGTAATTACAGTACTCCAGCAGACTCCAGCAACACGTGTATCAGCATCCCCACACTGAAAAATGGTGGTGGGGGCACTTTAACTAAAGCATTCAACAAGCTTTAGTTAAAGCGCTCCCACCTCCATGCTTCAGCTCGGGGATGCTGATACAAGTGATGCTCTGGGCATTTTAATTAGAGCTTGGAGTCGCTTTAATTAAAGCGCCCCACCACCACTCCTGGAGCACATGTATAAACATCCTGTGGGAGCATCTACATGAGACATTTACTGAGAAGCTGACTAATTAGCTTTGCAATACATGTCACTGTCTGCACAGTGCAGTGCTTTTAGGCCAGAGTAAACTAATTAGCTCCACCCTAGGATACTACTACCAGACACAAGAACTACCCTATGGCAGAGTTATTTACTCTGCCACAACACACGTGTAGATGCTAATGGGGCTGACTAGGGCAAGAGGGTGCTTCAGTGTAGAGGCTGCCTGGAGGCTAGCCCCGCACTGTGGCACACTTGTGCCCCACCAGCCCCTCTGAAGCATGTTAAGCTGGGTCGGAGTACCCCTGGGCTGGCAGGCTGATCCTCAGGGCACCCTGCCTGCCAGCCAGGGCTGCTTCTCCCCAGCTCAACGTGCTATGGTCCGAGGCACACATGCCTGGGAGCAACAAACTACAGCACAAACTGCACCGGAGTTTATTCAGCCGTACCCTGTGTCTATTGATTAACAGCTATTTACTGAGAGCCCAGAAACCTTCAGATGCAGAAGTATTCAATTCAATTCAGGGTTCTGGTGTGGAGCATGCTTTGCTGCTGTCCCTGTCATGCCAAAGTCTGGCTGTCTCTGTACCATCCCCCTCCAACCTGTCTCTGTCAGTTCTTCCTGAGCACACCTACATGTGTGCTTTAATGCACAGTAGCCTGCTCTACTGTACATTAAAGCGGCACATTATAAACTATGCTAATACGCTAATATACAGTAGAATAGATTACTGTGCATTAAGCATCACCTAAAAAGCATGTACTTGCACTAATGCACATTATGGCAGCCTAATGCTCATTAATTTAGTACCTCATATTAGAAGTACTACATTTAAAGCACATTAGGAAAAGTGTATTAGTGCATGTGTAGACACACCCCATGTCCCTTTTAGTTTACGCTACTCCTGTCGCTTCCCCAGTTTCTCTCCTCAGTCTCACTATAATTGTCCTTTTGTTCCACCTCCAGTCTCCTCATCTAACCAGACCAAATTTTTGTCTATGGCTTTTCATGCCAGTCCCAGTCTCTTTGCCCAGCCAATCCTCCTTTCCCATTTTGGGCAAATTGTCAAAACCCCAGTGTTCCCTTTATACCCAGCTCTCAATACTAATCTTCTTTCCCCCAGGTCCTTGACCAATCTTAGTTTCCTTCCTTCCCAACCAAGTTCTCTTCCCACTCACCATCTCAGCTCTGTGTCTCAGTCTTCTTTCACAGTCCATCCCCATCTTGTATTTTTCAGCTAACCTTTATTCTAGACTCTTCTCCCCACTAGTTCCTTCATGATTTCCAAAGATGGCATTCAGATCTTGTATTCTCTTCCTCCCGTGACTTGCGCTTCTATTCTTCTTCCATAGACTCCTCAGCTGAAACAACTCATATTATCAACACCCACCCTCTCCAACCTAGCTTTCACCACTTTGTGTGTCAGTCAGCCTGTATTTTCTTCTTCTTCCATGCTGCCTGTTATAGAAACAGGAGCATCCACTGACCAAGCAAAGATTTTTCACAGGTTTATACCTTTGGCCATATAGATATAAGGAGTATAATTTTTACAGGGTAATAAAGTGCACATCCTAGACAAATGGATACCACCTTACCAAATTTCAAGTCCCTGATCCAAAACGTGAGGGTGCCAGAGCTTCTTAATGAAACACTTGTAAGAATATTTTCAGTAAATGCAAAATAATTCTTGGTTTCGTTCCCAGAGATAGGAGAAGCATTTTAGCTAAAAGTTTCCAAGACATTTCATCCGGAAGCAAACACTTATTCAACCACTTGAAGTTTGGCAAAATTATAAACAACTGAAAACAGGCCCCTGTAATGGTGAGCCCCAAAACACATACAACACACAGTCACCATGGAAGATAGAGGTGCCTCAAATGTTCTGCATGCACTGCCTGCCAAAGTTTAAAGCAGGGTAGTCACATTTATGAATACTGTAGCAGGCTTGCCTTTCAGAGCTTGGGTTGAGTCCCAGGCTTGAGATTCTACTGTTTTGATTGGTGGAGCCCATCTACCAATCAGGAGGCAGCAAGAGGAATGAAGTCATGCCCCTTTCCCGAGGGGAGGGAGAGAGGAGCTCCCCCTGGACCTGATTGTAGACTGCAAAACTGTCAGGTCCGGAAGACTTCAGGGGCGGAGTCCTAGAGATTATAAAAGGAGCTGTGTGCCCAGCACAAGGGAGATGTGTGGGGGATGGAGAAAAGAGAAGAGCAGGGCTTAGAAGAGCTGAGGAGAGCTGCTCAGCAGGGTGAAGCAGTAGCCTGGAAGTGCCTGTGAAGACTTCCATTGGCTGGGAACAGTGGATGGCTCCAGTGGCTAGGCTGTAGCTACACAACATGGCACACGATGTCCAGACCCTGGGAGCTGCGTGAAGAGGCTCCGGTCTGCAACCTCTGGCCTGCAGCCAGAGACACAGTGCACAGACCAGTGCACAGAGAAGGATCTTTGGAGCTCTTGGATGGCTCAGGTCCCCAACCCCATACACAAGGCCAGGAGCTCAGTGCAGGAGGTGCTACATGGAAGGTCCGGGAGTGGACTAAGCCCCGGTGATGCACGAAGCAGCCCAGGCCTCCGACCCATAGCAAAAGGTTGAGTCCAAGGAGCCAGACAGTGCTCGAGTTACTAGGCCAGCAGACAGGGCTGAACCAGAGGCCCCAGAAGCCCTGCGTAGTGTAGCCCCGTTCCAGGGGACAGCAACCCCTGAAGCCCACCGCAAGTGAGAGAGTAACTTGGCGCAGAGGACGATGGCCACCCTCCAGGCCTGGGTGCTGTGAGTTGCATGGAAAAAGGATTCCCACAGGGGAGGGGAGTCCCCCCTGGTTAGTTAAGGGCTTGTGAAAATGGAGGTCCCACTGGGGGGGCCCCCCTGAAATTACCAGCTTCCTTGAAGGGTTTGAGAAAAGGCCCAAGGGCATTGGGGTTTCCCATTGGGATTAAGTTTATCTTTGAGGTTCTTGCACCATAGGTGGTGTGGTGTCATGCTTTATATTTTGTGAACTCTCATGTTTGTAAATTAGTAGATGAGCAGAGTCTTAAATCTATAACTTTGACTAGGGCTGTTGTTTATTTGTATTTATTTGTGGCTTATTTCTTGTTCACTTATACTCACCTATAGTTTATCTGTTGGTTATCTATGTTATTCTGGGGTTTATCTGTTTCAGATCAGATACAGATCACAGATTACCTGTGACTTACCTGTATCTGAAGCACTGGCATAAGGTTTATGGCATTTACCCAGAGGGTATTGTTTATGTTACTTGTTTAGATATCTTATAAATATATTGTACATACGTTTATATCCATGTTTCTTTTCCTTGTGATAAGTTAATATAAATACATTTCTATATAGTTCAGTCTCCTGACTATCCTGGCCTGGTTCTATAGGGACAGAGGGAAACCGAGCAGTCTGCAGTTCCCCCACAGCACACCTGCCAGCTAACAATTCCCTTCAGTTGGAGAAAGGGAGTATATTTCATAGATTTCATAGACATTAGGGCTGGAAGGGACGTTGGAAGATCATCGAGTCCAGCCCCCCGCCCAAAGGGCAGGAAGTCAGCTGGGGTCATAGGATCCCAGCAAGATAAGCATCCAGTTTGATCTTGAAGGTGTTCAATGAAGGCGCTTGAACCACCTCCGGTGGCAGGCTGTTCCAGACCTTGGGGGCTCGGACAGTAAAGAAGTTCTTCCTTATGTCCAGCCTGAAACGATCTTGAAGTAGTTTGTGACCATTTGACCTCGTCATCCCTTGGGGCGCTCTGGTGAACAAACGTTCCCCCAGATGCTGGTGGTCACCCCTGATAAACTTGTAGGTGGCCATCAGATCACCCCTGAGCCTGCGCTTTTCCAGGCTAAAGAGCCCCAGGGCTCTCAGCCTGTCATCGTAGGGTCTGCTTCCCTGACCTCTGATCATGCGCGTGGCTCTTCTCTGGACTCTCTCAAGCTTCTCCACATCCTTTTTGAATTGTGGAGCCCAAAACTGGACGCAGTACTCCAGCTGCAGCCTCACTAAGGCCGAGTACAAGGGGAGAATGACGTCCCGGGATTTGCTTGAGAAGCATCTATGGATGCAAGCCAGCGTTTTGGTCGCTTTACTAGCCGCAGCATCGCACTGCAGGCTCATGTTCATCTTGTGGTCAATGATGACCCCCAAGTCTCTTTCTTGCATAGTGCTAGCCAACATAGCACTGCCGAGCCTATAAGGATGCTGCGGGTTTTACTTCCCAAGGTGGAGAACCTTGCATTTATCGGCGTTGAACACCATCAGATTCTCGTCCGCCCACTTGCTGAGCCTGTCCAGGTCAGCCTGGATCACCTGCCTGTCTTCTGGTGTGGATGCTTTGCCCCAAAGTTTGGTGTCATCCGAGTACATCTGGGTTACAATACTATGCCTGGACTAATTAGCACTGAATCACCAGGGCTTAATAGTGTTCCCATAATGACATGTGGATTCTAGTTCAGGAGGCAGTACATGGCAACTATTTGAGTGTGCCACTGCCTGGCATGGCAAGTTTCCATTGTAGACATATCCATAATGTTGGGCAACTTCAGCTATAAGTGTGATTCATCACTTGTGCCACCTATAATTACATACATCATTTTCCAGGAAGAGTTATTGCCCTGATAAGCACATTGCTCCTTTTACACGATCCAAAAGGTGGGATTAGACAGAGCACCACAAGTACTTCTCCCACGCTGGCGTCTGCTAGATCAGTAGTGGAAGTAACTAGCTGACCACCCTGGGGGGCGTGAGGACTTAAATCCTGCCCCTCAGCTACACCATTGTAAGCTGTGAGCCGTTCTGCTAATAGTACAAGAGCTGAGCCAGATTGACTTTATGGTAACTGAAGAGAATTTGGCCACACTGTGTAGTACAACCAGGTGAGGTGAGCTGATTACTAAAACACCGCTGCACATTTAGCATGGGCTTGGCTTAGCCAAGAAAATATTTCCACAGCTATTCGACCTTTGATGAAAATAATATGGGCCAAGGTTAATGAAATCCTTCCAAACACAAATATCAGCACAGGTCATTTTAATGTAGACTTTGACCACCACCCTTGCCATTGTTTCTGCCCATTGTCACAACTTTATGGTAGAAAGGGATGCCTGTGATCATATTTTTGTTTTCCTTTTTCAGGTGTAGCCATGGATTATGAACTACAAAAGGATAGCAAAAGTGGATTTTACAATGACTAACGCAGATGGATCAGATTGTACTCTGTTTTCCTTCACCTAGAAACCAGCAGTACATGGCCACACATATATATCCTTTTAGATCTGGGTTATAGGGTGTGTTTATTCTGATCCTTTGTTTCACACAGAGTTAATCAAGAGTTCTCAGCTATCAGAATGATTATGTTCAGAGCCTAATCAAGTGCCCTGGGCCAAATGTGAATATACATATGCCTTAAAGATACTGAAAGGATGTTAAATATTTACTCAAATTTGCCTGGCAAATAACTAGTGTAAAACTTTTATATGGGTTCTTCATAGACTTTATAGACATTAGGGCTGGAAGATCTCCTCTATGAAGGAGGTGGGGGAGCACAGTGTAACCAAGTGCTCTCTGCCAAACATGAAGATAAATAACATATATGAAAGGTTTATCATATGATGAAAGTTTTACACTAGTTACTTGTCAGGGAAATGTGAGTAAAGACTTAATGTAATTTCATTCTTCAAGACCAGATCTTCAGTGCAATTACCAGCCACTCTCATGCACGATAACCCAGTTTGCCTGCAGTCAGAATTGCACATGCAAACTAAGTGTGCATTTTTACACACGCAGCTTTATGATGTGGTCCTGGAAATTATCATCGAGGTATTGGATAGCACATAGGATTGATAAGGGGGCCTACACTGAGCCTTTCATCCCTGGGATGTCATTTCAGATCCTGCTTATCAGTTGTAAAGTACAAGGGCTGTAAATTTATTGCTTTATTAAAATTTTGTGGGGGTGATAAATCCATCTTCTGATCAGCTAGGGTTAGATTCTGATCTTATTTTACATCCTCCATCAGGTACTTTACTACAGGAGTATTCACGTCAGGCTAGACTGTTCCCTTGTCTTATGTCTGTTCCTGGGATAGAGAACCTGCCCTCAAATACTTCACCTTGCTGGTCAATGGGAGAAGG
>NW_005842081.1:191760-204607 GCF_000455745.1 Alligator sinensis | reverse complement strand
AAAATCTGTCCTGTTGGGGTGTGGTGGGGGAGGGGGGGGGGGGGGGGCGGAAACGACAGCACATGGGCTCACAGGGGGTGAGAGTAGGAGGCTTCCAGAGGCTGTAGTTACTTACTTCTTCCCCTCAGATAAGGAGGCTAAGCAGGAAAAGAATGTATATGTCAGAGCAGCACAGGCCAGCTCCCTGATTTCAGTAGGGATTTGTAGTGGATAAATAAGGGGGGTCATAATCAAGCACAAGAGGAATCATAACAAATAAGGGTAGAAGCCCCCCCACAAAAAAATGTTATCCAAAACATCCCTCTGTCCCAGGGCAAGATCATTTGGAGTAACTGTAGTAGGATTAGCCCTATACCACAAATGGAGGCTTTGATGCTGCTTAGCTACACAACAACATATGTAAATTTAAAATACTGGGAAGGAAGGAAGGCTACACTACGCAGGGCTTCTGGGGCCTCTGGTTCAGCCCTGTCTGCTGGCCTAGTAACTCGAGCACTGTCTGGCTCCTTGGACTCAACCTTTTGCTATGGGTCCTCCTCACATTTTCCCAACCCATTAGAGTCCTCTGCTCCTCATTTATTGAATCTCCTTTTCTGTTTTCTTTCTTTCTTTCTTTCTTCGTTTTCAATATTTGCAATCTCTCAGTCCAGTGGATCTAGTTATCCATCTGTTACCCACCTTGGCAAGGATAAAATTGGACTCTTGATGAAAACTGGTTAGAATTTCAGTTGCCTTTGGGAACCAATCCTGTAGTTTTGGCTCAGGCCAAACTTACCCATGATGTGCATAGGATTTGCCTGAATAAAACCTTCAGACCTGGATGCTTAGACCATAAGGGAACTTGCCAAAGCTTCCCTCTTGTCTAGGACTCTGCAAACTTGATGGGGATATATAGGCTATCCTATGTGCGGGTGCCTTTTAATAGTCACTTTAATAACAGGTGAAAGAGTTCTATAATCTGAAGAGAAGCTGTATTTCTCAGTAAATGCTCCTTAGTCTTTAATTTACTTTCAGAAACTCTTTAAGTCCCCTAGAAATGTATTATAAAATCTGAGTTTTAAGGTATCTTTTGGGCTCGGGGACTCAGCGGTATCTTTTTGATAGGGTTGTCTAATTTCCAGTACCCAAGAGTAAACCAACTAAGATATATTGGTCTGAGATCTGTCCTCTGTTCAGAGCAGAGTGGGAATGCCATTATGTAGCTGAATATAATCCCTTCATTGGGACTGTAGACTGGGTATGTGATTGACTCATCCATCCATACAGACAGCAAGAGCTCCTGCAAGGTGCTGGACTCCAGCCTTCAGCTGTTGGCATACTCAGCTCAGCTCTAGGACCTGCCAAGCCCTAAATGAGCAGGATCAGAAATTCAAAGGTCCTGGGTTCATGAATATGAATGAGATTTCAGATGGGATGGAATTGGAGATCCAATGACAGGATTGGTTTGATGTGGATTCTGGGTTTTTTGGTCTGTTTGCTGGCAGAGAGAAGCATTGTACTGTTTGTTTTCTGCCTGTCAGAGGGACCCAGTATCTCCATGCTTTGCTCGGTAATAACCTTCTTATTATGACTTTCATAGCATATCTTTAATACAACCCACAGCTGTAAAACTGAGGAGTGGAAAAAAAAGTTAATAATAAAATTTTGTAAGATTAATTATAAATCACAGACGTGTATCCCTGCTTCCTATTGGTTGGAATGTGTTGCCCAAGAAACCTGGCGGTATAATACACGATGAGGCGGGGGTCTCACAAGATACCACTGATGCTTCACAACCAAGTTTCTTATTCAGGCTTTCCTTAGATCAAATGAGTCATCTGATTTCATGATAACAGGAGTGCAGAGAGGAAACAGGATCTGAGTAGTAAACTTAAAACCACTCCAAGAGGGAAGACATTTGCAAACCATTTTCTCTTCAGCTTAGCTATGTGAAGGGTTAAGGACCTAGTATTGTGCCAGCAGGTTCACTGCCAGATTTAATGTCTATTTTTATAGACAAAGGAAGTGGGAGGCAGCAAAGTTAAGGGATCTGTCTAAGATGCAGTATAGCCAGAGACAGGGATACAAGTGGTAACTTCTAATTACAACTTCCATTTTTTAGTTTATAAATCCCATTCATAATCACTGGGAACAGAGCACCTAACTCTTAGACTCCTTTAATAAAACCACTTTTAACCACAACTCCATACTTTTGCTCCACCTGGCCCTCAACTTCACTAGGAATAAGCAGTACTCAGGTCATTAGTTAAGATTTTTTGTTGCATTTCTTGTTTTATTTTGCTAGCAGGAGGAGTTCATCAAGGAGCACTGTAGTCTAGCTTGGAATAACAAGATATGTACAGGTAGCCAGACTATTATCCACAGGAAAATCTTTAGTCTCTCAAAGGAGGTGCTTTAAAAGTATGCTAATAATTTATCCAGGACACAAGTAAATCTCTCACACCAAGGACAAGGAGACTACTCACATCATTCCTAACCCAATACAGACAGAAAAGGATGTAGGAGGGCAGTGTCAAGATGTATAGCCATCTACAATTACCCCCACAAATAAGGAATCAAATCCAGAATATCCAGACTTGGTATGACGTCCCATCTTGCCATCCCACGTAGACTAGTTTTACCCCCATTTTCCTATTTAACAGGAATAAATCCTTTCTGTAACTTCATTGTGCATCTTTAAGGACTAATGGTAAGATTTTTTAAAGATGTTTAGGTGCTCAAAGATGCAGTTAGCAACCACCAGGATTTTCAAATGTGTGTAGACACAGGAACACCCGTTCTAATTAGTCACTTTTTACTGGGTCTGTGAAATAAGATATCAGGCCCCTAGATTTTGAAAAGTAACCGAGCGTTCACAGGCATTAGGAGTTTAGGCATTTCTGAAAATCTCACTAAGCTCCTAAGCCCTGAACCCAGCAATGGGACCGTTGGTGCCACTTCAGCGTTCCTGCATCCATTCAGGTCTCCATGCACTTTAAGAGATAGATAGGTAGGCACAAAGTGCTTTTAAAAATCCTAATCTGAGATTTGATAGAAATAAAGTTTTACAGAAAAACAAAAGAAATGCAGATGACCAGTCCATCCAGCCCAGTATCCTGTCTCTCAGCTACAGAGAAAGAATGCTATGGGGAAGAATAGCTAGGCAGGGCATATCCAGAACTGACCTGCCCCCTGCCCCTCTCCCTTTACAGCTTCCAGCATCCAGAGGCCTAGGAAATTCTAATTTTGAGGTTGCACCCCCACCCCCCTGCTTTTTAGCCACTGATTGACTTACTGTGAAGTTTTCAAGTCCCTCATATTTTTGCATAACAAGAACATTTCTGGAAAATTTACTTCTAGGAGTGCTGATAGAAAAATAATTTGGGATCTTTTAAAATGTTTGTATTTGGAGACTTACATTTGGAATTTTGCATTATCATGTCAGCACCGAAGAACCAGGTTGTGAAGCCCACCAGCCTAAGTTCTGTAGTCTATGGTGTGTGTCATAAAGACGGGAAATATAAAGCTTACATACTGAAAAGTCAATCTGGTTTTTCAAAACCTTTCATGTTTAATTTACTCCGGGGCTGTTTTAGCATGCAAAAAAAAGTTGATTTTAAAATTCTGCATTTTAAAAGAAGAGTTGAAGAGCAAAATGCAAAACTTTGCTACCTTAATGTAGCAGTCACAAGTCAATTGTCAATTATGTTTCTACCAATATGTCGCACTACCGTACTGTAATACCTGGCTCTCTTTCTGTTGTGACTGAACAAGTCAGATAGGTGTAATTGTATAATACTATTTTAGTTTTAGCCAATGATGAGAAAGGATCAGGGCCAAAAGGCTGAGGTCTACAAAACTCCTTGGAATTGACTCTAAATGAAATTCTGTTTAGGTGCACATACTTTTACTGGAAGTGCATCCAAGATATATGATAAGGTAATGATAATAATGTCAATTCACTGTTTCTTAGGCAGGGAATAAGATTACATAGATTTTGTTACTACAGAGGCCTATCACACACACAAAAACCTGCACTGTGAATGAAATGGTATTTGCCTGTTTATGTGAAGAATGATGAAACTTTAAATGAATCGTTGACCTTTCTTGAATGACATGTGACCTGTAAGATATCTGAGCTGTATATCAAGAGCAGTTCTTGAAAATTGCTGTCTGCTGACCGAAAATAAACAATAAGATATCAAATATGGTTTGAAAAAATTGACTTGGTTTAACACTGGGGGAAAAAAAGTGAATTATTTTGACTCACCAGTCAGAACACATCAATTCATTTCAAATCATCCTTCATCTGGAGACTGGAAGGGCTACTTCTTAGCTCTAAAGCTGCTTATGTTTCAGCAATTGCTATTTACCAAAATGCATGCTTTGTTTAAACAATAACCAACAGTAATAAAGCAGCTCAAAAGGCAAAAATTATAGAGGTGAGATGAATTCCACAACAGGAGAGAAAAACCTTTGATTTTTAAACCCAGCAGCATCGTGTTGATGTGAAAGATCAAAAATAAGGGAAAATCTCTTCCCTCTATTGAACAGGTTGTTGGGGCTTCATTCATGCTTGAAATTCCAGTAGTTGTCTAGCTACACAAGTGAAAACTCCAGAGCAGCCCACTCCAGAGTTAACCCTGGGATGTGATTGTCCAGAGTAAATTGTGGCTGGCTTCCTCTTAGCATTTGTACTAGCAGACCTCTACCAGTAGTTGGTTCCTGACTTACATGCTTTTGTGGTGCAAGTTTTGCACATTGTATCTTTCCATACTGGGCTTTTGTGTCATCTGAACTCACTTTGAGCTAGCTCAGTTAAAACCCACTTTGGACAATACAACCAGGGCTAGAACAATGTGTAAATATGGTTGGCCCCCATATGTGCTATCTGGCCAAAACAGGGTCCAAACGATTATCTAACAGAGCCTTTGAACTATTTGACCTGGGGAATCAAAGGTCAAGTATAGACAAAGATATAGGTAAAACTTGGGATCCCAGCAGTCATGAATTCAGTATGCTGCTAGGCATTCCCCATGGTTGCTACTTCATCATAGCACATTGGTGCAAATAAGATCAGAGAGAATTTCAGTGAAAGGTTGAACAAAGGAAGTGAAAGGAAGAAAGAGATGGAGGACAGTGACAAATGCTGGCATGGAACATGCAGCCATCTCTACTTTTGGATTGCTGGTGTGGCAGAGTACCTTTGGTGCCTGCTACTTTAAGGTTTGAGAGCAGGCAGCAGGGCAGCCTGCAAGTGTGGGATAGCCTTAATCAGGCAGTCACAAGACCCCAGGAGGGCCCTGTGATTGGAGGAGGGGGTGGAACAGCTTCCATTTTAACCCAGGCCCTCAGAGCTGGGACAGCAGTCTGTTGCTGGCAGCTAGAAGTATAACACCTGGCTGAGCTGCTGCTGCTGCTGCTGCTGCTGCTGCTGCTGCTTGAAACATCCTTGGAGGTAAGGGCAGGAGCAACGGGGATGGCAGGAAATTCCTGGTCCTAGGTATACTTGAAACTGCATGCTGCTAGGGAAGGATGGCCTGGTGGAACTGCTCATGGTGGGGCAGTCCCCCAGAAATGCCAGGCTACTTGCCTTCCCAGTGAACGGCAGGTAGAGGCACCTTAAGACCCCAGCCCCCACATCCTGGTGGGTAACTCAGAGGTAGGGACAGGCATGGGGCCAGGCACAAATTAGAGAGAGGCACCTGAGCCCATAGTGTGAAAGACCCCAGTGTTAGGGGGGCCAGGCACTCTTAAGAGAGGCACCTGAGGCCCATAGGTTGAGAAATCCCAGTGGCCCCAGTGAGGGGGCTGAGAGAGAGGAGGCCAAGAGAGAGTGGCTCCAGTAAGGGAGCAGAAGTATGTGGAGGCCCGCATAGAGTAGGGTGCGCATGGGTGGCCTGAAGTGCTGTGTGTAAGAGAGGCCAGTGACTGAGTTCAGCCCAGAGTAAGGCATAAGGCCACAGCTCATGTGGAGTAGGGTCTGTGAGAAGACAGTCTGAAGTGCTGCTTGTACCCCAGCTGGAGAGTAAGTAGGGAAGCCTGAAGTGCCACGTAGAGTAAGGCCTGGGAGGGACCCAAAGTACTGCATGAGTAAGGGAGGTTGGGAGTGGCCCGGGAAGGGGCAGTATGCAAGAGGCCCAGTGAGAGCGGGCAAAGTGCAAGAGGACTTGTGAGAGAGTGGTGCAGAAGGGGCCCGGTGAAGAGCAGAGTAAGTACATTGAATGTTAGAGGCCTTACAAGGGGCAGAGTTTGGCCCGGCCACAGGCCGGAGCTATCATCAGTTTATATTGTCATCTGCGAGGCATGGGACACAGTAAGGGAAGGTCGGAGCTGTGTGTATGCCCTTGGCATCAGGGCATACTAAATGGGCAGGCTCTTGCTTGATGGACATCTTAATTATTAACATCAAGGCATGGCAGGAAAGGAAGGTGGGCAGGTGGCCCAGAGAGAGGCAGGCAGGCCAACATTGCAACCCAGCCCTGAGCAGGCCCCCTGTCACAGAGGGGAAGATAAGAGCAGTGAAGAAAAAGAATCAGACACTGCTGGAATGGAAGATGGATAGGTCTGAGACCCACCTTTATGCATACTGTCTCTAGTACTTTGTACTACCCAGAAGAACAGACTTCTTGACTCACATTATTCTATTACAAATGCATATGATCCTCCTCTGCCCTGCCTTCACGCAAATTTGAGTCTTTCAGTTGATCCACAGGCCCAAATAAAAAAAACTAACATTAAGCAATGACATATGGATTTGGAACCTTGGAAGGTTTTAGAGCCATAAACTACACATGGATTCATTAAAGTCATCCTAAAAAGGAGTTCTTTCATCTGTGACTGCTGTGATACAGATATCATCTTTCATTCAAGGTACAGCTCACCCCAGAGCAGAAGCTGCTCACTAGCTCTTGGACATCACTTACTATAAAGACCTACATAAGTTTTGAATGTGCAGTTTGAGTCATTAGATGTGATCTCTTCTGGCCATCAGCATGGGGGGTTAATTTACCTTTCTAAACTAATTCAAGTCAGCAAGTAGAATACCTCAGAAAAGTTAGGATGGTCCATCCAAAGTGGCCCTGCAAATATTTTGTGCTTTGCCAGACTTCATGCAAGTTCTCAGTTCTCTCAGGCTGAACAAACCGGGATAGCATTTTCATTATGGTGTCCTGTGCTGCTGACCTCCAGGTGGGCTGCATATAACATGGTGAGTGGGTGCAAACAGAAAGGACTTTGCTAATTTAAACTGAACCTTTCCAAGCTTGAATAAAAAGATGGTTTCACATTTGGACTGAGATTTGAGAGAAAGTTTGCCTTTGACCCTCTTAACTTTTACTGAACCCAAATCAAAAGAGTTGAATTTACACATAAAGAACCATATTCTGCTATCCTTAGTCCCACTGGGTGCATCTATACATGCATGTTAATGCAAAGCAATAAACTCCAGTATATATTGCATTGGAGTTTATTGCTCTCGGACACTCTGTTTACATACATGTCCAGGACCACAGCATGCTGAGTCTGGTCAGAACAGGGGGTCATCCCACCAACCTGGGGCTTCTCAACATGCTACACAGGGGCTGGCTTGGGCATGAGGGTGCCCTCATGCTTACAAAGCAGAGCAAGTGTCAGTCCTTTCTTTGGAAAGAAGGTGGTGGCAATCCCCCTTTATACAGTAGCTCACTAGTTAGATATGGGATTTGTGATACCTGGTGTTGATCTCCTCTCCCACACCTAAGAAGATATTAAAACCCATATTTCCAACAACTAGGAGCATGCCCTAACAATCAGGATAAAGGCCACCCAGGGTTGAGGGATATCTTAATCTCTTCTTGCAAGGGTGTTCAATTTTATGTGAAATAATTAAATATCCACTGTACCCAAGAGAGATCACATGCCAGAAAATCTTCTAACATGGACATCATTCCATTAAAGTCAGAAGGAGGAGTCAGCTGGCAAAGCTTCTTTCACTCAGAGGAGCTGGTGCAGTTCTGGGGCCTGAAAAGCTCCTTCTGCTGGCCAAATGGGTTTATACCCTGGGGGGCTCTGTTCCCCTCCCTCCTTCCCCCAGTGCTGCTATGGTAGCAGCAGCCCTATATCATAGACTAAGCCTCAGGGAAATGTCTCTGCCAATCAGATGGGTCAGTGAAATAGAAACAATGACCAGTAATCACCACTAATGGCTGGGCCATTAGTACTGATGAGGCACGAATGTCAGAGACCAGGTGCAAGTGACATGGGGAACGGAGTGAGTGCTAATTGCCCTATTCAGAAAATGTAAATGTGTTCCAAGGCAATGTGACAGCAGCAGGAAAGACACTGCACTGGATACAAAGGCCCAAGTATTCATGGAAATTAGAGATGGAAAAGGCCTAATAGGTCTTCTCTATTCCCCTGCCAGAGTGGGATTTTCCATTACATTACACGTTCTACTGTTTAATCCAGTCTAGGTTTAGAAGTCCCAGCAGACAGAATTATTGCCATTTCTTTAAGGGCAACAATTTCCCTGAGCTTGTGTTTAAAAAAGATTGCTGATTAAATTTTTGAATTTTTAACTTATCCCAATGTAATGAGCTGTGATTTGCCCCTTGCAACAAGAGTGAGGATTGCTGCATATTATAGGAAGGCTTTATATCTGTATAGGAGTGGCCAAGTCTACACTACAAACTTCTCCTGACATTGATCAGAGGTATGATGAAGCACGATTTGTGACTAGCATGGCTTTGTACCCAAAGCCCCTAATGCAGACGCAAATATATCAGCAAAAGTGACGATGTGGGTTTGAAAGTATATCAGCAAAAAAAAAATGGCCTTGAAGACCAATCTGAAGAAATGCAATACTAACATAAATATCCAGGAGACTCAGGCACTGAATTGTCCCCATTCGAGCCATGAAGTACAAGACATCAACCATAATGAGCAAACTCCCCTCACTATGACAGAAAGACAAAGTGAAAGAGCTGTGACCCAACATCACAAGGATCCACCCCGTCCTTCTAAAACGGTATGCCGCACCTGCAGCTGAACATGCAGATCTTGGATTGGCCTCTTCAGTCATCTCCAGACTCACCAATAACTTCCCTACCTACAGGAAGAATGTCATCCTTGTATCAAGGGACTGCCAAAGACCACGATCAGCAGAAGTGGGAGAGGTTAGTTTGCTTGGGGGACTGACATAACAGATGCCAGCAAAATCATGGTTCAACTCATTTCAGCTGAGTCCACACTTGAAGTGCTTTCTGGCATAGTGTAGTGGGAGTAACTCCACTGGTAAAATCCTCATAGAGTATGCCTAATAAATGCAAAATGGCTAATTAAACGGACACTTCTATTTAGATATCTTTACCCACATTTGAAATTTCTTGTGTTAAAATAGACACACCAGTTAGAACTCCACACTTCAGGTTGAGAACCCTTTGCATTTGTACTGGAGAAGACCCCAAAGTCCCCAGCTGAGACTGGAACGGGGGCTGCAAGGGGTAGAATAATCTGACAGGGTTTGTCTAGATTAGTGAAATTTGCCCCAGTATCCCTACATGGATGCAGCCATATTAATTTAGATTCCTAAGGTGGACATGGCACTTGTAGACCATTAGTATGAGAAAAAAGGTCACCTTACTATGGTAAGGTAACCTCTCTTTTTTACACATGTGCCCATTGACAAATCTGTACTGTATATATATTCACAGTGGCGTATTTGTGTTGTGACATTGTGCACCAAGTTGTCACAGGCCTATGATTGACTGTAGCCTATTCTGATGTCATCATGCTGAGAAAAGTTCACATTTTGGCAGGAGGTGTAGAACAGCAGTCCTTTTTTCAGATGGTCAGGGCTTGGGAGAGAGAATAGAGAATGGAGGGAAAGTGAAGTGGTCAGAGATGCATGATTGTTGTATTTTTTTATATAGCTCTGCAAATGGATATCAACTCCAAAATGCACCATATATACATGATATGCTGTGTGTATATGCACAATAAGTACAATGTACATAACATGTGCAGTTGAATATACACATTTACACATATGAAATCCATATGTAAAAATGGCAAATTGCAAAAGCAATCCATAGATGCTCAATAATCTATTGTCACAGTCCCAGCAGACCTGTGTAATCTGTCTATTTGCTGGTTGCTCAAAATAATCACTGTAAATTACTTTGTACTGCTACTTAAATTAGCAAGTATCCAAGAAATTATCATATATATTTCCAGTCCAAGCCAGCAATTCTGAATATCAGAAACTGGATGATGGAAGTTGAGTAGAACTGTGATATATAAATGCACACTACACAAACACAAAGTGGGCACGTCCTCCTGTTTATTAATGCGCCATAGTTACTGTGCATTAAGTTTAGTACTTGGATAACCAAGCACTAAAGCAATGCATAGTAACTTGCAGTACTATGCAGTAGTGCTGGCGCACAGTTTTTTAGGGATGCTTACTGTGCAGCAGCCTAATACTACTGCACAGTATCATTAGCATGGTTTTTGCGCTGCATAGTGTTAGTCTCATAGCTGAGCAGGAGTGATGCATAGGGGGTGCATGTGAGTGCACATGCACCCCCTGCAAAAAGGCACCACGGACACTGTCAGCAGTGCCTGTGGGTAGTCGCCACTTGCCATCCTGCTGCTGGCACCACCAGCGGTGTCTGTGGGCAGTCCCTGATCACCCCTGGCCACTGCCGATGCTGCTGGTGGTCCCTGTGGATGGTTGCCAACCCATGGTCGGCACTTGCCGACCCCTCCATCTGAGGGAGCTCCCCACCCATTGCTGCCAGGCTCCCGCCACCGCTGCACCCCCCCCAGCCACCAGTGGCATGCGCTGTTCATGTAGCTGAGAGTGGAACAGGGGCTGCAAGGGGTAGAACAATCACATAGGGGTTGTCTAGGTTAGGGAAATTTGCTCCAGTGTCACTACATGGATGCAGCCATATTAATTTAAACTCCTGAGGTGGACACTGCACCTGGGAACTATTAGCATTTGAAAAAGGTTACCTTACTATAATAAGGTAACCTCTCCTTCACACGTGTACTGACAAATGTGTACTGTATACATAGGGGTTGCAGGTTGTAGCTATGTTGGTCTAAGGACATAGGCAGACAAGGTTCTTTGGGTGAATCTGATATCTTTTATTAGACCAACTTAAATAGTTGGGGAGAAAATTTCTTAGCAGGCTTTCGGGTTTAAAAACCCTTTGCTAGGCTGGGGAAGCATCTGCAGTTGGTGTGTGCTCTTCCTGGATGCAATGAATATTCATCCAAACAACCACGTCTGCCTACTGTATACATATTCACAGTTGTTACTGCGCAGTTAGCATCTCGTGTAGACACGCCCAGTGTTCTTATGCATATATGCAAACACACGGTGTTCACTATTAATGTTACCAACCCCCTATTTTACTTCAGTCTTCACAGATAGGGATAGCTACCAGATGGTAAGTGGAGTTGGCAGCAAAGATAAAGAAGGAGACAAACAGCTTAGAGTAGTAAAAGAACTGGTATGAGAAGCTAGATGCCTTCAGGCCACCAGGGCTGGATGGGGTGCATCTTAAGGTACTGAAAGAATTGACTGAGATAATTTCAGAGCCATTAGCTAACCTCTTTGAGAACTCATGGGGGTTGGGTGAGGTCCCAGATGATTGGAAAAGGGCAAATATAGAGCCCATCTTTGAGAAAGAGAAGGAGGATGTGGGGAATTACAGACCAGTTAGTCTGACCTCTATACCTGGAAAGATCATGAAGGAGGTCTCCAAGGAATCTATTGTAAAGCACTTGGGGGAGAACAAGGTGATCAAACTGTATGGATTCATCAAGAGCAAGATGTGCGTGACCAACCTGATTTCCTTGTGATAAGGTGACAGACTGGATACAGGAAGAGCAGTGGACATGACGTACCCAAAGTTTAGCAAGGCTTTTGACCCTGTCTTCCACAACATCCTCATTAACAAGCTAAAGAAATAAAAACTAGATAAAGAGTGCTCAACCCCCAGCCCACAGGCCACAACTGGCCCACAGAACTGTGTAATCCAGTCTGTAGGGTTCTTTATGAGTTTATGGGGAGCTGTGGGCTGTGGCCCTGTGCACTAGATCGGCACGCAGAGTGGTGTGAGGCCTAATCCCAGCATGCAGAGCTCAGAAGAGATGGCATGGGGACCTGTGGCTCCAATTCCAGCATGTGGAACTGAGCAGAGCTGGTGCAAAGCCCAGATCCCGGTGCATAGAGCCAGGTGGAGACAGCACAGGGCCACAAAGCCTGATCCCAGAATCTTAAACTGGGAAAAGGTGGTGTGAGGCCCTAGTCCTAGCACGTGGATCCAGGCAGAGGTGGCAAAGGACCCTGGGGCTCTGATCCCAGTGCATGGGGGCAGCACAGAGTATGATCAAGCCTGTTGACTGGCCCTGTGCAACTCATTTGCCCTGTGGGGCGAATAGGCTGAGCGCTACTAGACTAGATGAAAGCGTTATAAGGTGAATACGTAATTGGCTGGGTTATCATGCTGCAAATAGTCATCGCTAGCAAAATGTCTAGTTGGGAGGAGGTATCAAATGGAGTCCCTGGGGGTCTGTCCTGGGTCTGGTATTATTCAATGAATATTAATGATTTGGATGATGGGAATGTATGCATGCTTAGCAAATTTGTAGGTGACAGCAAGATGGTGGAGTTGTAGACACTCTAGAGGGTAGAGGTAGGTTCTGAAATGACCAGGATATACTAGAGAAATGGTCCGCAGTCAATCAGATGAGATTCAACAAGGACAAATGAGAAGTTCTGCACTTGGGATGAGATAATTGCATGCACAAATATGGACTGTAGAATGATTGTCTAGGCTGCAGTACTGCAGAGAAAGACCTGTGGGTTAGAGTG
>NW_005842081.1:190589-191750 GCF_000455745.1 Alligator sinensis | reverse complement strand
GAATGTCACTTGCAAATCAAGAAAAGTAATTCTTCTGCTGTATTCAGCACTGTTGAGGCATCACCTAGAATACTGCGTCCAGTTTTGGGCCCCACACTTCAAGAAGGATGTGGAGAGATTGGAAAGAGCCCAGCGCAGAGTGATAATATGATTAGGGGTCTGGGAGTGAAGATTTGTGAACAGGGATCCAGGTTTTCCTTTTCCCATGGAAAAACAGAAAAAACCCCACATTCCACCTTTTACCCGAGAAAAACACTGATTTTTCATTTTAACGAAGAAACACACTGAGTTTGCCCTTTTGCAATGAGCTCTCTGCAGGCTGGCAGAGTTCCAGCCTGCAAGGGGCTGGGGGGAGCAGAAGGACGGTGGTCAAGCAGAGGGCGACATGTGCATGTATATGCACATGGCCATCAGGCAGCCTGGACAGCAGCTCCCATAGGTAAGTGTGGCAGGGGAGGGCAGGGGGAAAGGGGATTGAGAACCCATAGGGAGGGGGAGAGGGAGTTGAGCAGGGCTGGAGCTGCGGCCCTGTTGGGCAGTGTTTGGGGTGCGGGGCTCGAATGCACAGCTGTAGGACCCTGGCAGGGAGTGGGACAGGACCGTGGGCAGCTCATCTGAGGGGCTGGGTGGGGCAGCCTGCTTTCTCCATCACTGCTTTCTCTCGGGGTGTGGGGCAGGGGGGACCTGTGCCCCCAGATCTCTTCATGGGGCAGGGCCGAGAGCAGCCTGCCCGCTGCAGGCTTGGACTCCCAACCCCGCTGCCTGACCCTGGGGCCTCCATGGCACAGTGAGCAGGACCCAGCATAGCAAGGCAGAGCAGCGCTGGGCAGGGAAGCTCCTTGCCACTGCAAGCTCCGTTTTGCCCTGGTGAGGCATCCCCTGTGCACCCAGCAGCAGCGGGGCAGTGGTGTGGGGTTGTGTCCCTCACTGCTGTGGGGCAGGCAGGGGGTGCATCACCAGGGCAGCGTGGGGCTTGCAGCAGCAACAAGTTTCCCTGCCCAGCCCCACTGCGTCCTGTTGCGCTGGATCCCACCCACTGGGCTGCAGAAGCCCCGGCGAAGGGCAGCAGGGCAAGGAGCCTAAACCCGCAGTGGGCAGCCTGCCCCCACACCCACCCCTTCCCCATGTGCAGATCTGGGAGGTACAGGTTTCCCCCCCAGC
>NW_005842081.1:183474-190579 GCF_000455745.1 Alligator sinensis | reverse complement strand
TAGCAGCCAGGGCTCGGCCACTGCTGTGCGGGCAGGGGGCTACAGACCCAAGTCCCTGGCAGCTGGGCCCCCCTCTGGCAGAGCTGGGAGGGCAGGGGGGTGTGGGTGGGGAGCAAAGGGCACCAGCAGGGCTGGTGGCCTGTGGGGGCAGGAGGGAGGGAGTGGTCTAGACCTACATTATGTGAGCTAAGGGTACAGGGGGAGCTCTGATTTTCCATGATAAAAAACCCAAAATCAAGTACCAAAATATATAGATATTTAGAATTTATTCTAATATAATAAAAGCCTTAGTCCATCTGTCTGTCTGCCTGTCCATCTATAACGCTCTAGGCCAACTGCACATACGCCACTGAGAGGGCAGGCGGCGATTGGCTGGCCCGGGCGGGCGTGGGCACAACTTTGTGCCAAGGCTCAGAGGAGGGGGTGGAGGCGGTCGGGGCGAGGAAGCCGCTGCACCGTGCCGTGTGACAACAACAGCCAGCAGGGAGGGGAGCAGGAAGAGGAGGAGGGGTTGCAGCGGCCCGCCACCCTGCTGCCCCACCACCACTGCCAGGGGAAAGGCTGTGGAGAGGTGGTAGTGGGGCTGGGGCTACGCCAAGCTGTTCCTGGAAGGCGGGGGCAGGCTGCACTCAGGCTGGACTGGGTCATGGGGCAATTAGATCCCAGCAGCTCCTCCAGGAGCATGGGCAGGAAGCTCCCACTGCTGCGACATTTGCCACATGGAGGCAAATCCCCCTGCCCCACTTGGCTCCCCAGCACTGTGCCCGTGGATGACCCGCTGGTCAGGCCTGGAGTGACAGGGGGAGTGGGGCTGGACCCAAAGCGGCGGGGGCGGGCAGCGTGGCAGGACCTGGAGCAGTTGGGGGAGAGGAGGGAGTGGGGCTGGACCTGGATTGGGGGGGGGCACAGGGCTTCATCCCCGCCCACCCCCTGTCATTCTTGACAGGCAATTTGCTAGTCTTATTATAGTGATTGAGGTCTGGTAGGCTTCCAATTTGCTTTCAAATTGTAAATATATCAATAAAATATTGTGTTCAATTGATAACGATATAGATATAGATATAGATATAGATCTATAGTGGTGTTTCATTTTAAGCAGAGATTTGGGGTGTTTAGTCAGAGAATTAGCAATTTTTTAACAGAGAATTTGTGATTTCTTTTATCAGGGAAAACCAGGATACCAGGTTATCAGAAAAAGCTGAAAGAACTGGAGTTATTTAGTCTGGAAAAGAGAAGACTGAGGGGTGATTTGATAACAATCTTCAGATACCTGCAGGGTGATTTTAGAGAAGATAGAGATGGGCCTTTCTCTGTGATTCTTGGGGAAAGGATTAGGAGCAACGGCCTCAAACCGCGGCAGAGAAAATTTAGCTTGGAGATTAGGAAAACCTTTCTGACTATGAAAGTGGGCAAGAATTGGAACAGGTTACTTAGAGAAATAGTGGAATCTCCATCCTTGGAAACTTTGAAAAGCAGGTTAGACAGACACTTGGCTTGGATGGTTGAGTCAGGGACAATCCTGTCTTGAGCAGGGGGCTGGACTAGATGACCTTGCGAGGTCTCTTTTGCAGCCCTACTTTCCTATGATCCTGTGTTAGCTCTGTGATTTCTTATTCTACGCAGAACAACCGAACTCGTACAGTGAGGTAACTGTTGGAAAATTCTGACTCTTTAAAAATGACCCCTTTTGTATGTGCTCATCTATATTTGTCCTTTCATTTCAAACAGTTAACTTACATATGTAAAATCTTCCAGATTACTTATGAGAACAATGTGAAACAATTACGAAAAGTTCCAGGGAATGAGAAGCTTTGTAACCCCAGGGAATTATATACAACCTACTACTGCATTATGCCTTAAAGAAAAAGGAAATCTTATAAAAAAGAGAGGAAAAGAGATAGGGAAAAAAGGGTAAACTGCATTGCCTGGTCTTTACAGTGCAAGTCATATAACGGCAAGAAGAAAGATAACTGATGGGTAGTATTTTAAGGCATATTAACCCAATTACAAGTATATTTTTACAATCGTAGCTCCAACATTTATCACACTGCATTTATTAGACCTCTGAGCTAGGTTATGTCAAATGAAATGCTGTGAAACTACAGCATTTCATTAAATTGCTGCCAGAGCAGGGTATTCAATCCTGATACTCTTAAACCACATGATTTTATCAAAATCTTCGGAAATTGAAGCAATCACTAAAAGGTGTCGGGAAATTAAAATGTTCTGTCTCAGTGAAAGAGATACACTCCTTGTAACATATATCAGTGGGTTTTTTTAAAGACACATTACTATGCAGAGAAAAGGCATCAAATACAAGAGACACAGTAGATTCCAGAAAAATCTAGCTGCTGCAATTTTTCATACTTAAAAATAGACTCTAAGGGCAACACAGTTGAGTTTCCTTTATAATTTGTTTTTTTCCCCCTATCCCACATTGGATCCTATGATTGATAAAATGTCTGCATAAAAGAAAATCATGTGGAATTTCAAGACAGTGTTGTAAAAAGGAAGGGGCATTTTTTTTTCCAAACACAGTTTCTGAAATGTTTTACAGACCTTTTGCATATTGGTTGGATATGCAAGCATGGGGTCTGTGTTCAGAAAGGGGTAAGCAAACCAGTTTTGCAGCCTCAATTTTGGAGGCCAAATAGGGGCCTCAAATGTGTGCTAATGTCTTATTTCCACAGCACATTCTGCGGGGCGGGGACCTCAATTTTTTCTTTGCAGATCTGAATGAGCCTGATTCTCAGTTCTCATGTACCTGCCAAGTGAGTGCAAAATGGACATAAAAATAAACACTGCTATTCTGAACTGCCTTTATTATTCTTTTAACTCATTTTACACTGAATGGTGGTCCAAGCTGCCAAACAATGGAGAATAAGGGTCCAATAAATTTAGTACCAGTTCAAAAGCTAACCACTGTACCATCATCTCCATTTCCAAATGCTGGAAACAGGTAAGCCATTACCAGGTGAAATCCAGGCTCCGCTGCAAACAGGTGAAATCCTGTCAGTATTTAACTCCTGGACTGTTGTAATGTAGCCTTGAGTGGTCGTGCAGGGTAGTACAGTGAAAAGGTATAAAGTCCCACTCCAGATAAGCAATAAAGCCAAGCATTCTCCATGGGACTGCTACTTCCACCCAAAGGCAGTTAGATAGACAAGGGCAAGGAAAGGGGCAGAGCCTTGTCTCTGTTGGCATCCCCAACCCCTGGAACATTATCTGCACCTAGAAAGTGAGTGATAGGGCACCTTATTTCCATTTAGGGACCAGCACTAAGTGGATAAGAATAAGAATATTTTTTTTTACAAAAGGAAGAAAGTGTGTTTCTCATAGGAGCCAATTCTGCCTCCCAGTACTTTAATGTTGCAATTCTCCTCCTCTATCTCAGGTTGCTGCTGTTGTTAGTAAGATATTTAAAACAAAAATTGATGACGTTCCTTGACAGCTCCTTTGAAAATACCAACCCTGGCTCTGAATTTTTCCTCTGATTTCCATTTACAACTCCATTCAATCCAAGTGTCTTGCCCCCACCTCCATAGTCCACATCATTCTTTTCCTCACTGCACGTCCCACTTGTTCTGTTCGCATCTGGCTAGAGTTTCTTTATAACATCAGCCACTTCATCCTGCTCCACTCCATGCCTAACATCAACTTTAAGTGCCACTGTAGGTTTTCCCCTGACATTTCTGCACTTCCTTCATGTTGCCTCTTATGTTTATGAACCAACATATTTACCTGGCTGCAATCACTTTGCCTGTCAAATCCTTTCCATTACCAGTTTCTGCTCTCACGCCTCCACGAAAACAGTTGACTAATGATGGCCTGCATTCAGGAATGGGTGATATTTATTTCCAGAGAGGCATTCTGGGATGATTGGATCAACTTTTTGTTGATACATGAGTCTCATGCAGATTGTAAACGGTTTGAGGCAGGGACCATCTTTTTTGGTTTGTGTGTGTGTAGCTGGCAGTATAATCAGATCTTGGTTTCATGAGTGGGAATCCTAGGCACATAGATTCATAGATGTTAGGGTTGGAAGGGACCTCAATAGATCATCGAGTCCGACCCCCTGCATAGGCAGGAAAGCATGCTGGGTCTAGATGACCCCAGCTAGATACTCATCTAACCTCCTCTTGAAGACCCCCAGGGTAGGGGAGAGCACCACCTCCCTTGGGAGCCCGTTCCAGACCTTGGCCACTCGAACTGTGAAGAAGTTCTTCCTAATGTCCAGTCTAAATCTGCTCTCTGCTAGCTTGTGGCCATTATTTCTTGTAACCCCCGGGGGCGCCTTGGTGAATAAAACCTCACCGATTCCCTTCTGTGCCCCCATGATGAACTTATAGGCAGCCACAAGGTCGCCTCTCAACCTTCTCTTGCAGAGGCTGAAAAGGTCCAGGTGCCCCAGTCTCTCCTCATAGGGCTTGGCCTGCAAGCCCTTAACCATACGAGTGGCCCTTCTCTGGACTCTATCCAGGTTATCCTCATCCTTCTCTCCAGGTTATCCACATCCCCGCACAGACAAAACTACAATAGCATGAACAAGAACAACTGCCCAAGTTGTTAGAAACCTCAACAGTCTTTATATATAAAGCCAGGATTTGTACAGGATTTCGTCTTTGATTTTGTCAACAAGTCAGATTTTTCACTTGCCCACATTTTCAGGTGGTTTTTCATCTCATACTGAGCAAATGTAAGAGACAAAGCAGACCTTAAGTCTGGGCATTTTCTATGTTCTTCCCATATTTTAAGCAGAGGTCAGCCAGCTCAGAGTAATTATCACATTATTGATTTACTGTGTTAAGGCTATTTTTTACAATTGCTTTAGAGGTTTAACAGTATATTTTTTCTTCCCCTTCTCTACTTGATGTTTTCCTCCTATGGCACTGAATAAAGTCATGTGGTGTGAAAATAATTGTAGTCTCAAGCTCATAGAAAACCAAAATTAACATTGTGTAAATAAATACTAATAACAGGAAGGTGGTGATGTCCTCAGGCTCGCTTTATCTCATATGATTTATTAAAAGGTGCCTGATAATGTCAACCTTTTAGCATGGTTTCTAAGAATCCCAGATTGACCTTCAGTGGTCAAATAAGACCATGTAACCAGTCCTCGGGTGTTAACCAAGCAAAGAACACAATTCTTGTTGTTGTTACGGAGTTGCCACAGCTTAATGAACTGACAGTGTAAAACACACGCAGTCAGGAGTATAAAGCAATTTGCTGGAAAAGACCAGCAGGAAATACCTAATGATAACACAGTAAAGGTCAGTATGAGCCCAGGACTGAACACTGGATGGGGAGCTACACAAGCCAGGCTAGGCCCCTGCCACTGATGCCTTCAGTGACCTTGGGCAAATCACTTATTAACTTCTTACTACAGTGCAGGGATGGGCTGCCCCTCACCACTGATCCCTGCCTTACAAGCAAACCCCTCCGTCTCCCCCATAGCACACCACCACCAAAGGCGTAGCTCTGACCCCTCATTAGCCCCACACCCTCCCACTGTGGGAGAGACAACTGCTGTGGGGGGAGGTATTGGTGTGATCAGCAGCCAGAGAGTTAATGCAGCAGCTCCCCTCTGGCATCCCCTACCACAGCTGCAGCCACTCACCTCCATCACTGTATCCCACTGAATCCCAGTGCCAGTGGCAATCACCAGTGGTAAGAGTGGTGATGAGAAAGGCAGTGGCTGCAAGAGTGGAACTGCATTAACCCCCTGGCTGCTGGCTGTGCCAGCACCTCCAGCTGCAGCACCAGCATCTTCCCTGAGGGCAGCTGGGGGCTAAGACTGATGAGGATACCAGGGTACCAGGGCTACTGGGATGCTACTACAAGTCTACAGTTGTCCAACTGGCCGTGGGGGACTCCACCACAGGCTGGATTCAATCTTTTCATGGGCTGGGTGCAGCCCACAAGCCACAGGTGGCTTCCCCTTTACGTAGTGCATAAAATCATAGAATCATAGAAAATGAGGATTGGAAAGGACTGGGAGGTTATCTATCCAACCCCCTGCTCAAAGCAAGACCATCCCCAGCTATAGCATCCCAGCCAAGGCTTTGTCAAGCCGGATCTTAAAAACCTTCAAGGATGGAGAGTCCACAACCTCTCTGCATAGCCTGTTCCAGTGCTTTACTACCCTCCTAGTGAAAAAGTTTTTCCTAATATCTAGCCTAAACTTCCCTTTCTGAAACGTGAGACCATTGCTCCTTGTTCTGTTTTTTGCCACCATTGAAAACAGTTCAGCTCCATCCTCTTTGGAGCCCCCCTTCAGGTAGTTGAAGGCTGCTAATAAATAACCCCTCAGTCTTCTTTCCTCCAGACTCAATACACCCAGGTCCCTCAGCCTCTCCTTGTATATCATGCCCCTAACCATTTTTATTGCCCTCCACTGGGCTCTCTTCAATTTTGTTTTGCATAGTATTGATGAGTTAAGCCTTCAAATGATATGTGCTAACTTTTATTACTGTATGGGCATATGAACTATTTATGACAAGATAACATGGAACTAGGGTTGTGCAAAGCTTCGGTTCCTGATTCTATTCGGTGTAGATTCAGCACAATTTGGTGGCTGAATCTCTGAATCTGAATCGAATCAGAAGACCCATTAATCTCTCCGAATCAAATTGGAAGCCTTTGAATCAATACAGAGAGATTTGGAAAGATTAAGAGATTCGGACATAGAGACAGCTTTAGTCTTTCTATATACCTCTAGGTAGCAGGGGCTTGTGAATGCTGTGATGCTGGGGCACATGGAGTGTCCCACAGGAGCATGGGGGGCTCCCCAGCGTGCTCGGCAGCAGACCCAGAAGTGGATCAGAACCATGTCCGGTCTACTTCCGGGTCCACCGGGGACAACGCAGGGCCCCTTACCCCCTCCCACACCTCCCCAGCTCAGCAACTGGTGTCTCCTGGGTCTGGGGGGGCACCCAGGGTCCTCCCATGGCTGATCACCAAGTTGGGGAGGTGCGGGGGGAAGGGCCCCTGCGTGGTCCCCAGCGGACCTGGAAGTGGACTGGAAATACGTTTGGTCCATTCTGGGTTTGTTGCCGAGCACGTGGAGCGCACTCCCCCCCCCCCCCCCCCCCCCTCGGGGGGTCCC
>NW_005842081.1:176867-183443 GCF_000455745.1 Alligator sinensis | reverse complement strand
CCCCAGCATCACGGCATTCACGAGCTGCACCTGGTACCTTGAGGTATGTAGAGAAAACACTTAAAGCTGTGTCTATGACTGAATCAGCATCGAATCTTCAGATTCAGCTGAATCAAATCAAGGACAGTGATCTGAATCAACAAATCGAATCACTGTCCCTGATTCGGGCTGAATCCGAATCGAACAGGACCTGCTTTGCATACCCCTACAGGGAACTAGGCTATCACAGTTTAGCCATGGGGTAAGAGAGTGCACACAAGCAGCTACTTGAAAGCAGGTGATGCAGTAAATTCTCTTCCCCTTTCTTCTTCATGGTAAACAATCTGTATGGCCATGCCATTATGTTGGCCTTGCCAGTAGACATATATTATGAACAATTAACAAAAAGGAAAAACAAAATTCTAAAATGCCAAACCACCACACTGCACACAGTTCTTCAGGGGAGAGAATGGAGGAAAGAATGAATCATCTGTGGCAGATGTTAGTCATGTGCTACTGGAAGGTGCGAAGAATCTAGATAGAAGAGAATACAATAATAGGATCAGGTGTGCTAAAGGCTCATAAATAGAGTATGCTCTTGCTCCTCCCTAATTATAGGAACACTCAGACTATTTGGTGAGGTTAAGGGGCTCCGAGCCTTTGCTGACACGTACCACTGAGCATGTTCCCCCTATTTTCAGTCTTATTTCCCTGCTATTCAGAATGCAATGACCCATGAAACAGGTTACCTCCAGTCTGTAGATTTTAGCTTCCTGGACCAGAAAACACAGAGAAGCAGCAATGGGCCACATTACAGGGTATAGTTAATATTAACCTGCCTCTGGACAAATGTCTTTTCATTTCCCCCATCATGCTGAAACAATATAATACTGCCTAGGTATATTAGCTCAAAAAGCCACAGTGTATTTGCTGAATAAGCAATAGTTTCAACTCTCAGCTTTATGCTGGCAATCATGGGCTTGAGACTCAGGGAGGGAATGGAACACAGTAAAACCTGCTATGAGTGATCAATGGGCAATACTGCTATGATTGGTGTTGCCATATTTTTCCCTAGGAAAGTACAGTATGCGGCTTAACAAAATCATCAAAGCTAAGACCAATAGCTTGCTCTAATAACCCAAAGAGTGGTTTTGCTTCAGAGAAGGTAGGATCCTGTAAAGAGAGATTTTTAAAGAGAGATTATTTTGCACTGTCTTTTCAAGTTAATCAAAATTATCAAATGCGGATGCCTGAACATTGATCCCTGAATTCCAGCTCAAACAACTGAAATGAAGAGACCTGATATTTGCAGGTGCTAAAAATGGGTGCCAGTGGGTTTCCTTAGCACCTGTGAAAATCGGGCCATTTGATTCAGACACTTAAACATGCATTTAACTGGTTAAGTTTGGCAAACCGATCAACATCTCCTGCTAACATCCATAATAACCAGGAATGTTGTTTATGGCTTTTTACCTACATCAGCTCATTCATTCTCAGTGTAGAGACTGACCTATCTGAAACAGCACAATCAAAGGCACAGCTCCTGCACAAATGCCAGGTGGTAAAAATATTGCAATAAATGACTTGTTTTAGACCAGGGCTGTCAAATTCATCTGGCCCCACAGGCCAGATGAGCAGCACAGCTCTGGTCCATGGGCTGTTTTGTGCCCAAAGCCCCTCCTCTCCTCTCCTCCCGCCATGCCAGATCCAGCTCACCTGCTCCAGGACCTATGCCTCATGCTGACTGGTCCTGTGGCATGTGGGTCAACTAGGACCCAGGGCAGTTTTGGGGGGTGGATGATGGGGCTCTGTGGGCTGGATTCATCCTGTAGGCCATATTTTTGAAACCTCTGCCTTGGACAATGCAGTTACTCTTTGTGCCAGGGATAATGACACCTAGGTCTGTTTTCAAGCCACTAAATCATTCTTCTGTGCCAAGCCCCACTTTGAGTTTTTAAAAGGTACATTGGTATTTATAGTGGTTTTCCTTTCCCCTGGAATGCCTTTTCTTTGGAAACGACTTTACACCATTGCATGTGCATTCTGCGACTCATAGCAGTTAGGTCATGTACAATAATCTTCCTGGGAATTTGGGAAATACACCAGTTGTAAGTGGCATTCTTTTGTACTCATAGACTGTCAGTATTTGCTCTACGTTCCCCCTTCAAGTTGCATTGGGAGCAATTTCCATCCTTGACCAAGGACTGGAAAGCTGGCACTGACAGATGCAGTTTCAGTGCCAGCTTACACCAGCAGAGCACTGCTCTGCCAACTGAGCCTCTCTTTTGCAATGACAGGCACCTCCTGGAGTTATCCTAGACGGGCACAGGTAGTTAGTGAGTGCTCCCACCCAACGTACCTGATTAATCAGCAACTGGGACAGAATCCATGCTCCTACACCACTCCATTTCTGCATTCATAATCTAATGCAGTACTTGACAGCACAGAAACACCATTATTAGCAGCAAGCTGAAGAAGCTTTGTTAATCGAACACCTATATGTACAGAAATATTCCAGGTACATTGACACCCTTGGCACAGATAACATGATACCTCCCAGCATCACACCATTGCTCCCTCCAGCTACCTGTCTCTTCAGCATCCTTTATTCCTGCATCACCTCCTTTTTCAAATACAGCTCTATTTCTGCTCACCCATCTCCTGCAAGCACCTGTATTTCCCCAAAGGTCCATAAGTTTCTTTGAACTAGCTTTAGTGACGTCTCAGGTGAGATGCCACATTACCCATTGTGAAATGTTAGTTGAGACCCACAGGTATTGATAGCCACGGAAAAAGGGAACGCTAATTCAGTGACTTTCAATCTGTGGTCCATGAACCTCTGGGGTCCACAGACTGTCTCAGGGGGCCGCAAAAGCTGACTGTGATCAATCAAAAGTTTGTGAATGCCCACACTTGTGATACAAAGGGCTCCGTATCTCCATTCCAAATTTTTTAGGGGTCCACAAATGAAAAAAGGTTGAAAAATCACTGTGCTAGTTTTAAAGGATGAGGCAATTAGATGGGAAGAAAAAAACCCCTACAGCCATAGGAAAGCAAGATGGAATATGCCCATAGGTGAGTGGCCATCTTTGGGGCAAAAACATTCCAGTGCCCTACGCAGACATATAGAGCAGTTGTTCCCAATGCTTTTTTGTACCAGGACCCATTTGCAAACATCAGTAGCCAGTCCTGAGCCAGTGCCCCTCATTCCCAACCCACTGCCCCCTGCCCCCAGGCCCCCTGTGTGTGGGGCAAGGGGTGTGCGTGGGGCATGGGGGGCCCCAAACAGCCCCTCACAGGCTGGAACACTGTAGTTTCCTACATTTTTCTCCTTTACAGGAGAATCCATTTTTAAAGTTTGTTCACGGCCCTTTCATATATTCTTGCAACCCACTTTTGGGTTGCAACCTAGGGGGTTGAGAAACACTGGACTAGACCTCCTAAGGTCCTTCCCAGGCCTAATTTTCTATGAATCTATGACAACAACATCCAAAGACTTCTTTGCAATTAGTCATTGAGTACAAGTGTGCAGTCCTCGAGCCTCACCGTTTCAACCATGCTCTCCATTCAGGTGCAGGAACAGTTACATAAACTGATTCTCTGCTGACGACCACCCCACCTCTTCAAGGCTTCTGACAGCCAGCAGAAGATGGCTGTTCTGCACCAAGTTACTACTCAAACCACCAGGCACCTTCAGAAACAATAGTAAATTCTAACTTTGATACTGCCACACGTTCACTGGGGGGGCTGCACCACTCCTAGAAGTATGGCCAATGCATGGAGGGGATGGAGCAAACTCTGAATCCACGTCCCAGGACCAAAAATCCACTCAGTGCACAGAACTCCCATGGAGGACATATCAGATTTATTTTTTTTTTTTTAATATTTTGCAAAATTTTTCATGTACCATGTCAAATCAGCCTGATCAGTTCCAAATCCTTCGAATAATTAAAAAACATGATGGGGTCCTACTTCCGGCAAGTATCCTCTACCTCAGACTTTTCCACCTGGGGCCTCAGACACTTCCAAATCCTTTGGCAGGCATCTTCCATGTATGCCCAAGCCCAGAGACTTGGAGATGCCCCTGAGTTTCATTTGCCCTCAGACATATAGCCACAGGAGCAAGCTAGGGAGGAGTCTCCCCTTTCCATAAAGTTGGTGTGTACAGAAGGGGCCCCCAACTGCCCCTGTCCTGCTCGGGCTGGAGTGCGGTGGCTGCAGTGGCTCTGATTCATGAGGATGGCAATGGAGCGAGTCTGGCCCCAGCACTGGCTGGAGGGAGGAGGCCTGGGGCACCCCCCTGCCCTGGGCTGGGACTACCACACCATGCTAGACAGACTGGTCATGGCCCCACCTCCCCCCTGAGCAGCAGCCCTGTGAGTATCAGCACTGGCCCCAGTGGCACCAACCCAGCCACGCCCCCAGCGAGTCCTCAAGCCCTGGAGCTCCAACTCCCACCTGCATCCAGCTGCTGGAGTTGCTCCTATGACCCTGCCAGGTTGCATGCCAACCACCTGCATGTGCGCATGCAGACACACATGCCTCCAATCACCCTAAGCAGCTCCTTGCAGGCTGGAAGGCTGCCAGCCTGCAAGGGGAAACCCACACTTCCCTGCATTTTGCTGGGACTTGCTTGTGACCCTTTCAAACATTTTTGCAACCCACTTTTCAGTCGTGACCTGTGGGTTGAGAAACATTGATATAGAGCATAATTCATAGCCCACCGACTCCTCTTTACTTCAACAGGCTTTGGAACATGTTCTCACTTTGCCTATAACAAAGGCTGCATTTGCCTCGATTTAGTGACCCATACTTTGTGTTCTGACTAGTCCAGGGGGTAGGGAATCACTGAGAAGTTGAACTAGACAAAGCATCTTTGTGCTCTACCATGCTGTAGAGAGTAGGATAGAGCAACCTCTTGAGCCCAATTTCCCCACACTTTGGGGAAGCCTGGATCCAAATGCAAAGGCAGGGAAGGTCTCTGGCTACACTGTTCATTTATCCTGCCTGGCCTTCAGAAAAAATGTAGCTGCTGGATGTATCTTTTAAAAACAATATATGCAATCCAAAAGAGAGGGCTGAAAAAGCCTAACCCAAAGAAAAAAAATGGAATGTCATTAAAGCTTTTTGTTTAAATAATCCACTGCCACCGAAGAATACACTGTTGTTATTCTAGTGTTTTTAATTCCTATTAGCTAGCACAGTATCATTTCTTTATGCTACGGGCCTTGTCACACCAAAGAGGTTGTATTGTGCCCAGGTCTCATTGATTTAATTACTCCAGCTTGAATGAATGTAGTCTAACCTAGAACAGCTACTTAAAATGTAAATCAATTCAGTGATGCATAAAAATACCACACTGATAACAGCAACTGAGAGGAACTTCTTGAGAAATAAGCTTCTCCTCACATGATTGTGGCTAAGGCTGTCTAGAAAGTTAAGCAGCCTGGAAGCACAGGCAGCCACTATTAAATCTTCCTGCAGGGAGGGCCTTGTAATGGGCCTTGAACAATATTAAATAAATTAATGACAATAAATAGTTTAAAAGCAGTTTCAAATATGGAAATTCACTGTGAGGATATTCATTTTTTTCACTGTATTAAATACCAGAAGGTATTTGTAAGCTTTGTTCCTCTCTATCTCTGTCGCCTTTTATAGAAAATACTATATGATCAGGAGGTAAAGAAACATCCTTTCTCCTTTAAAGGGAAGGGTTGCAGAGAAGGGGTGCCAAATTCCCATTGACTCAGTGAGGGAGGGATCAGGCCTTTTGAGTGGAGATAAAAAAATAATTATCATATTCAGCACTTTGCAAAGGACCAGAGCAGCTTGGGTAAGGGGCTAGGTATAGCTATACTAAACCAGAAGCTGGGCAGAAGCCAAACCATGAGGTGGTGGCCAGTTTACAGGCTGCAAAATGACACCCTCAAACATGCTGCACTGCTCTGGGCAGGCTGCTTCCTCAGCCAGCAGCAGCATCCTTGGGTTCATACAGTGGAGCAGGTTAGCTAATTAGCTTGGGCAGACTAGCTCCCTTTGTCTCTCAGCAATGCTAATTAGTGCATGGTCCCAGAGCCCCATGCAGATACAACTAACACTGTTACTGGTTTAGGAAGCAGCTGAGCATGCTTGAGGACCCTACCCTGGAGCACAGTGAATTTACCACGTAGACATGGCCTGTGAGTCATAGCCTGGGCCTCAATTCTCCCAACAATTTCTGCCAGTCATTTTTCCCACACCTATTTCTCCCCTTGATATACTGGCCTCAGTGTACAGGCTGGGGCACGGGAAGGATGCATACTTTTTCCCTCACTCCGCACCCACCTGCAGATGATGGGAGCTGTAGCCTGCAAGATAGGGAGGTCATCTTTTGTATTGGTCCTGCAGACACAAAAGCTCTAACTATGATTTTGAAACAACGAATTTGATTTCCCAAGAGCGTCCTTTTCCAGTTTTATACAGAGCCCCATGCCTGCTGGGTAAGGACTCTGACAACTTCAGTCTGGACCATCCGGGGTATGTGATCATGCCATCCTGATCAACTCGCTCAGAGATATGTGCTTCATTTTGTAGCCTCAGTCCCTTGACATGAGAGTT
>NW_005842081.1:164460-174460 GCF_000455745.1 Alligator sinensis | reverse complement strand
ATTCTTAAGCCAACAGTTACAGTAAATGATCACCCTATTTATTATGTCTGGAAATTATCTGGCAGCATTACTGTCAGGCTGTCACTCCTTTTTCCTCTGCTAAGATTTCAAATTGGATTCAGATACTGTTTTAGGATATGAACCTGCTTGGACATACTGAGCCTGGGGGCCACAAGCAAGAGACTAGTACTCAGTGCTGGCGTTGCTGTTAAGGTGATGAATGAGTGACATCACTAAGGGCCTGATTCTGTCTCCCTTACTTTCTTAGGGACTTTTTCTATTTACTTACTCCAGAGCAGCACCCTCAAGTTTCCTGCACCGACAAACACTTGACTGGGATGGTGCCAAATGGAGGTGGCTATGTTGCTTTTGGTTAAGGGGCAGGCTGTCTGGAGCAGAACAAAGTGGTAGAAAATGCTACTCCAGTGCACAGACCCTAGTTCACAGGCAGTCCCATTGATCCTGGTTCTGAATACATTACCCCATGAGCAGCTCCATTACCTTTAATGGATCTACTTGCAGAGTAAAGGGAGGAGTGATCGGCCTTTTGAAAGCAGTGGTACCACCCACAGACGGGATGGGGGGCCTTCAACCACTCTCTTTTAGTTTACAGGGCTCTTTTGAGGGCATATCAAGGTCTAAATTGTTGTGCTGCCCCAGGGCCAGACCAGAAGTAACAGTCCTGAGCTCCTTGCTCTAAGAGTAATTCCCCTGTCCCACTTTTTGCCTGGCTCTGCATATGCCTGTTGGTGGGCTGGTACAGCTAATCTGACTAAGTCACACGGTTGGGTAGCTCTGAATACATTACCCCATGAGCAGCTCCATTGCCTTTAATGGATCTACTTGCAGAGTAAAGAGAGGAGCGATCCTTTTGAAAGCAGTGCTACCACCCACAGACGGGATGGGGGCCTTCAACCACTCTCTTTTAGTTTACAGGGCTCTTTTGAGGGCATATCAAGGTCTAAATTGTTGTGCTGCCCCAGGGCCAGACCAGAAGTAACAGTCCTGAGCTCCTTGCTCTAAGAGTAATTCCCCTGTCCCACTTTTTGCCTGGCTCTGCATATGCCTGTTGGTGGGCTGGTACAGCTAATCTGACTAAGTCACACGGTTGGGTAGCGTCAAGGCCAGCCTGTTCTTGCCCCTTCCCACGCACACACATGAAAGGAAACCTCCCATATGTCCTCTAGAACGTCAAGGCCAGCCTGTTCTTGCCCCTTCCCATGCACACACGTGAAAGGAAACCTCCCATGTGTCCTCTAGACCCCCACACATTATGCGAGCTAGGACACAATTTGCTTAGATATAATAATGGCTGACTTAGTGGGGATTTTGTGTAAGCAAAAACTGCCAGAGCGAGCCCCAAACTACAGTCTCAGCTGTGCATTCAACTAGAGAACAACCAACCACTGCTTCAAAGCAAACTCAGGTTTTCTGTTTCCTCAGCAAGGGACAGGAGAAATACCCTGGGAAAAGGATATTTCTTGTGCAAAAGACTTTTAGAATACATTTTTTCAAAAAATATTTGTAGTAAATTTGTGCCAGCTGTTCTTACACTCATAATGCCAGAACCCAGGGCTATCATAACTATCTATAAAGACAAAATATTTGCTTTTTCATGTATGCTCTTTCCTTCTGTTTCATTCTCAGGATCGCCTTCTACTGACCTCCCTAAAATTGCAGCTTTTCGGCCCCAACTTGAAGCTCGTTGCAGGCATGTCTGTCTGCAGCCCAGAGGCTATGAAATCCAAAGCCATAGTGATACGGGAGAAAGTCTGGCAGGCAGGGTAAAGCAACTCTGCATACAGCACTTCCCAGAAGAAAAGAAACACTGAACAAAACAAACTGCTCTACTTGAATTGAATGGCTTGCCTCAATAAGAAAATTCAGGGAAGTCTACAATGATAGAAGATCAGGCGAGCAATGGAAATGGAAAGAGCAGAATAAAGGCTGCAAACAGAACCCACCAATTCTCTGCTCTTGCTCCTTTGCAGGTGCAACCAATAACCAGAGTGCAATAACTGTTGACAAGCTTAGAGTATCTTGCTCCATGCACTCCGCTGGAAAAAAGCTCGTCAGAGCAGATTAGTAGATCCACTTTATGGAATAAAGGGATGACCTAAGCAAGCATGATATCCTGTTACTAAAAAAAAAATTGTAGCTGTAGCATAAGCCATCATATGAATTGTGAATATGAGAGGAAGGAAGACAACAAAGAATAGCTTCCTAGGATAAAGTGTTAGCAGAAGAAATGGGTCCCAGCTAAAGCTGCTCAAGTTTTTTGATGAGAAATTGATTTTTGACAAAGTAAACATTGTAATGACAATCATTTGCTTTCTTTTAACATTTCACTTTCCCTTTTCATCAGACAAAAACAAAATATTTTGGTTCTTCAACGAAAAGTTGATAATTTTCAAAGAGGTGAAACAGTTCAGATTGGCTATAGTTTAAAGTAGAAATTTCAGATTGACATTTGAACTCCTCCAGAGTTTGAGAAATTGGATTCAACCCATTAAAGATATAGGGACCATGATGACATAATGCAGACTCCAGTCCCAATTCACTGTTATCCAGAACCTTTTATGATACTTTACACCATTGCAAAGTGGGTATAAAGCACTCCCAGAGCTGAAAAGTATCATTTTATGTGTATTCACCATTGTAAATAGAAAAAGAAAATCAGAACATAGAACTTCTCTGTAGTTCAGGGGGCTTCAGACCAGACTTTTTAAGACAAGCCCATTTCTACTAAGTATTTTTTCAGAACCTAGATATGAGAGGACCATACGATAAAGTACTGCTATATCCCACTCCTAATCAATAGCACCATGACTGTCCAACCACCGTCAACCTACACGGCTGGAAAGGACCTGGAATACACAACACAGGCCAAATGATAACAGATCAGCCAAGGGAAAGGGTCAGTGAGAGTCAATGTTTGGTCCCACTGAAATCCTACTTATCCTTAGGATACTAACACAGACAGTTGTGCTTTGTAATGAGTCAGGCATCCATATATACAGTGACATGGGATTTTCAAAAGTATTCAGGACATGTCTATCTCTGCTTCTACTGAAGTCAATGGGAATTTTATCAGTGATTCTTATAGAAATAGATGTAATATCAATGGTGAAAGTATGTGAAAATCCCACTGGTGACATTGCCTCTGCAAGTGGCAATCGTGACCAGCATCACTATATGCTTTTGAGTCTTATGCAGAGTTGGCTTCAATGATGTCAGTCTCTGATGTTTGACTTTGGTTTCTCTTCCTAGCAACGGCTTTCCTCGACAAGCTTCCTGTAACATACTGCAGAGATCCATATTAGTTCCCCTTACTCTCCCTGCAAGATAGCATACTATTTATGTAGCTTACATTTATCTTTACATGCTTGTAGAACGGGTGGGTTCATAGCTGCCCCTACGGCGCTACGTAACGGTGCAATGTTAACACTGGGACAGGTCAGCCAAGACAGAATTCCACACTCTCCCACTCCAGAACAACCAGAAGCCCTGGAAGTAAGCAGCACCATGTCTTGCAGACTTTACCAGAAAATTATCCTAACCAAATTGCGTGCCTACTGCAAGCCTTGAGAGTTCCTTACTCCACATGTATCCATTTATTCAGTTTGGGCAACTCATAAGCTGGAATGGCTTCTGAACAACAACTCTGCTATTACTTCCCTGTGCACTTATGACCCACTCCGCCAAATGCTGGCGTATGAGAAAAACTACTTCAGTGAGTAACCACATGAACCCATATGGGACTCTTGGGAGCAAAGCTACTAACAAGTGTCAGTATCGATGAGACTGGAAACTTACTACCTACATGCACATGCACATGCACATGCACATGCACATGCACGGTCTATGAGTTTTGAACTTCTGCAGACTTAAATAAATGTTTTTTCTGCTCACCTCCAATATTTAATATTGAAGTTCCTTTAATTTGAGTAATATTTTTTCAAACAAACAAAATACAAATCCTACAGAAGGACTATGCTAAATTGGCTGAAAGGGCCCATTATTTACCGTGTTTAAAAGTGAAAGGATGGATAGTATGTTTTATTATAAGAAACATATATTTTTTCTCCACTTTCCCATAACTCTAAAACAGTTGTCACTGCCATAAACTGATACAAAACAAAGATATACATTTCAACTGTATTTTCATTACCAACATTATAACATACTCTTAAGAGCTAATGTAGACAGACAGATAGATGAGCTTTGGCCAGCCAGAGACAGCATTCCAATTATTTTATTTTCAATAACGTTGTGACAATAAAGTTACAATTGAAAATTATTTTCCATTATAACAGCATTGGTCACTTTTAGTGATTTTTATATTTGCTAATATTAATTTTTATAATGAAACAAGAGTAAAAACACAAGAATATGTCATTATTAATGTTAGAATATTCTCTGACACTATTCTTCATTATCATCATTATTCCCAGTTAAGGACATTTAAAAAATAAAACGCTTTATGTTTTTAAATACTTTTCACCATGCGCAAACCTTAAGTATCCAAACATTCATTTTGCTGAGCTCTTTTTTTTTCCCTTCTGTATAATAAGAACAGTAAAGTTCTATTATCCATGAAGTTTCTTATTCACTGCACATTTCCATACTTTCCCATTCATTTTTATTGAAATCAGGCAGCAGTCCAAGAGACCTGCATTTCCCATGAAACAGGGCAGACATCCTTTAACCTGTGTGTATCACTTTGTGAGGGAGATATGATCTCTGTGTTCGCTACAAGGCCACAGTTTTGTTAAGAGCTAAAAAAGACATGGACTCATTTTCCTTTAAAGCTGCTGCCTCTGAACCAGTAGTAAACCAAAGCCATCGCTGTTGAGAACCAAAGGTCATGTTGAGAAAAATGAAACCATATATGAATAGAATAGGGCACTGAAGCTCACCAACAAATTCATTTTGAGCCTTGTGCTATCTCGAGGAGGGTGTGTGTATATGAGCAGTCTCAAGAGAAACCTTAACAAATATCTCTGGAATGCTAATGTTAGCACCACCGCCGCATTTTAAACTTCCACAGCCTGATGTACAATATGGAATATGAATTTCTATTAGCGAGAGATTAGATCCTGTTTTACGCTATAAAGTTTTGCTATCTGTATCCCACCTTAAATTAGGAATGACTGCCAATATGTTGCAACATGTAAAACAGCAATACATATTCATTCACCAGATTCTTTGCAGGACATTTCTGAATTATGCTTCGAAGAGAGAAGAAGAAAGGTTGTGCTAAAAAGGGATTTTCCAAAGCCTCCACTGTCACTAATAATGCATGCATTTTGTAAGAGTAAATATTTACAGCAAAGATTTGGGTTAGAGCTGTGAGAAAGAAATGCTTATATGTCATTTAAAACCAAGTAACATTTGACTTTAAACAAACACATCGAAGTAGTTTTGCAAACAGAACATTTTTCCCTTTTCATTTGCTTGGCATATTTGAACTCATTTCATGAAAGAAAGAAAGAAAACTGAGAGTTTCCTCAACTAAATTTAATTTGTGTGTTTTAGGCCAAATAGAAAACAATATTCACTGCCATGAGGCAAAGGCTTTGTAAGGATAACCACTAAAGCAATGCAATCCAAGGGCCCATACAATCTCTTACTTACTCCTATTCATTTTAGTGAAACTCCTCCTGTAAATAACCATTCATCAATGTGAGTTAAGGACTGATAATTAGACTGTTAAACAACAGTTCCTTTTTCTTTTTTACAAAAAAAAATTGAAGGCAAATTTTCACTTCTATTCTAAAAACAACCTCTATTGACTTTAGGAGAAGCAAGTCTGGATGACTGCCTTTTGTTACAAGGAGCTATATTTTGTTTACACTTACTGATTATTTTTAATGACCTCCATTTTCAAAGGCAATTAATGATGCTTGTTAGGGGTGTGCAAAATCGATTCGGATTCAGATTCAGCCCAAATCAGGGACAGTAATTCAATTCATTGTTTCGGATCGCTGTCCCTGATTCAATTCAGACAAATCTAAATCTGAAGATTCAAAGCTGATTTGGAGAATCAGCAATTCAGGCATAGACACAGCTTTAAAAGTTTTTTCTACAGGCAACCCCCACTTAGCGCTCTTAATTGGTTCCTGAAAAACCAAGCATTAAGCGAAACGAGTGCTAAGCAAAACAGAAAGTATTTGACGAACCAAGATGCCCACTGCAATTGTTTTTAATGACCCAAGATGGTGACCATGAGCATTATAATGAAACTCGCTGAGCGCTAAGTGAAATCGGGTATCAATTTTAACTGAGTGTTATAGCAAAACAGCGCTAAGCAAAACAGCCTCAAGTGGGGGTTGCCTGTACATACCTTGAGGTCGCAGGCGCGGCTCACGAGTGCTGCAATGCTGGGGTGGATGGAGCGTCCCACAGAAGCATGCTCGGCAGCAGACCCAGAAGTGGACCAGAAGCGGATCACCAGAAGTGGACCACTGGGGAGCGCACTGGGGGCCCCCCCACACCTCTTCAGCTCAGCAACTGGTGCCTCCTGGGTCTGGGGGGGGCACCCAGGGTCCCTCTGCAGCCATTCACTGAGCCAGGAGACCATGGGGGGGCCCCCAGTGTGCTCTCCGCCAGACCCAGAAGTGGACCGGAAATACTTCCGGTCCACGTCCAGGTTCACTGCCGAGCATGTGGAGGGCCCCCCTACGCTCCTGTGGGATGCTTCATGTGCCCCAGCATCGCAGCACTCACAAGCCGCCTGCTACCTAGAGGTTTGTAGATAAAACATTTAAAGCTGTGTCTATGTCCGAATCTTTGAATCTTTCCGAATCTCTCTGAATCAATTCAGATTCGGAGATTCAGCCACCGAATCAGGCCAAATCTCTGCCAAATCAAATTAGGGACTGAAGTTTCACACAGCCCGAATGTTTGCTTCTTCTATTTTTGGGTGCCTATCTTGAGGCAGTTTGAAGGGACCTGATTTTCAGAAGCCTTGTGCTCTGCACATCCTGAAAATCATGCCCTGCCATATAGACATTCTTTCATCTTGTCCATGTGGCCTATAGTCTTTATTCTTACATGTAGTGACCTTGCAATTGGTTACGTGAAAATACAAAAATGAACTGATCTTAACAAGTAAGCCAAGCGGTATAACTAACCTGACTCCATCATTATTTACCATGTGACCAGTTTCTGTCATCAGCAACTTCACTGGTAAAGATCTTAAATATATTGAGTAACACTGGACCAAGAAGTGATATCTGCAGGACACCTCTAGACATACCTCCTTTGAATAATGAATCCTCATTTACAATGATTTTTTGAGATCTGTCAGCTAACCAGTTTTCAGTCCATTCCAAGTGTTCTACATTGATCTTGTTCACAGCTACTTTTTTTATCAATCCATGTGAGACTAAGTCAAATGCCTTACAGAAGTCTGTCCTTTTCAAAATAACATTTGATTATTTAAGAATCTTTTTCTCTTGCGGCTTTACAATTTTAACACACTTTTCCTTTTGCCTTTTTATTTGAGAAAGGAACTGAGAGAACAGGAGAGAGAATGTAAAACATTAGCTGAATAGAAGAAGAAGAAGAAGAAATATTTGAAATCACAGCATCTTACAGTTCTGTTTCATGGTTGGTCAGATTGTTTGTATGATAAATGAGAACCCAACAAGCAAAATTCAAGGAAAAGATTGTGAGCAGGACATGCCTTATCATTTACTGTGATTTTAACTTCACCTCTTTTTTTCTTTTAAATTCTCCTCCTGCATTGAAGAGGCCTTATTTTCAAGGGGTGGAATTTATATTGCACCTGCAAAATAACAGAATCTTAAAAAAATGGGGCTGGCAGGAACCTCAAGCATCAAGTACTTCAACCCCCTGCTCAGAGCAGGAGCATCTTAGTCCAACCTTCCCGAACAAATGCTTCCCATGCACGGAGACTTCCAACTGCAAAACCTACATTTAGAATAAAGAAATGATAAGGCATGTTCTGCTCGCAGGCTTTGAGGAAACTGAAAAATAGTTTAAATTAAACTACAGTACACAAAAAACGGAAAGGCTGGCCCCACGGTGAGGGTATTGGCTCGGGAAGCCTGGGCTTAGGTCAGCCTCGAGCAGCCTAGCTAGGTCCGCTCTACAGAGCTGCTGCCATTCTGACTCTGGAGACCCCACTATGGTGACCAGGCCTCCTGGTGAGGGGAAAGCTTTGCCTACAGGAGTTTTCCTGTCACTGGAACTACACCAGAGTTGGCTCAAGGGGTGAGGTTTGGCTCTTGTCAGTAAAGCCCTGTAGCAGTTTTGTATTGGAGACGAGGTTTAATTCTTTGCTCTGTTTGACCACAGCAGAATTACTTGGCCCAAAGTCCTACAAATATTTAGGTACCTAACACCCATTGAAATCAAATGGAATTAAGGGCCAGAACCAGAAAATTATTTAGGGAAGTAAGCACTATTGAAATCAATGGGAGTGTAAGTGATTAAATAAGAATTAGGTACCTCCCCAGCTTTTGAATCTGGCCTGAGATGCCTAACACCACAGAGAAGCTGAACCATTCCCAGTGCCTCAGTTTCCCATCTAGGTCTCACCGATGCCTGTGCAATGGCTTTCTTATTTCTCTGTCTTTACTGCAAATACCTCTCCTGATACATCCTAGGATTGCATTTGCCTCTTTTGTGGCTGCATCCCATCAGTGGCTCATAGCTATTCTGTGATCCACTGGTGTACACAGATCCTTCACCTCCTCAGTTATTTCCAACCGATGAGCTCCCAGGTTATGACAGAAGATTTGGTTACTAATGCCCACATATGTGACCTTGTTTGAACTCCATCCTATTTCTATTGTTCCAGTCCTCCAGGTCATCCAGTTCTTTATGATATCCCAAACCTCCTCTATATTGACAGTACCACCCAACTTTGAGTCATGAGTATACTTCATCAGTACCCTCCTACCTCTTGTGCCATAGTAACTAATAAAAATTTTAAGCAAGCTCAATCCCAGAACTGATCCTTTAGGGGTTTCCATTAGTAACCTCCATCCATCTTGATATCTGCCTTTTCAACACTACCCATTACCATCTTCCCTTTCACCAGATCCTAAGTCACGTTACATTTCTACTGCCACTCCCCATCTCCTCTAATAATTTCCCCATTTACTACCATAACACAGTCTTTACTGAATGTCAGTAATGTCAGTAACTGATTTTCTAGACATTTTCTCTGTCTAGAAAATCAGTTAACAATCAAACCCAACTAGGGAAAAAGTGGCTTTTGGATCCTTACAGAAAGCCCCTCCCATGTTTAGGAGAAAACATGGAAGAAAGCACAAGAACACACATAACTACCAAGTTTTTCACTAATCTACTGACCCCTGTTTTTCTACCCTGGACTGCAGCCTAAACCTTTCCCAGTTGCTAGAGTAAACTGGCATGTCTCCACTGAAGCCACTTTACATCTGGGCTTTTAGAGCATATTATGGGATGCCAAGTTTTGCTTCATTTGCTTGATCCCACATGAATCTTCTGGTTCCTTAAGATCATCTCTCCCTCCTTGGATCTTCCCTTTCAGTCATTTATAAAAGTATTCTTTCTAAATGTGCTGCAATGACCCATGTTCACTTCAGTAATAAGCGTCAAACTCATATTCCCCAATTAGTTTTATTTTTACTCATTCAGGATTAATGTCCAAAGGCTCAGTGGCTGGTAGAAGGTAAATGCTTTCAGGATTAATGTCCAAAGGCTCAGTGGCTGGGAGAAGGTAAAAGCTCCCACCTGGACAGAAATGGCTAAAAATTATTTGAAGGTTAATGCTGTGAAGGCCCCTGAATGATTAGCAGCAGGAGTGTACACATAAGACTAAAGACTAGCAGATAATAAAGTTACTATGCTAAACCAAATCTGCCGGGTGCTTTGATTTCTATTTGAAGGTTGTACACAACTAATATAGTGCAGTAATACTAAAACACTATTCAGTAAAACCCTGAGCAGTTACCATTTACAGTATATCATAGTCGGATGACAG